>NW_026912865.1:2515000-2920000 GCF_034315485.1 Pezoporus occidentalis
ACAACCAGTGGCCATGAACCAATTACTAGGAACCCAACTGCAAAGAATAATTCATAGTAATTTTTCCAAAAAGTTGGGATGACACTATGTTCTACCAGTGTAAAAAAGCCTTAATACCTCCACTGTGGTCCCAAGCTCTCAACTCAGATGAGAAGTTCTTACTCTACAAAAGAATTGTATATTTCTTGAACAATATAAAGTTGAGAATAAAAACAAATTTGTTCCTTAGAAATTGCCTAGTGAAGCAGTTGTTTCATACTGCCTGTTGAACATTTGGGTAGACTGATTCAAATGTTAAAGCTGTGTTCAAACCAGAAAAAATAAAAATAATAAGCTGTCAGAATAATTACTAAGAACATACAAGGATTATACAAAGTAAACTGCAGCCTGCAAAAAGAGAATTGCATGTTAGCTAATTGTTAATTTTAGCAATTGCAACGGCTAATTACTGTGGCACACATTGACTATTAGCATGATGCCCCAGCACCTGCTTTCTCCAATGAACAGATTTCTTCATTGCTCGTGCAGGAGCAAAATGTGTAATTATTGGCCATCATTGGGGCGATTTTTCAGTGATTCTTTTGTGTGATGTGAATGACGCATAATGACATATTTTATTAGAGGGCAAATAGCTGTTTGTTAATGGAAATGATTCGAAATCCAAGAAACTAGGAGCTAGGAGCATGTTTTCAGTATCAGCATGAATTCAAATGTATTTTCTTTTAACTCTTTATAAAAGAAGCATAGAAATCAAATCTAAACTTAGTATAATATATTTAATGATATGTGCAAACACAGCATTGATTAATTGCCTCAAATGTTTTCAATGCTACACCATTTCATTTGTTACAGCAGTCTGCTAAATTTATGCATTTCTTATTTAAACTCTTCTTTCCTGGGCATATAGTGTTAGCAAGATTATGTGGCTTGTTCCTCATTTACTGGGAAAAAAAAATCATCTTTGTAACTTAAGCAACAATTATGGGCTTTATGAAGCACATTTTCATTGCACACATTGTAGAACACAGTGCACTGGCATTATTATTCCTGAAAGTACATGCTTGAATGTATCTATCAAGACCCAAATGTCAGCTTCTGAATAGATTATGCATAGTTATCCAAAACAGAATATAGATACATAAAATCTCAGCAACAGAATACTCAATTTCTGAGAAAAGATTTTTATTAGATAATCTGCTCAATACTTTTGAAGAACAATGCAAATGAAAAAATCACATATGAACCTTAGCCTACAGTGGTGTTTTTAAAATAGAAAACTGTCATTTTTGAAGGACAGGATATGGCTACAATAAGAAAGCTGGCCTTTTCATTTTGCTTTTATTTGAACAGTGTTCAAAGTTGGAAAACAAGGGTTACTAGGGGACATAGTTTGCTGAATTCCACTTACATAAATCTAGAGTAACTTGATGGAAAACAATGAGGTGACTTTGGATATCCACAGAAAGTAGAAGCCTTGTGAACCTCTGTGAAATTGTTAACAATAAGTAAGAAACCTAAGCCTCTTCTAGACTCTTCAAATAATGAAGCCAAAAATTTAACGCTACCTTAGAAGTATAGTAATAAGGCATTCTTGGCATGACTCTGATTTCATTCCATTTTGACAAGGGTCCAGTTGCTGAACTTTGATTAAATTTGACCCAGTTTACAAACAAATGAGTTAGATGAAGTTCAGACCTAACAGATGCATATGAAATAACTGATTGAAGCAACCTTGGTTTTAAATTATTCAAATAAATAAATAAATAAAACATGCGCATAGCAGGTGTAATAGGAAGATATAGTAAAGGATCATATATTTACATTTCTTCTACAATTGCATAAGATACATTTATCACATTTTAAAACTGCAGCTTCAAAGGCCACCATAAGAAAAACTAAGCCAGTTCTACATATCCTGAAAATCTGGCTCATCCCATATACTGAGTCTGAGTTATTTACAAACTTGAGGAAGAAACTATGAATGGGCACTTCCTCTTCTCACCCAGGGCCTATAGCTTCTCTGCTGTTGCAAGATGTAGATAAGTTTGGTATTCAGGTTCACTGTTTGACCCATTAAACTGGTATTGAGGTATAATTTGTGTGTTTTCCCAGTACGGTTGCACATAGAATGGGGTTCATTTCCACAAGTTTGAATAAATTTATCCAGTTCAGTGAACCTGTTGTTAAGCTTAGCAAAACTCAGTAGGTGGCTTTAAAGTCCTGTAATTAGCCCATTACATAAAATCTGTACTTTAGATTTTTGCACATTGGTTAATAAGTATAACGTGCTTCGTATATATAAATAACATTACATTAAATGATGCGATATAAAGGAATTAAAGGCCAAAGTAGTTAAATAAAATACTTGAAGGAGATCTCAAATTAGCATGTTTAATTCCAACTCATTGAACAGGAAAAGGCTTTAGCCTTACTGTACCAGTTCCATACAATGTGCAGAATAGAAGATATTTAGTCTCCATTTTACATAAGGTTGCTGTCATCCCTGACCTCTGTGTGACTTTGGAAAAATGTTCTAATTAGTGTGTTTCTTTTAAAATCTAATCATTACAATGTCTAAATATAGTCATAAATTACCAAGACAGCACTTGCCTCAACAATTTTTCATAGTTTGTACATAGCTAATTAATTCTTGATCCTTAATTTTTTGCTTTCCAAATGAAATATGTGAGGAAAATGAAGTCTACAGCTAATTAACCCATGCAATGCTTACTGTTTCATACAAAAAAAACCTACTTTAAAGTTCAAGCTTTTTAGTAACTCTAAAAGTAAAACACATCTTTGAATTCATTGCAATAGGTCAAAGTTCCACTTTAATCTGATAGATTATTGTTATTTTTAAATGTTGGAAAAAATATGTAGCCAAAATCACAGACTTCAGTTTTTCTTCAAATCTATTGATAAATTCCATTATATGAATTAATATGTCATAAGATAATGCTACATATATAACCATTATCTTTAAAAAAATATTTTCTATTTATATATAATGAATGCTATGTAAGATGCAGCCCTCTTCAGAGAGTCAATTATCAGTGCATGCAATATGAATACATACATCTATTTATCTATCTATCTCTATATATATATACACACACACACACACATGTATACATGGGAAACAAAATAGTATTTTGGAGTTACATAAAATACTCACAGTTAATAATGCAGCCAAATAAAACTTGTTAAGATTTGATCTCATTAAAAACTCAATAGTCCTGGATAGTTTGCCCAGATTCATAAATACACAAATTCTAGTGGGTGAACCTGTCCGTATTTATCTGTTTGTACTGAATTCATAGTAAATCAGTGGTTTCACTTGATCTTAGCCTGAAGCCAGATCTCATTCAAAACCCATATCTCATTCATTTTTAATTTTAGGATTCATCAGCAAATTCACAGAAAAAGCCTGGATAAACATCTTTATGATGTTCCACAAAAAGAAAACAGCAGATTGAAAGTGACAAATTTAACACATCTTATTATGTTTATTGTGATACGGCAAATAAAACTATCCCAATTTCCAATCATGTTCTGTTTATCTTGTGTCATTTTATGCCATCATCCTTTAAGTGCCTTTGACTTTTTTCCCCATTTCATTTATTGCAACTGCCCCCTATATGGCTCTCTATAGTTTTGCTAATTTTTTCATTTTACTGACAATCTTAATTTAAAACAAGTGTGATTGCTTTTTTATATAGATCTCTACGTTATCTCCTTTTTTCTCATACACATTGACATCTGGAGGATTTTCGTCCTTTGGTCAGGTATTTCCAGCCTAGGAGCTAATTCATACAAGGAACTCAGTCATACAAGTACATTTCCTGCTGGTTTCATACGGAGCTGACACCATAAGAGTGGAGAAAAAATTGACCTCTGGTATAAGCAATTATATTTCTTACGGAAATAATCTGGATTATGTTTGTCAGCAACAGGATTGTTGAAGAAAATATCACATACAGTGTGAATACATCAGACAGTAAGACAAAGCGGTACAATGACTGATTTGCATTGATTGAGTATTCTGTAATTTGCACAAAAAGTAATCAATTCAACAGTTCAATGGTTGAAAAAAAAAAAAAAAACAGAAAGAAACTGAAGGAAGGAAAATTATCAGTAGAAGACACAAGACAAGCCAGGTGGATCTTCCTTAACTTTTTTCATCATGATGCATATTTCCATCTGTAGTGATTTCAACCCACCATCCTGTCTTGTAAAACACATGTCCTTTGGTTACCTCTGAAGGTCAGGTTAATCCTTTGATACACTTACTTTCCTACACCTGTTAATACAGTTCTTTTTCTGACAAATTTGAATCGAAACTGTTAAGTACACCATCAATTATACTTCTTTACACTATGGATCTGCCTAAGTGAAAGTTAGGAGGTCACAGCATATGTGTTATTTCTGTGAATGGAATACTTGATTCTGTCTCTTAATTGACCATGTGCATGAAGTTGACTTGGGGGGAAAAGTTACACATGAGAGTGAATCTGCAAGAACACTGAAGTGAGGCATTTATGGACAGCAACTGCAAAGCCGCCTCTTTGCCTCTCTAAATTTAAAATTCCTTATTAACATCTGATAGTAAGTTAATGAACCAAAGAACACCATCTTGCCTACCAGCCATTACTTTCTGTTTTACAAGAACCAGGAGCCTCTAATGAATAAAGCACACTGAATCAAATGATTTTTCTACAAGTAAAAAAATTATTAGATGGAAGGTGAGGAAAACTATTTCTGTTTGCTAAGTCATTTTGTAAGCATGCATATCATATTATCAGGCAATTACTGATCACATTCATCCTTGCACATCTTTGGTAAAGAAACTGAACTGAATTTACAAGACAGGTAGATATGTCTTATCATAGCTGAAGAGGGCTTTTTGGCCCAGTAAATAAATTGATCTCAACAGAAGACTTAGTTCCCTCCTTCTAGAAATGGGTAAAAGTATACAAATGGATGACTAGTTGCCTAAAATAAGACTCTTGTATACATGGTAATAAAATAAAGTTTTTCTGAAGTGGTGAGAAATGTGTGTTTACTCTAAAAATCAGGTTTATACAGTTAATTAGGTACCTGTCTTTTGGTTGTATACATGTTACTGAATACTATATCAGGCTATTGCTTGCCCCTGCATCAGTTCTAAGATTCCTGTACCTCTGAAGCTTACCAGTGGTACTTATGAAGCAGCAAAGATACAACATTTTTCTTTTGGTTGCTTTTGTATCAAGAAATTATTAGTGACATCATATATAGAAAAATCTACCAAGTTTAAGGGCTTTAGCTGACCATCATTTAGATTATTTGGGGTTAATCAAGTATTTAAATAAGAGAATTAACTATTGAAGCACAGAAATGTATAAGTAATATTGTCATAAAGGCAGCTAAAGTACAACAAACTGAGGTAGAAGAAACTGTTTCCTTCACTTACGCTTTTTTGAATGAACAATACTACTGATGGCTGTCAGGGCTTGCGGTAGCTAAGTCCTAAGCTTTCCTGGAGACATATACTGATTTGAAAACATGTGCTTTTAACAAACTTTGATTACTTTTCCTTATAAACTGCATTAAAGATTAAGATGCACAACAGAGCAAAGATGCTGAAGAAACGATGTGTTCTCTGTTGCTCCAGAGTTTGGTTTCCCAAAGCTGACAGAAAGAAAAGTCCATTACAAACTCCCTCTTCATACTGGAGCTTTTACAGTGTGTACTGAAAACAGGTTACCTGTGAACATTTTGTAGAAATATCACAAAAAACATATATTTTTCCTTGCAACCATTATGAAGGCACTAATCACGAATGGATGATGAAAAATTAGTCTACCTTTTTAATTAAATGTAACAGAATACCATGAGTGCTTTAGTATAACCAGTCATCATCACACTCCCCAGCAGCTGGCAAAGGCAAAAGTAAAATACACAAGATATGCATTTATGTGATATGTGTGATAATTATTGTCTGATCCTCTAATTTGTATTTTGAATTGTAGAAAGTTTTGGCATGCTGGTGAGTTTCAGATAATTTACTGAGTCTGCTCCCTTCTCTATCTTCTGTTAAAGCCAGCTTTCTTTATACTGTGCATCTAATTATGTATACCTCAAAAAGTTGGGTGGCATATAGCTCATGTAGCAATTAATTCACTTGATTTCACCTAATATCTTGAGACAGCTAGAAGCTAGAAGCTAGTCCCATGGATTCCATTGGGACAGACAGAATTATTATTTTCCAGTAATACAAATCTCTGGGAGACAAACAGTTTACAGAGTAACTGGCTTCAGAGAATATAGCTCAGCAGAGAACCTAGACAAAGATGTTTTACTAGATGTTCACATAAGATGTAATGTAAGAACTGCAAATTTAGAGGAGAAGAAACAGTGACCACTTTCCAACTCAAATGAGGACACATTAGTCCTAAAAGAGTATAAAGTCTGAGTTAAATGGGATGCTTCTGTAGAAGGTAAGTTTCTTTCAAAAGTACAAAGATAAATCTGAGTTTTCACAGAAAATACCACAGTAGGCAGGGAGCACGTCAGGCTGACAAAAAAACATGGTAAATATGACACTGAAGTGTCATACATTATTACCATCACTGATGTGGAACCTATGCTTCTACCAGCACATAAACTCATGGCACCTGTTTCTAATATAATTCAGTAAGTTAAGAGAAAAATAATCTGTATATAGCATTGATAGTGATGCTTTTAATTTACCAAATACTCATTCTAGAAGCTGATGAAGATCTAAAGCTACAGTTTTGCTCACCAGTAATTTCTGCATGTGTTCTCATTATGTGGGCTGGTTGTTCATCTTCTGCCAAAAAGATCCATTAAAAAACAGAGGTTGGCAGACAGGAAAAAAGAAAGGTTACTAAAAACAATATGACCCCTTAACACAGAATATGATGTAACTGTGTTTCTTGTGGTCACTACCAAATTTTATGGTAATTGCTTATAAAGGTATATGAAATACAAACTGACTGCATTTAGCTCAGGATTGCAACCCAAAATCTCTGCAGACAAGACACTTTAATGAAGTGGAAGGAGTTTTGAAGCACACAGGCCTAAACAAGATACCAGGATTGCATTATTAATTTAAACCTATTCATGCATATAATCAAAACGAAACTAATAACAAAAAAAAAAACAAACCAAAACCAAAACAAAACCAAAAGAAAAACTCCAAACACTATCAAAGCATAAAAATTATAGAAAATATTTGGAAAGTTCTGTGAAAGAATCCATATTTTCTGGGGACATTCAGTTTTATGGACTGGGTAGGAGACCAGTGCTTGTCCTCAGACTATGTTATTCCACTACCCAAGAAGTCACACTTTCAGAGGTAATTCTGCTAAGGTGCAACTTAAGAGTAGGGAGACTAGGTTGTTAGGAGTGCGTAAGAGTGAAGGGAGAGAACTCACACAGCGGAGGAAAGGTTTAGATCAAGTAAGCTGAAGTTCTATATTCTAACTTAATTACCCAAGCTTTTTTCTTCATCAAATGTTTAGAGAGTTATACTGGACATTCCATTACCTGGGTATAAACTTCCAGCACTACTCTAGTGAAATGCACGATGAAGCTTATTGATTTTTCCAAAACAAACTGTTCCTAATAGGTTCTAGCTGTCAGAACTTCTCATGCTTTCTCTGAAAGTGTTTTAATTTCATATTCACAAAACTTCTCCCACTTTAGCAAGTGAAGCACAAAAATTTCAACCCACTTGAAACTCAATGCAGGAATCTGGAAGGCCCAAGAGAAAGAATTTTGCATCTCCTTTTTTCAGAGCACAAAACCTTTAAAATGTGTAAATAAAGCACCAATTAGGTTTACCATTCCAGAGGATAATGAGAAGTGCCCATCAAATATGCTACATTCTTAAAATGTTTTGATTTAGCAGGCTAAATTCAAAACACCATAGTAGCTTCCAGAGTAAAACCTGATTGCACTTACATGTCACATTCATAAAAAAGCAACCAAAGAAAAAAGGGGGGAGGGTGAGGAGGGAAGGAACAGCACCCCCACTCCCCCCCCCCCCAACACACACACACGAACCATAAAGCCCTAATTGGAAAGCTTCCATCATCTGAGTACTTGCTTCCTGGCATACATGAAATGATCAGTGGGGAAAGCAGGGTCAATCGAGACAGACTGAGAGTGAAATTAAAATAATAAAATGTCTAAACATTTAACTGCAAATAGGAAATCTTTATACCCACCCACACCCTATTCTGTAGCATAAAACTAAGGCAACAATTATTCATATACCTCCAAGTAATTTGCAGGCTCCATACAAAAATCTCATTTAAAATAAGAAATTGCTATTTCTGCACATTTATTCTCCCCAAATGCTGGCTAATTGCTGCAATGGCCATTATAAAGAATAATTTTCGCTTAGTGGAAAAAAAAAAAAAAAAAAAGGAATGAAGAGAACATTTTCTGGTTTTGTTCCTCTGCGGAGGCTCTATTCAGCGAATCCTGAATGCACAGCGTTTCACTGCTACATTTATTATGCTGAGAGGTCAAGTATTACACAGCATCTTGTATTACGCTTTGCATGCTAAGTATTTCACTTCACAAATTGACCCTTCGGTGTACTTACTACATAATGCTCTAAAAACCCAGCTAAAACGCAGGACAATTAGCAATACTTTGGCTCCCGCTTAACAATGGGGACACCAATGTAGGTGATTGCATTTACAGTGTTGCTTTCTTCACAAAACATTTTTGACACATTAAAGGTACTTTGAAATTGTGCAGTACCAGTCGCCTCTCTCGTGAATGGCTTTTCCAGCATGTACCGAGAGAAACAGTTACTGTAGTTTAGGGCTTAATTGAAAAGAATTCAGGCACGGCCCTATGAAGCACCAATTAGAGGGATATTATATCATAAAAAGCTGTAATATCCATTTTCAGGCTTGTTCACCTGCCAATACAAAGTAGGGCACGGCTTAAAAAGGGACGGGGCTGCAGCTCCGCAGAGCGGGATGGATGTTTGGGGAGGAGGACGACGAGACGGAGAAGGGCCAAGGCTGCGGCGGCAGCCTGCAGGAGCAGCGCCAGGTGCCCCCTCCGCGGTGGCGGAAAGCCCTGGTCTCAGCCCCTCAGTTCCGCGGTCACCGGCCCCAGGTGCGAGCGGGAAGTAGAGGAGGCCGGGCCGGGCCAAGGGCGTCAGATCCACCCGGAATAGACCCGCGCCGGCGGGCAGGGGAGCAGCGCGCCGCCGGAGAAACCCTCGGAACACAGTGAATGAAAGCACCAGAACTTGTCAGGGTTTTTTTTTTTCCTAACTATTATTATTTATAGCTGTAATAATGGAAACAAACAGAACCTTCCATTAGCGCCGGCGGCTCGGCGCGTTCCTGCGCCTCCCCCTTCCAGCCCCCCGCCTGGCACTCCCGAGAGTGGCTGGGTTCATTGTGAGCGGAAAGCAAACAAACATAAACTTATCGCCCGAAAATTTTGGATTTCTCGTGTCGAGATGCTAATAAAGCGAAATTAGCGGATCAGCCCCGCCAAGTGTCTCTTCACCGCCTTTAAAGTATCTTTCGAGTGCCTCGGGGAAGCCGAGGCGGGCCCGCGCCCCGCCGGCACCCGCCGCCGCCCCGCCAGGCGCCCCGCGCCCTCTCGGCCCCGCCGCCCCCCGGTTAAAACGCCGATCCGCCCGAGTAGCCTGAGCCGCAGTGTCCGCGCTCGTGGAGAATATGGATTTCTTTTATTTTATTTTTAACTGTGAGGAAACGGAAAGCGCAGAAGGGGAGCGCGGGAAGCGCGGTTCCCCCTCCGAGCTACTACTGCGCTCTCCCACCGACACCGCCGTCGGGTCTCCCCCCCGTGACCTGAGAGCGCTCCTCCTCAGGGACCGCATTACCGGCTCTGGCGCGGCCGGCCGCCAGACGTGTGCCCAACAGGCGCCAGACTGCTGGCTAAGAGAGGGCAGCACCCAACGGGCACCATCTCACTGCCCCGCACGGGTGTCATTCCCTTGTCTAAGGCAGCTCAGTGCTTCCCGGCTGGCATTGCCGGCTTCAGGCAGAGCACCATCTCACAGGAGCCACCAGTATACTCTCTTGGCCAAGGGCAGCTGCTTTTGGGGCACCACGGCCCAGCCTCGGGCAAGTCAGGAACACTGGGGTGACAACCACACGGTTCATCTTTGAGATGATGAAGCAACAAGAGCCCCAGGAGAGTGTCCTGCCCAGGAAAGTCCCCTCCCAGCATTTCCTTATCACCTACCTAATGGTGATGCTCTTTGCAGTCATGGTGGGCACTTTGTGGGGCCTTGTACTGCTGGAGGAGATGAAAGGCAGTTCTAGGCAAGTCCCCAGGACACGTGTACTTTTCTTCTGATCTGCTGGGAGGATGTGGGCTGTCATATGAGCTTCTCTTCATTCAACCCTGTGCCACTCCTCTGCACCTGCAGGTGCCAGGAGGGCATCCCTGGGGCCAGTCACACACTGGGCCTGCGTTTGGCCTGCACAGAAGGAGCATTGTTGCTGTAGCCACATGATTTCCTAACCAGACCATTTCTAAGGTTTACCAGAGTATGTCTAATGTGCAAATCTTTTTGTGTTTGATGAAATTTAAAAATAGGGGAGAAATAAAACTCGGGTGTAACAGGATTAAACTCCCGTTCCTTTATGCACCAGTGAGCATGGTTTTGGCTGAAGCATGCAGCATGTCTCCTGCCTGCTCTCCAGCCCATTGTCACAACCGCCTGTTCGTGGCTCCTTCACAGCCAGAGATGAAAGGGTGAGGTTCAGTGTCAACACTACAGATGGAGAGAAGATTTTCACTGTGGTTTCCTGAAAACATGGTTAATGGGTACCCCAGGCTGTGTCTCTGTGAAAATACACACCCTCAAGAGGAACAACAAAGACTACTGTAAAGGAAGACAGCAGAGTTACAACACATCTGATTCCTCTTCTATCGGCTTTTCTCAATCCACATAGTCTCTTTCTCTTTTTCCTCACAGTGCTGGCATCAGGTCTTTAGCACGGTCCTGGCAACACAAGTGGTGATAGAATCATGGTGTGAGGGAGGAGGACTAGCAACAGCAGGAAACTAAAGCTAAATGATGTGGAGGAAGGAGACTGCTGGGGGCAGGGAGCTGTTGGAAGAATGCAGTCTGGGGAGCACTATCCCCCCCACTATCCCAGCTCCTGTTACATGCGCTTCATGTGCTTAAGAGACGTCCTGTAAATGATAAAGCAGATTTTTTCCTCTGAAGTGAACTGATAAAATAACACATTTCAATGGAATATGGTTCCATCAGAGCTCCTCTGTCTTGCTCTTGAGACAGTCTTCATGCATAAAGCACTGTTGTTTGTGAAGAGGAAGAGCTTTGAGGGCTGATAGCAGCTGTAAACTCTAGAGTGGCCCTGCTTTAGCAAGTGCAAAGTCACATGTTTTCCTCTACTAAGGGCTTTTCGGAACTGCACATAGCAGTGAGTCATGCTTTTTTGCCAGACTTAAATTTGTGACAGCTCACTTCAGGTCAGGCAACTAAATACTTCCACATGAATGGCTTGGGATGCAACTTTGGCTATGCCAGTGGCATCTGGCAGCAAACCTTTCAGCACATGCACGTAGCTCTACCTGGTTTAGCCCTAAATTAAATCTTTTGAAGAAGCTATAAGTAAATATAAGGAACCAAACCTACAGGACTGCCTGGCTGAGTGTGTTTTCTCTGTGGGCAAATGGTATTAGGTGATGATGCTGGGGAAGAGTGTGTGATGATGGTTTTCATACTTTGCTGAATTAGAAATGAATCAGAAATTAGGGATATTCACCATGGCCACTGTCTGCAGCTGGTTTAGCTCATTGTTCTCAGTCTACTGTTAGGTAGACTGTTGCAAGTACGCAGCAGTTACGTGTTTTAGCAGCCAAAGCAGCTGAAACCTGCTCTGCTGCATGTGCAGGAGCAGCCAAATGCGCAGCAATCTGAGCTTTAAGTTTGAGGGGTTTGTATACGATACAAAATCTGAGCTTTAAGTTTGAGGGGTTTGTATATGATACAAAATCTGAGCTTTAAGTTTGAGGGGTTTGTATATGATACAAAACAGGCACTCGCAGGGACCTGCTGCAAGACTCCTGTTAGGAGGCCTATGTAACATGGAGTAACACAGTGCGATTATAAAATGCGACGTAACTGGCATTAACCAAAATGTATACTTTCCATTTGCCTTCTAGCGAAAAACATTTTGCTGTAGATTACTTGATGCAATCACATAGCTGATGAGATGTGGCTGGTCCTGATGGAAAATAAATGTTTGATACTACATCGGTATACCTATATCACTCTGGTATGATATATATCTCATTGCAGCTGTCTGTACTTTTGGATCCCTGGTTGAAAAGCAACAGTTAACATTTATTCCTAAGAAAGAGAATTACTTAAATATTGATAAAAATTGGTTTGCACCATGACAAGCTAACTACATCAGTTGGCAATAGCCACAACATGGTGTTGAATGGAAAAATGCCTTAGCAACATGCACTTGACAAAATGATGCACATGCTAATGAATCCATTGAAAATTACAGGCTAGTTGTACTGTAGAGCTTGAGGAAACCCTGTTGAAATATTTCTGAGATGCTATTTTTATGTGTGCCATGTTGGAATCAAGTTTTAATGGCCATGCAAGGTAGATGTGTGCTGAATGTTATGTAGACTTAACCTCCCTTAGCCATTATGTTAATCCCAAGGCAAACAAACTAAAGACACAAAAAGAGGAGGACAAAACTATCCAATAATGAAATCTGAAGAAGGAACAAGCTTGCAACAATCAGCAAAACTGAAGAAAAAGAGAATTAAGAATCATTGTGCAACCATCAAACTTCTATATTATGTCTATATTGTTGGTTGCTAAGTTTGCAATTTTTATTTATAAAGTATTTCAATTACTTATAAAGACTTACACAGCTAATCAGTTAGAACTGACATAAATTTTGGCTAAATACCTATAATTATAGTTGTTTCATACCTGAGCCCCTGTTACTGATGTTGTGTAACAAGCAGTCCTGATTGCTGACATCAGCCCACTTAATGTACCTGCATTTATGTGATAATTAGATAAAATCAAATAAAGACTTTCTAGTAACTTCATAAAATACAGCAAACATACTTACTGAGATTAGTGTTGATCTAAAATATTATTTATTGTTTCATCTTTTTCTGACAGCGAAAAGGAGCATGAAAATACGTAAGTGTTTGAGCTAGGAAATATTACTCTTTAAAAGTATGTTTTCTAGTGTAACAGTGTACAGGTCTGTAATATGTGAAGTGAGATTGGTAGAGATAGTATCTTTGATTAGACCCACCGTTTAGAAAAAAGACAATTCAAGGCTTTGTGCTTTTAATCTTTCTGCTTTTCCCAGCTCCATCAGCTCTCACTCCCTTAGAACGCTGCTGCTACAACATGAACATTACATGTTTGTGTTGACCTAGAATATAGAGGACCAGATTAAGATGCGCTTATAAATGACATGACATGGAAATAATGGTCTGTTTAGAAATGAAGCTTCAAAGATATTTTAGAATATCAGCTTATTCAGAAGATGCTTCAGATGTGTGAGGTTAGAAGAGCTTTCAAAAAGAACCTTCGGTCATTCTAAATAAGGCATAACTGAGTGGCAGATTTGGATTGATTTGTAGATCTTTCTATTTAAATGGAAAACCTCAAAGCATCAGTCATTCAGCACATGTTACAAGTGAAATATATGGGTAGTGTACACATTACTGAACATCACTTCTAATGTCAGAGGGAGAAAATCGTGTATGTTTACTTCAAGGCAAAATTCATTGTAGAGCAGAGGGTCTGCAAAGGGAGTCATTTCCTACATTAACCTAACAGTCTGTACAGGGAGCATGAACAAAGTGACCACTCTGCAGCAGTCACTCTGTGCCCAGTGGGAGCCAGAGGGACGGGTGCTGTATCCCAGCACTGGCCATTCCACCCAAGGTGATCACTGAATACAGGAATAGTCAGTAGTGGCTTGCATTTTCTCCTTCAGTCCATAGGCTAGAGATTAGTACTGCAGCCTCTCAGGCTGTATACAAACAGGCAGTTGAATTCCAGTCCTCAAAGCTTTCTGCTCTCCCCTGTTCAAATCTTTATTTCACTGACTCTGTCACTCAGTCCTACTAAAGCTCATCTCACTAGACATTCCGTGATTGGGTCCTAGCCTTTTGGATCAGTTTGCTCTTAAGCTTCCCTTAGTCTGAGTAAGCTGCAGCACTGCTTCTTTCCTTGACATCTCTGACATATATCCTAGGCATCTGCTTTTCGTCTTTAATCCCTTTACAAAAATGGGTTCTTGTTGACCACCTGCCATAAGCCTGCAAGAGCAGCTTTGGCTTACCAGGCTTCTCATGACAGTGAAACTCCAGCTTTCCAGGCTCCAGTTTATCCCTTCCTGGGCATTTGTAACAGTTAAGACAGCACAAAGTTTGTAAAGATTTCGAAATCAGTCACTCCATACCTGGACCCATACAGCTGTAGACAAAAATAACAAACGTTTACACGTTTCTTCACTTCATGGGGCTTGTGTGTCTTCCACATTCAGATAAGAGTTGCCTTTCCTACCCTGCCCTCATATGTTTTACTCTGAATCATAGAATTTCCCTTCTGTACATACACTTTCTTTTTCCTTCAGCTGATCTTGCAGTTAAACAGAACCATTCTGCTTTGGGAGCGTGCCCATCTGTTCTGCCCCAGCATCCTTTGTCTGTCTGCAAGTTACCTTTGAGTGACCCTGCAGTCTTTCAACTGTGCGGTTTCAAAGTAGTTCTGTTGGCTCCTGTTCTCTTTCCAAATCCTTCAGAAAGGCTGGAAATTAATGGTTTTAGCCAAGATATGTTCCATTGGTTCAAAATTACTTTTGATTGTGCCTCATTAGGTAAATACATGGCAGAGCCATGATAAAAAATCAATTCTGTAGCCTTTAAGATAAAACAATGGCATAGTGGTTCAATAAAATCAATGAGAATTTTTCCATACAGATTCTCGAGGTTGTCACATGCAAATTTTCACATCTTGTCATTTTATCAGGGAATTCTTAATATCTATTTTTACCTTAAATTTCTGTTTTCTGGGAGCACGGCTAAATGAAAACACCAGCTTTCTTCCTCTTCCTCCATCCTTGAAAATTCTCATGTGAATGTATCCAGAGAATGGCTGTGTTGGATCAGATCTAGCTAATCCAGGACACAGTGTCTGGCAGTGTTCAACAGCAGACTCTCAGAATCTAATAAATAGGGAAAGTACAGCATAATATTACTGTAGTGTCACTTCCACGTCTAAACGTTCAATGGTTTAATGATTTCCTGAGCAGAAAGTTGCAGAGGTCATGCTGTGGCTAGTAACCACATGAAGAGCTTCCTTCCGTAAATTTGTATAAGTTTTTTTTAACCCCTTTCTACTAGCATCAAAAAATCCTGAATCAATGAATTCCACAATCAGATTATGCAGCATCTCCTCTTGTTACTTGTAGACCTGCTACTTCATCCTTTCACTGAATGCCCTGTAGTTCTTCCTTATTCATCTTCTTCATGTCGCTCTTTATAGGTCCTGGTTTCCAAGCTGAAGGGTCTTAATATATTAAACAGACTTGGTAGGAAGCTGGTTTATTCTTCCGATAATTCTTTTTTTCTTTCTTTCTTTTTTTCTTTTTTTTTTTTTTTTGTCCTCCTGAATCTGTTGTAGCCTTGCTCTGTTCCTTCATGGTGGGTTCACTCTATGGCTATTATTTAATATGTAGCTGCAGTATGAATTCATTCACTGACACAGAGATACCTTCCTTTTTCTTCTCTATCCCCTCCAGTAATTTTTAACATCTCATGTACCACATTTACTGACCACTGAGTTGGTATTTTCACGGGACTGTACAAAAAGCCTGCCAAAAGCTCCTTCCTGCACAGCTGCTTAATTTAGAGACCATATTTGTATGTAGAACTCTATGTAAGGAGATGGGTTTTTTTCAAATCCATTACTTTGCATATATCAACATTAGGTTCATCAGCAGTTTTAGTGGTCACTTACTAAATGTCTTGAGATCTTTCTATAACACTCTGTAATCAGCTTTACTTATGAAGAGCTTGAATATTAGCAGCAGTGTTTCTTTTCTCATGGCATCCTCCTTTTTCTCGTCAGTTCTGGGTATTCTGGACAGATAACTAAAACATGTACGTAACCTACATCCATATTTTTCATCAAATAGTCAAACCTAGACATTTATTTTGGGGCCTTAAGCAGAGAACCTACCCTTTTATACCAGGACAGCTTCATTTCAGAGTCTTCAGTGAAGATCTTTACGAAAAACTTTTTTTTTTTTTCAAGCTGCCATAGACTGTGTAGCCAATATACAAGCATTGGGGTTTTGTGGGTTTTTTCACAAAGTAAGCCTGGAGTTACTAACTGCTGTTTGCTTAGAAAAGCTGGAGGGGAAAACCAAACACTCAAATTTAGTAAATGCATGAACAGGATCCTACACATATATTAAAAACTGTTATTTTAAATCCTGTTTTGTAACTTTTCAATGCTTGGTGTTGGCAATGCAACTAATTGCATATAATTGGTAGTACTTTAGTATTTATTTCCCTTCCCATTATGTATGGCTTTTATTATGCGTGGCTACTTGTAGTTCGGGAGGAGGTGCCTCACTGAAAACCCATTTCATTGAAATAAACCCTAAGATTTACTCTGAAATTGAAGGGGATTTCCAAAGTTCGTAAGCTTTGCATTAGTCCAGTGCAGAAGGCAGAGTATCAAGTACTGTAAGCCAAAGCTACTTCTCCTATGCAAGGAATTGAATGCTGTAGAATGCTATCATTAATAGGCACTCACAGAACTGGAGATAAATGTAGAGGGGGAAACTGTAAGCATACTTATAAATATAGAAGGCTTAAGTGTACTGTTAATCCACAGTCACCAAAAAAGGAATTGAATTAGAGGATGTGGGGATACTGTTCTTCCAACAATACTAATCACATGGACCTTGCAGCAACGAATCATTGCTGTGTCCATATCCTGCTCCAGGTTTCCCATATATCCAAGTGAGATGGACAGAAATATCAGGAAAATGCAAGGACTGAGGTGGTCTCTGTTGCTTATATTGCGTCACCAATGGGAGCAGTCTATGTTCCATGGCCCTCATTAGCCATTAAGTCCTGGCTATGGAAGTACTGATCCTGGCATTATTTTAACTAGTGGAGGTGCAAAACTGTCACAAGAGCTCTAATATATCTCTTTTAGAAGCAATCGTGAAATTGGGGATATAGAGAATATGAGTTTGATTTCTTAGTATTTGTACTTTCTCTGCTATTGCTTTTGTATGGCAATTTAAAATATCAGTATCTATACTTCACTGCAGCTTGCTACTTTGATAGAGAAATGTACTTGACTCCCTACAGTTATTGCAATTGGAGGGGGATCTGATTAGAATGCTTTTCCTAATTAAGTGATATCACCTAAAGTGAGTTTCCCTACCATTGTCTCACTGCAGTGTAAAAATAACAACAGAGGAGAATCATTTGGTTATTTTATTTTCCTGATTAAAATGTCTTTACTTATTCATATTTTACAGGGTAAAATTCCATCTTAATGAAAGACCGAGGGTCAGTTTTCTAACACAGCTAATTATGTGTCCTCATATCTCAATCACAGTTAGGGCTCAATTTCATTGAATTCAGTAGCAGCATGTCTCAGTAGATCCATACATAAGGAG
Organism: Pezoporus occidentalis; assembly: GCF_034315485.1. Classification (NCBI taxonomy): domain Eukaryota; kingdom Metazoa; phylum Chordata; class Aves; order Psittaciformes; family Psittacidae; genus Pezoporus; species Pezoporus occidentalis. The sequence continues at coordinate 2,532,742 of NW_026912865.1, forward strand.
AAAGCCCAAGATGGATACTCAGCCACCAGAGATCAAATGAGGGGTTCTTCTGAGGGTTTTTTTGTCTAAAGTCTGGGAGAAAGCTACCTATCATCCCCTCCTAAACCAAATGCAACATAAAAGCGAGTCTGCATAGTATGCCGAACTTCTTTGACTTCAGGTGATTCTGTAATATCTGTGTATTTCAGATCCAATTTTTATGTTTCTGCTTTGGCAATAAACCACTCTGTCCCCAGAGGAAACACTCCTCTAGAGTTTTCTCCCCTTCTGTACTCTTTTTAAAGGTCTAGCTGATCCCACCTTTCACAAAAATTCTGTTCTTCTAACCAGTGCAGCTATTTCCATTGAACTGGTTGGCCAAATAAAGGGAGTTTGAAGCATCTTTCCACATGTTTGCTGTTAATAAACACAAACAAGATGGGTGGACTCTGTATTTTATCAGCACTCTCTCTGTGGGTCCACCTTATTTAGGCATCTGTTCATGAAGTTGCATGAGAAAGACCTTAAAATTTAAAATGTATGGTCTGAAAAGAGACATTTCTCCCAGAAAGAGAAATAGTTTGTTATGGCAGAAAAGCCATCTTATTTAAGAAAATGTTAAAAGTTAAATTATTCATTTGTCTTTTTAATTAAAGAATTGCAGGCACAGCTGTTGGATCCAAGTCCTGCAGTTTTTACAGCCAAACACTATATTAATGGAAATCTTACCCTAAACAGGCTTCATGATCAGGCCTGGTTAGATAAGTTTTATAAGTAGTTTATTGTGTAATGTTCATTCATTAATTTATTGCTTGCTTACTTGTAACACTAAGATATATGGTGCTTCAGTTTCTTCTCATAATTGTCAGCAGCACACTTTAAAAAGAAGTCCTCTTTATACTAATATAAGAGTTGAAGCTGGATTTCATATGGCTCATTCACTTCATTCTGACTAGTAGTACTCTGTATAGAATATTTTATCCCTGCGCTGCTGTATTCTGTGCCTTTGTGCCTGCATGCTTAGCCATTAATGGAAAAATGGACTTTCCTGCAGTTCTGAGTTTTCTTTCTTTTACTTCCTTTCCCAGTTCTGTTGTTTTTATTGATTCTATGAGAGTAAGTAACACACAAAAGAGAAGATTAGGGCAGAAAGATTTCCCTAGTCCATCAACAAATTTCCTGGGCTTCATTATCTGTAATTTCTTTTAAAGACATAGAGTTACATTTACATTATGTAAATAAGAAGTATAATCCAAGGGATCAGCTCTTTCATGTTAAATAATGTGTACCAAAAATAATTCAGCTGAAGCCAGTGGCTTGAAATTTGTATGAGAGAGCAGAAAACCAGACTGGTGTACAAAATGGCAAATTCTTGTCACTTCTGCTTAGGCAAAAATCTAGAGAATGACAGCTGTGAGAGTTTTGTCCAAATAAGAATTTTGATCCTCAGCCAAGGAGCATGAAGAAGACCAGAATTAAGTACCAGTATTTTCTAGATAGAATTGTTTGATAGACTTCTCTGTGCTTGTGATTTTTCTCCTTCAAATGTTTTTCTTTTCAGTTGTACACACTGCACCAGATTCTGTGCTCATTAGCAGAAGATAGTTTTGCCTGTTGAAAATGATGACAAATTATGTGATTTAAACTTCTGTTTAAAAAATTGCTCATACAGTATATCATTTTGAGCCAAAGTCTAATCTCAAGTTTCCAGAACTTCACATCATTCCTTTTACAACTTTGTCTATCCAAAGGATTAAAATATTTTTACCTGAACCATTTGACCTTTTCCTGAGAAATATTTGCTTTAAGAAACAATGAGTCCAGAGACAATTCTGTGACTGCTTTAATATTCAAAGTTGGCATTATGGCACACACATTGTATTTACTGAAAAACAGTGTGAAGTACAAAACAGCAATGTAATTTTTCATTAACCACTGAGCATAAAATTGCCGTCAGTGTTAAGAACATTGAGGTCTTTGCAAGCAAGCAGTGTCACATTCACAAATGTTTAATTGAAACATGAATGTGAATTGTCCTGCTGGTCAGTTTTGAATCTCTTCTGTAATAGAAGCATTAAATAATTTGAAGGCATATGTTCTATTGTAGTCATAGTAGTAGTATATTAAATGCTAATGAAACTTCAGAGAGGCTAAATAGCAGTCTTTGAAAATGCATTAAATTCTGTTTAAATTTTTTTGTTGCAAGGGGTTTGGGATTAGGGTTCTTTATTTGTTTGCTCCTCTTTTTTTGCCCCCAAACCAAGCAAACTAATGATACAAGGTGGTTGCCTCTAAAAGTCCTTACATTCCCTCCTCCTAATTAATCCCATCCCCAAAGCCCATTCACTTTTGCAATTAAGGTGACCCCTGTTCGGTTTGGTCTAGTACATTTACAACTGACCAGCAGAAAATGCCTTAGTACGATTTATTTGTTGTCACATCCAGAGCAACAAACAGTGAGCAAATACTAAATAATGACTGAGGAAAACATGTTATCAAGAGTCAGAAAATACACAAGAAAGCTGTTGTGCTCAGCCTGGCTTTTTAGACAAAAACTTTCCTGTCCTTTGCATTTTCTGATATATATCCTGGTTTAAAAACAAGTATCCGAGCTTGGAAGCACTGCCTCTGACCTCAAAAAAAAAGGTAGATAAATTTATAAATATATGGTAGATAAAACAGAAAGCTGTTTAGTGCCTTTCTGAGACTGTAAAACAAAACTGATTTTACATTCCTATTACTAATGCATGACGCAAAGAGTCTCAATCTTTTAAATATATGTATTGTAAAATCAAAATTAAATAAAATAAATAAAATGCATTCAATAGGGCACTTCTCTCTGGCAAGTCACTGCCTTTATGCAAGTAAACTCTGCAGCCTCCTCTGGGCCAGAACATTAGTTGAATAGTTGCAATAAGAAGAGTGAATCAGATGCTATTTAAAGGCATTAAGCCAAGTGTAGATGTTTAATACAGGTAACTCAACTCTGCATTGAGTTAATATGGAAATAATTATTGTAATGTAGCACTTCATTATTTATAATGCATTAAATGGAGATTTTTATATGATGCCTTTACAGAGCAGGCAGTTCTCTTGCATAACAGATAACTATACAAAAATTACAATAAATATGTAAAGGCTGTAAGATCTTTAAAAAAGCAATACGTTATGATCTGATGGATAAGAATAGATATTGCCTTCCCCAAATGCTAAGTAAATAGGATTACAAACCACACTGCTCAGTGATTTAATCTCTGTTTTTATGGAAATTATTTGAAATCTGTGGGGCAGGAAAGACTGTCTGAAATACCTCAATATTTTGAACAACTAAGCTATATATTTTCCTGATATTTTCTTAATGCAGAGTGTGGGAAATGCTTATTCTAAAGCCCAGGTGAAGCGCCAATGTGAGAAATGTCGTAAAGCATCTCATGTTGACTGGAGCTAATTAACAGCAGTGTTCCAGTGTTGTTCAGTTTTAAGCAGGAGCACACAGCACAATATCTTATTTTGCTATTCAATAGATTTTTGCTTAAAAACAGATGAATTCAATACCCTTACAAGTGTAACCCTTTTTTCCTTAATATGTTCTTAGCAGATTCACTAGAAATATTTCCAATGGCATGTTGATTTTATCTTTTAAAATAAAGCATAATTTTAGAAACGTGCTTAACTATTGCAGAACCCTCCTATAAGTACAGTGTACATGCAAAGTGTACTACTTTGTGACTGCATTTCCAACTCAGAGATGAGTTAAGACATGCATGCAAAGAAAACAAGCCTACACATAGGAAAAACTGAAATAAAATCAGTGATTTGTCTCCCCTTTTCCCCTCATATACAAGCTAACTTTGAATCAGTAATAGGTGCAGTTACCCTGTATATCCTACATTTGCCTCTATGTATCTGTGGAGATACATACATACATTCAGGGTGTTAGAATCTGAAACAGTAGAAAGCCATTTCAGTGCTGTAGAGGCAGGCATTCAGGCATTTTGTTATTGTGCAAATCATACTGTTTTAATATTGAAGATGTGTGAAATGCATAAGAATTTCTGTTTTCCCTTCAGTTGGTGCTATTGAAATTTCAGTATCTAGAGAAAGTTCAGTACAGTGAATTTTATTTAATATTCAAATAAACCACCACTTCTAAATAATTTTATTTAAAACATCACAGATTTTCCATTGGTTACACACCTCTTCATGCTACTTTCCAAATCCTTTACCCTAGTTTCAAAAGTTATGTTTTATTTTTGCTACAAAGTTTCTTCATTCTTGCCCGTACTGACTCTGAGAAGCAGGGTCAGAAGAAGGCATTCATCTAAAAATCACAGGGTCTAAACCAAGTTGTCTGAATAATTTAATTTCGAGAACAGTTCGGCTCTGCAACACCTGGGAGCGTCTCCCTTGTCTGCAATAGGAGTTGTTGGAATATGCATCTTTTGAGGCCGTATCTTGTGATCAGTCAGTGTTCACCACTCTTGTTGCCCCTCTGGGGGCATCGGATTCTCCTGGGGCTTAGGAGGTCTGCAGGGAGGAACAGACCATTGGCTAAAACAAAACTCTGCAGTGAAAATGCCAGAGTGAAAGCTGTCAGCTGTTGGACAATTGAAGAAATCAGTCCCAGCTGAAATACTATGTGTATTTTATGCTAACAGGAGGTAGGACCTAGCTACTCCCCCATACTTTCTAGTGATCTCCTGTTATGCCCCTTAGGCAACCATGACATATTCTTGGACCCCTATGAAATCACACTTCTATAAAGTGGAATTGGAGCTGAGAGGCCTCTTCAGGCTCGGGGTCAGTGAGAGCAGACTACATCTTTTGTTTCTGTTACACTGCTCCTGCTGCTCCTAGGGATTTGAAAGCAAAGAGAGGAAGAAGAGACTTGTGACTGAGATGTTAGCTGCACAGTGGCAAGCTTTCTTGTTCCCTATCATGCTGCAGACTTACAGAAGAGCCTTAAGCCTGTTTGTTCATATCTAACTCAGTTTTCTTATTAGGGTAAAACTCTTTATCTCCCTCTTTTACTCTGTTTGAAGCTGGGGCTGTTTCTGGGGTTTAGTCACTGCAGTGAGGTGATTAAGCTCAGCTTTATGTATACATCATCATCACCTTTGCACCAGAAAGAAAGAAAGTAAGAAACATCACAGGACCTATAAATGACAGTGGTCATCCATCCAGTGGAGAAAGCAGAAATCCATGCCAGTTCTGATCACGGTCAGTTTTTCATTCTTTTTCAGTCTGCAGAAGAATACAATGAAATTGCACCTTGTGGGAAGTTTCCAGAGGGGTTAAGAAGAGAATAGGTACTGCTTGTAAGAAATAAGTATTCAATTACCTATTTACATTAAACATCATCCTATGATGTTAAATATTCAGAAAGAAAAATTCTTACTTTCAGGACACTATATTCCAATTCCTCCATATTCTCCTGCCTCCTCTATTTTCTCTGGCTTTAGCTTTTCCTTTGTTTTTACATCTTCCTCTTTCTCTGTGGCTATGTGAGCTCCCATTATTACCACCTGCATTTTCTTTTTTTTTTGCATCCTGTCTCCTTCCTTTTTTTTTTTTATCTACTAAGGTTTTGACAACAAAAATCGATATTATCTCTGTAATGGGATGATAAGGTGTGCTCATTTTCATGTTTTCTGAATGCACTAACTAAGGCTTCCTTGTAACATTTATACTTGGTTGACTCAGACTTTGAAGCATTTGAAAATTTGACAATAACTCCTGTACACCCTAAATCCGAGTCATCAAGATATATTGTATAGGCGTTATGTCTAACATATCGGCTCTCTGAGCCATAATTTTTTAGTTAACATGGATATATTAATGATCCACCTTGAAGGCAGGTCACACCTTTTCCATTAGAAAGTACTATGTAGCTCTTTTCTAGAAGTCCTCTTCTTGGAAGCAGCAATATTTTTGTGGAGCAAAGAGATCCAAAAGCAGCCTTCAAATTTCGTTTGAAAACTACTGTTCCAGTTGTGAAGCTAGAATTGAATAAGAAAAGCTAGTCTGATTGTTAATGTAAAAGGTGAAAGTAAAAACCACGTTTTGAATTAATTGGAATTTCCCCTTTCCCTGACTGTGTTGGGTCTCAAGAACCCCGTTTACTGCTATTGTTAAAGGCTCATTGCAGCAGCCATTCAAAGCACATTTTTCAATCCCAGCTAACTGCTGGTAGACCAGCATGAAATGCCAGCAGAGTTTACTCCTCTGTCTTCTCCCTTCCTCTTTCCCTGCAGAAACACTTAAATTGGAAAACACACAGAAGATAAATTGAGACAGAAAAGTGGGGCAGCTATGTCAGTAAGAGAAGTATTAATTCTAGCAGTAGACAGGTGGTGAAAGCTCTCTGGAGACCTCTTCCTCTTGAGTCACATATCCAAAGAGCCCAGACTATCTGTAGCCACGATAGAGACTAGGAAAGGTGAGTTGCTTTGTGTTTTCATTATGTGTTTGCTTTCTCCAAGTAGAGTGAGACTGTCAAGGGACCTGTCTGAGGACTGAGTACTGGAGACCTGTAACAGCTGATTATAGCAGGTACTATAGATTTATGGGGTTCTTAGTGTGGACTTTTCAGTGTCAATTTGAGTTTCAGTACCTTTATGTGCCTGTGATGGCACTTTTGGGTTGTTCTATTGAGGAACTCGTGTTTGGTTCCTGGAAAGGCTCGAGGATTTCACGTGCTGTGAAATACAGGTGGCTGGTAACAATGGACTAGTCAGTATAACATAGGAACAAAAGTATTTTTCTTCAACTGAAACATTTGTTCCTATTTACTGTTTCAGAGTTTTCTGAGGGTAAAAGCTTTGCAGACATCTCTGTATATGGAATTCAAGTTTGGTATAGCATAAATGCAGACCTCACGTTATAAGTGTTAACTTTGTAGTTCAGTGATCAGTATTCTTGATCTCTAGTAATACCCTTTCTGAACAGGAAAGTATTGAATCCTTCCAAGGACAAAGAGGTTTTGGTCTAGGATTCCTCAGACTTACAGAAATTGAGACTAGAAAAGGGCAGTGTGTATTTTTTGTCTTACTGCCTGCACACAGCAGGCTGCCATATGTCACCCAGTAATTTCTGCATCAGAGTTTTATCCATGCTCCAGAAAGACATACAACTTGAAGTTAGAGTAGTGGAGGATCTATCATACCATTCTTACACCTTCACTATTAAAGATTTTCACCTTGTTTCAGCTGGACTTTGCCTAGTTTAAGCTTTCAGCTTTCAGCTGTGTCATTGTGCTTTTTCTCTACTAAATCAAAAAGACATCTAGTATAGAAAATCTTTTCTTAGTTACATGTAGACTGTGACAGTGTCATTTCAACCTCTTTGCTGCTGTCCTGGAAAAATGCACTTCATTGATTTTGTATACTGGAAAAGACTCTCATATTCCTTAAATAAAAATAACTAAAATGTCACTTCTGGACTGACGCAGAAATAATGTATAAGAGAACAAAATGGAAGGTACTGGTTGTATTTGCAGTGAAATAAAAACTAATACATTCCTAAGAGCATCCTGGATGGAGAGAAAAGAGTTTGGATTATGGCACAGATTTTTGTTTCCAGTTGCTATGTGAATTAAACAAGCAAATGTTGATTCTTCACAGTATGAAAAGACTCATAAAAACTTGCAGTTCTTTTTCTTCAGGGGATGTATTACTTGTTCAGAGTAACATTTGTACTGCTCAAAATAGTGATGTATAGCTCATGCTCTAAACAGAGATAACAGCAATGAGGACATCAGAAATAAGGGCAGATCTTTGGATCTTACAACATTGCTTACTGAGTCCACAGGAAGAAGAGTAGCTTCTCCAGGTCCCCCCACTCTTTGCTGCTTCTGGAAAAAAGGTTGCATTAGAAACTGCATAGGAAGATCATGGTAGAAATTATTCCAAGGTACAAAGTACTGTGAGAAAGGGCAACTGTAACCTAACACCACAAATAAAGTTGCCCAATGGAGTCTGCTTGTTTAAGAGCTCCAGAAAGGAGGGACCTTGAACTGCCAAATGTGAATCATGTGGTGGATTAGAGATGTAATTCATTGTTTCAGGATACCCCTGGGAAAGTCCAAGTTCAGAAAGCTACCAGAAATTACTCAGCTCTCATCTGGGCCAATTATTCTATACTTACTTTGAGCATCTTGTTTTAGAAGCAATAGGTAGTACTGCTGTCAGAGGAAAGTGTACTGGGGTATTCAGGGTACTGAGTTGTATTGAGTCTGGTTTGACTTTGACTTTTCCATTCAATCTTTTCTCTGAGCCTAACCATTGCTTTATGAAGAATGTTCTGGTATCTGTGAACTTTAGAATATTCACACCCTCCCCATTTCTTTCCTGTACCTGCAGTAGCACCAGGACTTTTGTCTAAGCTGTAATAGCCCCATACATCCCTTTAGGATGAGCCTTAACCCTTCATTAGAACCTGTTTTTTTATTGCTGCAGTTCCTTGCTGGAAATGAGTGGCAGAAGTTGTCCTCACGTCAGCCCGGAGTCTAGGCAGAGAACTTTCAGAATACACCACCTCCCTCTCATTATTCCTCCAAGCTTTGGGACTACCATGCATTACAGTGCATGTTCTTTTTTCAAAGCAAACTCTGGATCATTCACTCATTTTCCCGACTGTTTTGAACTAGGCTTGCCTGGGTGAGACAAGACACACAAAAGGAATCTGACCGCAAAGACATTTGTTATCCTCTTTAGAGTCACCTACCTTTCACATTATTTGCCAAAATTCAGGTTGCAACCAAGTCATACTTCTTCTACTGAAAAATGTGGGAAAACCAGATTCATTTGATTGCTCTGAACACATTGGCTTAGGACAGTCAATAATAAAGATTGCATATTAGAAAGTCAAGAATTGCAATTTATGTGTGTCATTATTTGTAATGCTAGAGGACATGATTGCTCTGTGTCTTATGTGTTGTGAGGCAGTCCTGAGATCTGGATTTGGCTTCACTAAATTGTTAGATTGGAGTAAGAGGAAAAAATTATGAAATGCTGCTCTCACTGAGGTCTTACTTTCTACAGACATATCACTCACTGTTGCATAAGAATTTATCAGACAGCACTAAACAGACCAGGTTTTACTCTAGATCAGCAAATGTGTCCAAGTAGCAACGGCCCTAGCAAAAAAGCAGTAAAATTCATAATTTGGCTTCTTCACTGAAAGATACCTGTGACACAGAGGACTTCAGAGTAATATAAAATACAATTAAAACAAAAAAAATAACCAAACAAGAAATCCCCAAAACCCATGTTGCCTGGCCCATCCTGGCTTCTGGCCCTCACTGGCTTCTGGCCCTTGCTGGCTTCTGGAACAGTCAAATCTCTTCTCACCTCTGAGCTTTCCTAAAATACTCACCAGAGGAGTAACATAATTGCTTCTTCCAAAGCCAAGAGAGCTTTTCCATTAACTTCAGAATAAGCAAAAGGAGGCCATTTCTGGATGTTTAGAAGCCCTACTTCAAACTTTTCTACAGATCTGTTTTTGATAACACTGGATCCACCCTGTCTTTAACTGGGAAGATCTCTGCAACCTAGGAAACTTGCAGATTGTATTTCACTTACCACATTGAAAGAGCCTGCTGGTATTCTTCTTGGCACAACTCAGACTTAACACCCATGACCCCTTCGCTCCCTCAATTTTAGCACATAACTTTTCTGTGTTATCTTGTTGGAAAACCTGTCCTTCCTCAGTGGCAGTGCACTGCCAAAATCATCCATACAGGCTATGATCTGAGTTCAATTGCATACAGTCTGATCAGCTGCCTCCTGTTTCTAATAAGGACTGGATAAGGACTCTTTGGAGAACAGGATTATTGTCCTTATCTGCCATGCTGGTTTTGCAGAACTTTGCACATGCTGACATTGTCCTGACTTGTTTCTTGATGCTTGCTCTCCATTCTTAGGGCAGCTCCTCTCATTATCCTAATTTTGAGTCAGAAAATGCTAGGAAAAGATGCTTGCCTCTCTCTGTTTTTTCCTTACCTACAATCATTTTTCAGTACATGCATTAATTTACTAATATGTTAAGAAAAGTATCAGCTCAAACCCCTGCTTTAATGCTTCTCTAATCTGTGGTTCTGTCTCAAGCAAGAATAGTACTGTGTACTTCAGTTTCTTTTGTCAAAGTAGACCCCTTGTTGTATTATCCTTGCCGTATTACCTTTGCCTTTAATTCACTTGCTTCTGCCTTGTTTTCTGTGAGTATCCAATATACATGCACACAATCACAGGCACTGAAAGCAGGGGAAGGAGGAGAGGCAGCACAGATACTGGGTGACTTTTGGACAGATACCCCCCAAAATCTTGTCATTCCATCACTCTTTCAGCCCTATTGAAGCCTGATTTAAAACAGATTAAGTTGAGGACTGAGTTGCTTTCATCTGTAAAACAGCCGTTTCAGGCAGAAGTTCCTTCACACTGCAGGAAGAGAACATATTTGCCTGCATGACACCATTTTAATAGGAATATTTTTCTTAACATTAGAATCAGTTGATTGGAGGAATCCTGCATTTTGCAGAGACTATCCTTGAGTTTTACTATTTTATTTTCTTAGAGTTGGTGAATGTATCTTATCACTACAGGAAAGGACTGAAGACCACTTTAATTTGCAGAAATGCAGACATGTCATCTCAAGTAAATCTGAAATTTTCTAAAGGAAAATGGTGTCTGTGGTTATGAACTGAAAGGAAAAGACAAACTGCAAATCACAGTGGTTCTAAGGAAGAAGTGAAAATCTGAGGTTTAAAAATAATCCTGCAGGACTGCTGCTATATAAATATATATTTACAGAAATTACACCTTTGCAGCAGTCTTGCAGGATTATTTTTAAGTATGAACTATGTAAGAGATGTCTGGCTTGTATCCCTCTTACAGCCCTGAAATAAAGTTTTTAAAGTGGCAATGCTAGACTACTCCAATGCTCTGTGTAAAGGCATTTTCAGGTCAAATGGAGCAAGCCTCGCATCAAAGTTGTGGAGCAGAATACACACAGGAGCTCTTGATGTTCCACTCCAGCGCTCAGTTCCGCACTCATCATCAGGACAGAGACTGATCAGAGGGTAACTAACTCACTTTTAAAAACATGACTTTTTACTTCAGCTATAAGTAAAAAAAATTCAGACTGAAACACTCTGAGTGCTATAGGCTGGTGGGGCTCAAAGATGGAGATAATTTTCTTTTTTTTTTTTTTTAACTGTTATTTGGGTAGCCTTGCGAGGGAAAAGAATTACAAAAGAGCAGTGGGTTATTGGTATCACTGTCTGTGGGTTATTGTGGGCTGTGAGAGGTGATAAAGAGCTGTTTGCTGTCACCAAGGAAATGCAGAATAACTTTGGGAAGAGAAATATCGCACCTGACCGGGTCAAGGTTATAACGGTGGTTGTTGGGAGTGTGCTGATGCTATTAAACCCCTATTAGCATGGAAAGGCTTGATCCCATTCTCCTGACAGCCGGAGATCTCGCATCACAACTTCAGGGGCAACAGGATCGGGCCCAGACCGCCTTAACGCAGAATACCCAATACGAATGTCTCAAGTGGTGGGAAAATTTGTCCCTCAGTTTTTAACGGAATGACCGAAAGCTCTAAAGCGTTTCGAAAAATTTCGACTTTGAATCACAGACTTGTGGTAAAGACTTCCTGAAAAATCCTAAAGACTGAAAAAAAAAAGAGAAAAAAAAGAAAGGAAGCGGTTCAGTTTGAAGAAAATAGTTCTGATGTGAGAGAATGGCACTTGAAAACCGTAATTATGTGAATATCAGTAGTAAAAAGCATCCTTCTCAGGCTGGCCGTAGGAAACCTGAGCACAAACAGAAACTTGCCATCCAAGCGAGAAAAGACCCCCCTTCGAGTATATTTTTTTCCCTATTTCCCCATTTTATATGGTGAATGTAAGCTTATGGACAGCTGCAGGCAGGTGGCGTGGTTAGGTGGTGGTTTGCCGGGGTGGGTTTTTGGAAGCGGCGTGTTGAAGGTGCCCGGTGGGGTCGGTACACGCGTGGCACAGCTACGGGGGTGGTGGGGGCTTCGCCTCGGTAACGAACCGATTCCAGGCTCCCCCAAACGCCAACACTCGCCGCAACGACTCTAACAATTACGAGCCCTGGCCTTATCCCGGGGCTGGTAGTTCTCCCTCCACCTTTCGCAGCCGGCCTGTAAGCCGAGGGTTCCGCTGGAGCACGACGGGTCCTGCCGGCGCCGGAAGGAAGGGGATGCCCCAGGCATCTTCTCTCCGCATCGCCAGGAATTTCAGCTTGTTTTTAATTTCCTGCTGAGTTTCGCTGGCGGAACCCGACGAGTGCTTTGCACTCCAAACCGCCGAGCGATGGGACCAAGAGGGTAACACTCAGGGCCTGAAAAAAATTCCTAATGCCCCCAGAATATCGCTTAAAAACTACTCCGAAATATTCCGTAGCTTTTTAATTGAAGTAAACAAAGTGCAACAAATCCTAACTCTTATATGATTGCACTGAGATTAGGCTCTAATTGCTTAAGGTTCAGGTGGAATCTGCAAGCTAAAGCCTATAAGAACAATCTGAATTTCACAATCATTCTGTCAAAAGCAAAGAGATGAGAGCCCACACGCTTCCTAACAAGTCATTTTTAACAGTTACAAGCTCCTCACAAAGACCACACAGGGAGTCTAAGAGATGCAAATCTAATCCCTGGTCATTCTGCGGGCCTTCAACAAAGATGTACTAAGATGTACAAAGAAGCCTAATAGAAAAGAAATCAGTTCTCTGTCACCAGCTCCTACTAAAATCTATTAAAGAAAGTACGGATCTTGTATTTACAGCAGTTGCTTTTAAAGGTTAAGGACAAGTCCATATAAAAGTGTTGGGGTTTTTTTATGTGAAATATTAAAAGACATGCATCATCTACTCCTTTTTATTTCTAACGATGCTTTAGTATTTATTTTGTATTCATTGAGCAAAGGAATCATCCATTATCCATTATCCATCCCTTTGTTCTTTGAAATATTAGCAACAGAATTTTTTAATTGTTAGTCATTTGGACGGGTGCCGTTTCGGTTTCTTTTTTTTCTTCTTTTTTTCCCCCAGGATCCCTCATTTCAAAACGCTCACAGAGACCTCGGAGCAGCGGTCGGTATCTTGTCAAAATACCTTGAAATATCTCCATCCCATCGGTAGTTTGACCAGTGTCTAGGAGTGAATATTTAAATCAAACGAATATTTAAATAAAGAAGAATAAAAAGCCCAGCTGTGCATTGGCAAACGATACACAGAAATAGGCGGCCTTTTCCAGGGCACTCTCGTCTCCTAAGTTTTGTTTTTAATGAGATCACCCCTTTTCCCCACCCCCTACCACCCTCTCTAACTCGCTGTGTACTGGATTACCTCTACCTCCCGGCAAATCTCACCCTGATTTGCTTAGACTCTCTAGTGTACATTTGAATAATTCAAATTAACGCGAAAGCCATCGCTTTTCTACACGAACACCCTCAACGCAAACACACATCTACCCACACCTTAACGCCCATGCATACATCATGCTTTTGCAGATCCGTTAACACGGGGATACACATACACTTTTTGTAGCACCTCTAATTTAGGGTCACTTTGTTGGTAAGGTCCCTTTTGCCCGGAAACGGGGGGGTGGGGGGGTGGGGGGGTGGGGAGAGAGGGGTGCTGTTTCCTGCTTTTGGGGTGCCGTTAGGTGGAGAAGGAATCCTGTCTACCTTGCCGCTATGGGATTAGACCTTCCATCCCACCCTGGAAAATCTCCGCTAATAAAATAAACGGGTCACTTGTTGATGTTCTCTTAGAGAGCAATATGCATGAGGGGAGCGGAAGGGAGGAGAAGGGGGGTATTCTTAAATGACGAGGGGAACTAAAGACTGTTCTGGAGAACAGATGACGCTTCTAGAGGTGAAGTGGCCGCTTTTGCTTTGGGGCTATGTTTCCGATGTGGGTAAATATTTGACCCCCGACAACAGGTAATGTATCTCCAGATCTTGCTGAAAAATCGGAAATCGGATCGGAATCGTTTTCCCGCTCTGCTGAGAGCCCTGGAATGCTTTTCCCAGGCGATAAGGAACAGAGCACGATCCAGCGGGATGGAACACCAGCAAGCCGCCGTGGCTTGAGGAGAGGGGAAAACAAGTGGGGCCAAAACCTGCTTGCTTTTTCCCCGTGATTAACACACAGATTTCAGGGGACAACACATGCGAATAAAACCATCAGTTGTCTTGGCAATAACTTTACCTGAGAGGGACAGGTCCCCTTTCTTCCTCCTCTTTCGCCCCCCATGCTCACCTCCCCACTGGTGGTCTTCGTGGGAGAATCAGCTCCAGCTCAGAGGCTGGAGGAAAGCTGCTTTCCCTCTGCAACAGCGGGACCGCGAAACCCCTTCGACGCAGCGAACGCATCACCCACCGCAAAGCGGTACCAGCTGCTCCGGCTCCCCTTCCCTCTGCAAAAGTGCCTGGAAAATGTCCAGCCGCTTCCCCCACCCCAAATTTGCTTCATGAGAGCGAAACCAGCCTGGAGGAGCGCCTTGTCCCCGGTGCCCGGCCGGACGTGGAAGGGTCCCACGAGCGGTCAATGCGCACTTTTTTTGAGGGAGAAGTGGGGGGAGAATAGAACGGTTTTGTCACTGTGGTACCTCCGGCCGGGGAGGGAACACTTCAAAACCCCAAGCTAAGCCTTGCGGGGCCTCCTGCACCCGGCCCTTCCTGGGCCCTCTGGCCCGAGCCCTAGTTAGGTTAGGGCTCTCACCTAATTAGCTGGCTCGGAGGGGGGAGTGCAGGGTCCTTCTTTGGCGGCCTGGGGGTGTCAAGGTAGAAATCCCAAAGGAGATAACTTTCTCTGCTTTTTTTCTGACCGAGGAAAGGGCGACATACACTTGGGGCGGGGGGGAGGCGCTGAGAGCAGCCGGAGCGGAGGCGGGAAAAGGGACTGGGGCACAGCTGGGAGGGGGGGGAGGAAAGTCCCAGCTCTGCCTCGGAACGGATCCCCAGGCGGGGCCGGGGAGGCACAAACCCACCTCTCGATCTCACCGGTGTGCCTATGGTTTGCAAGTCGGTAATAACAGTGTACCTCTTGCAGGGATAATTCAGCTTTCTACGACATTGCCTTATTTAGTCAAATATTTATTTATTTACCTCTCTCTCCCCCCCCCCCCCCTTTCTGATAGCTGATTTGGTCCTTTGAAGTGGCAGAGAATAAAACAGCGTGGTGGAGGGTGGGAGCCAGGAACAGCAGTGCTGCTGGGACGGGCCACCGTGTTGAGCTGCAAGAAGCAAGCACCTGCTCCCAAAGCCCGGGCGGAGGGCTGGGCGCTGCCCGCAGCGCGCACCGCCACACAACGGAGTGGTGGAGGGGAAAGGGAACGTGCTGTGTGCGGGCCTGGGAGAGCTTTCGTTTCGCTCTTGGTTACCCGCAGGCTGGTCCCAACTTTCCTGCCTGCTCCTCTCCCGCAGGATGATCACGGCGGAGGACGCGCAAGGCCTCCAGCTTTCGCTTGGTTTCGGGCACTTGACGAATAAGAAAAAAGCTCCAGAGCAAGCAGGGGCGGGGGTGCTGTTCCTGCCAGGAGCAGGATCTGCCCTCCTGAGGCCAGCTCGCCCTTCAGGCTCTGCGGCCCGGCTTTTGTGTGTTCTTTCTCCTGCGCTCTCTACATGGCGGGACGCGGCTCCCGGGGCACAGTCGCTGGGACGCCAGCGTTGCTGCGGGCTGCCCCGATCTCCGACGGACTGGGCTGCTCCGGGGCACGGCCGGCTTGGCTGCCGTGCTTGGCGGGCACCCGTTCCCCTTTATACCTCCGTGCAACTTTCCTTCCCCCGCGCCTTACTTTAAAAAGCAAGTTACAAATTTCAAGGGATCATTTACCCGATGTATTCTTGATTAAATGACTGTTAACCCTAAGAGGCTGATAGGACAATCAACATGCTTTTCCAATAACCATTCTGCCCTCAGCTGTAGCTTTTTTAATTTTCTTCCAACAGGGACTCTCGTTGTAGGTCAAACCTTTGCTTTCTAAAGCAATTAGGTCGTATTTTCAAAAAGAATATTAGATTAAAAATACATCGTGATTAAAGTATCGTGTAAAAGGTCTGCAGCGGGGAGAAAATATTTGGTGCTCGTCTGCATATTCTCTCACCTACCACCTACTCTGAATGCGTCCTGTATCTTCCAGCATGTCCGGCTCTCATGATTGCAAATAGGCCTGTTTTCAAATGGAAATAGGACTTCCAAACTGATTATGTGTATTGAATCGGAATCACTCGCTAGATCCTCTTGTATAAAATGTATTGAAAAAAAGCGTGATGGTTGAACAGCCCTGAAACTAGCTCCTTCTCATCTCAGGGAGGTCGATCTATTTTACAACTTTTTGCCATTTGTGAATGTTTCAGCTAGATAATTACGCTGCCATTGTGGAAGAGCGATGCACTGACACACAAACACCCCCTCCCCCGCTACACACATACTTCCTCCCCCCCGCCGCTTCCAGCGCACACACCTCCGCCTTCCCCGCGCAGCCCGCTCCGCGCTCAGCCCACTCTGTGCCCGGACTTGCTCGGCAAGAACATGCCGGCCCTCCCCAAGCAGCAGCTCAGCCACCGCCACACACCCGCGGCGTGTCCCAGCGCCCGCCGCCGCCACACACAGCCTGCCCGTGACACCAGGCAAGAACCACACGACCCACCAGCAACCTCCCGAGCCCGACGGGACTACTCGGTTCCCACATCTGGGTCCTGCTTCGTGAGCCACTCTTTAAAAACAAGCAGGCTGTGTATTTGTGTGTGTGCATCGAAAAGCCAGAGCCAGGGAGCAACAGCTATTGCTTACACGCGGAAGATCGAAGACAACCTCCGTGCAAAGGTTCCGTCTATTGATATGTAATGAGAGCTTTAAATCCTGTCATATCTTCTAAAGAATAATCCATTCAAATTCAGAAGGGTAATTAAAAAACGATGAGAGAAAAGGGGGATCTGCACCGGGCAGGAAGCGGGCAGCCCCCCCGTGGCCTGGAGAGAGAGAAATCGGAGGCAGGAAGTGGGGCTCCCCCGCAGCGTCCCCAGGACGGGGCGGCAGCCCGGGCCGGGCCTGCGGGGCCCGGGCTGCCCAGTTCCCACCCCCGCCGTCCCGCCGCTGCGGGGTACGAGCCCGCACAAACTTTCTCTGGTGCTTCCTCCGTGGTTGCCTTCCCCTCACCTAAACCAACCAAACGCAAACCGAGCTCGTCGGGGGTGGGGTGCCCGGTTCTGCGTGCCCGCAGGGAGCCCCCGCGACCGGGCTGGCCAGGACCGCTGCTCCTCTGCGCACCGCGATGGGAGCGGCGGCCCGGTGCCACCCTGCAGAGTCCCGTGAAAGTGGCTGCACAGGAACCCTCTGACAGTTCAGAAGATGCCAGTGCTGGGACCTGTCCTTCGTTGTTGCCCGCACTTGCACAGTACCTTTGCGAAGACGCAAATTCGTCCGGCCGCATCCCGTCCTCGGTCTTTTTTGGGTTACCGCAGAGGTGCCGAGCACTTCCCTGCCACTACCCCTCTAAGCAAGTGTGGTGTGAGTTGCAGTGACGGGGCAGCACCGGGTCCCCAGACCCCATTCCACTGGCCCTGGCTATGGCAAGGTGCCATAGGCGATCAACACCTTGTCAGGGCTGTTGGACGAAAGTCAAAGGGGTTCCTGGCCCGACGTTCGCAGCCCTCCCACAGGGGCATCTCCCGTGTGCCAAGGACGGGAGAAGCTGCGGGTGCGCACAGCTGTATCTGCCCGGCAGCACCTGCAGCCTGGCAGCCTGGCAGCGCAGGCAGAGGGTGCCTTAGCTGGCGTTTAAAAAGTACAGAGCGAGGCAGGCGCTGCCCTCGGCCGCCCGGAACCCGCAGGCGGGACCTTTGCTGGGCTGCTCCGGGCCCCGCTGGGCAGGGGCCATTGACCGGACCGCGGGCAGCCCCGCAGCCGCAGAGCCCGCGGGCAACGGGCAGGATCAGGTCAGTTCCCCTCGACGGAGAGCCCCGAGCTGAGCTCCAGAGGCAGCTTCGGCCGCGCCGGGAGCTGTTTTGGTAGGCGGCGTGGCGAGGGGCAGAGCCGAGGGCGCCCCGCGGGGACTGGAGGGGGTTGCGCGGCGGGGCCGCTCCCGGCCGGGTAGAGGCGGATGGTCCACGGAGGATTTCCTCGGTGTAAAATAATAGTAAGAGCGGAGGCACAGGTCGGCTGGCGATGCGTCTTTCAAAGGGAGGGTTTTCCCATTCCTGCCCGCCTCTGCTCTCCAGACCACACAGTTTATGCCGGGCACATCAGCTCCTACATATACCACCAGATGCACACATCTACAGATACAATTCCTATATAAACGCACACAGGTAGAGTAAATGCTCCGCATCGGTCGTCCACTTGTTAGGGGATTTTTCTTCCCCTGCTGTGAGCGAACGCAGATAGAGGTGCGGGGGACGGGGCCATTCGTGCACTCCATTTCTCAGCAGCAACAGTGCGTTACTGAAGTAACTCGCAGGTTAAGAGCAAAAGCCGAGAGCAGTAAGGTGCTCAAGAAAAAGACAATATTTTTAAGAGCTTCTCTGAATAAGAGCAGTACCGAAAACAAAAAGTTTACGGAACAAAAACACCGAAAGAAACTCCGAAAAAGCCACGTCCTAGAGTCACTGTATTAGGTCAGTGACACACTGAAATTAACTCAGCCACTTCAGCAACACCTTTGATACGAAGCAAAAAGTCTGCTCCCTCCAAGATCCCAGGTGTATAAGTTTGTCGCCTTCTAGCATGTTATTACTTGCCTAAATTTACTTGATAGAGAAGGACACTCGTGAAACCCATCAGAACAGATGGAAGTGAAGATTTCACACGTTGCTTAGGTTTCTAAGCATTGCAACTATCTTTTTTTTTTTATTTTTAAAAAGGAAAGAAAAATAGAAAGAAACCACAGAACACCAACACAAACCCAACCAAAAAAAGCCCATCTAAAAAAAAAAAAAAACAACCTCGTGTGTACATGCGCTTTATTCTTTCCCTGTGTACTTTAAGGAGCGCTACTCAGAATGATACAGGGAGTTCACATCGAATGAATGAAATAAGTCCCATACGTTCTCTAAAATCAGCTGTATAAATCCATTGCCATAGAAGCACAACCTACAAACTAATTTAAAATTACTCGGAAAGTCCAGCTGTGTTTAACGAATAGAAATATATTTCAGAATACAGTAAACATTCACTTTTAGTTGTTAGCGTGAGAAATGGAGCCAGCCAGTAAAACTAGACCTAAGTATCCTTAATCACTTGGTGAATATTGTTAGAATATACATTTTAAACTTTTTTTTTTTTCCCATTTCCATACGCCAGCTCAGGACAGCGGATTCACATCGTCTTTGGCAGGTAGTGCGAGTGCACTCGGCCATTTGGAAATGCTTTTTGCTCCTTTACGTCTGTGTCATTGTAAAAGAAAAAAGAAAAAACGAAAAGAAAAGAAAATACCGATTTCCCTCTCCGCCCTCCCCCCAACAAAAACCTTTACGTGGAAGATTAAATGTCACAGTTAACCTTTTCGTCTCTAGGTTTCTCAAGAATTTTTCTGCAGAAGTTGTTTAAAGCGTCAAAACGAATTTCAGTTTCTTTTAGCATCAATACATCCTATTCACCGTTTTATTTATATAGCTGACCGGAAGCCTTCGAGAGAAAGACATAGGATAAAGAAAACTTTGACCTTACCTGCTCCCTATGTGCTCGCAGCCAGAAAAAAAAAAAAAAAAAAAAAAAGAAGGGGGTGTGGGGGGAAGTCATTTCGTATTATTCACCACTTTGCCAGAGACAGTAGCCTCTCTACCTCATAGGTACAGCCGTACTGGGTCAGGTCTCTGTACACACTGGATACATACAAACAGTATTACCATTTACTTAGGGTTTGGAGGGTTTTCCGCCCCTGAAGGGGCTCATGAGAGAATAGCGGGTCAGACAGCGGGGAAAAAAAAAAAAAAAAAATAGAAAAAAAGGCGAATTTTTCTCAGCTTTGCTCCCGACACGGCCATGAAAGGACTGAAATTCTTCAGAAGTCACTCGGTCTTTACCTCTAGGTCCCCTTTGTAAAAGCAGCCGCCACAAGTTGGACCGGGTCTGCTTCCCAGTGAGGCTCCTCTACCTGCGCTCCGCCACGAAACTCCTAAATTTATTTTTTTTTTTCCCTCTGTTTTTCTCCCCCCTCCCTGTGGCAACTTCTCTTGGTGTCATCTCAGAGCTGTCTCCGATTACACTGTTTGGGATCTGCACTTTGAGCACTATCTTAGGGCCCTACACTGCTTTTTGAACGGAGATGCAGGCAATATAGGTGTAGATCAGCTCCCCATCTCTGTGTGTCCCCCCCCCCCCCCTTTCCGCAGGAGTGGTCCCAGCTCCCCTCTGCTCCATCAACAGCAGGTACAGGCCCCAGCTGCGCAGCCTCCCCCGAGGCTTTCCTTCCAGTATCCCTGATGCTACCAGGCTACTGTGACAAAATGAAAAACTAACCCAAACCCACCCCACAACCCGTTTTGTTATGAAACAGCAAATATGAAGAAGTCTTTTGCCATTGTTGCTGTTGTGGTGGTGGTAGTGGCGATAGGGTTTTATTGGGTTTTGGGTTTTGTTTTTTGGTTGGTTGTTTTTTTTTTTTTGCACAGCTTGCTGTGCCACTGCACGCACACTTCATGGCACTCAAGCATGAACTCCTATTTACAGCAGGGAATAAATGCCCTCCGCGTTTCTCCTACGTTTGGAGGCAGTGCCAGGGAGTGGGGAAGCAGGAGGGCATAGCCATCCTGCACCAGATCCCTTCTCTCCAAAGACGGGCTGCTCACCGTCCCACGTCGATAAAGCAGTTGTTATACGGAGAAACTTGCATTTCTTCCATCATTTCAGATTTGAAACATGCTGCCCCTCCCCTTCGCCATCCCATTATCCAAGTTCTGCATTGATTACCAGGAGACTGAAAATCAGCGTATTGGAAGAAGCAGGAGTTTAAACGGAGGCGTATACTCTAATTTAGACAAGCTGTACAGTGACTAAATTCTTGTGAGTGTTCTCAAGGGACACCGGAGATTAAAATGTATTTACACCCCATCCACCCCCGAAATATCGTAATCCCAAGCAAGGCATAACTGTTTTATACAAAGAATTTTATGATAAAAGGCAACAACACAATGTCATAAAAAAAAACTATAAAATTGTTAAAGAGCAGTTGTTTGCATTTCTCCTGATTGATATGTAAATACAGTTTGAACTGTGTTTGCTCGGTCTCTAGTGCTTAATAAAGAGATGAATTCACCTTTCTGTGGAACAAGTAAACAGACTTTAAACTAAGCCGACATCAGACAAAGTGGAAACGAGTTTATTTAATCGAAACTAAATCTAGTTTAAGAAAGATAAGTCAGTGTACATAATAATCCATTACAGTAATTACACCCACCACCAAATATGTGTTTATGAGGTTGTCAAGACACAATAAAATTCATTTATTTCCCTCGAAGTCTATAATGAAAAGTCACTGGCTGGCTCTCTATCGAACATGCTAACTCCAATATTGCGGGGGAGGAGGGAGATACTATTTCTCGGCTCTATTAATGCCTTTCAGTGCTCCTCACTTTTGAAAGTTCCTGTATTTGGAAGGATACGAACGTTAATTACATCTGAAGGGGAAACGTCGACTTAACCACAGCACTTTCCCCTCCGTCTTGTACATTAACTCCGAGAGAAACTAACCTTCACTTAAAAAATCCGTAGACTTAAGCCTGCCCTCGCTCCCTCAATGGGAGCTGCAGCGCTGAACCACGGACATTCCCAACACTTCCTTTATTTAGCAGAAATAACAGCACTAAGCTCTAGATGCCTCCCGCCATCCTTCACATGGTGCCATAGATCTGAAACGAGTATTTTGCGTAGAGAAAGAAAGCAAAATAAATCAAGGCATATCCTTTAAGTTAGTTGGGAATGTCGCTGTATAAAGCATGACATAGTATAAAGAATGAAAGGTCTCGAAATTCCTGTTGACACACGTGATGTTCTCCAGTTAGAAATAAAGGGGGGGGGGGGGGGGCAGAAAGAATCCGATAATATTTTTTTTTTTTCCTTTTTCTCCATCCAGACTAGCACTTGGTGTCCGAGTATCACAGCTATCTTAGATAAATGAAAGACTGGAGCTTTCGAAATCTGCTACTTAAACTGGAGGTTGGGATGTTTCAATCCCGGACAAGCTACTTGCTTTCTCTTCAAATATACGAGCATTTCATAATACCTCTGTAATTCAGGGGTTTTTCAATGACCGCGATATGCTTCCTTGGTTTAACTGACGGGGTCTGAGTCGGGGGAGGAGGGGGGAAACAAAACCAAACCAAAACCAAAACCAACCAAACCAAAAACAAATAAAAAAAAACCCAACCAAAACAATAAATATATGCATATGTATATAAAAAAAATAAAAGAGCAGCAGACGCGAAGGAGAACACGCTACGAAGTCCCTTTTAGGATGGGGGACTTCTTATTCTGTTACACTCATGAAAGGGATATTTGGGACCCGAAAGACAGCGAACTAAGCGTATTTCGAGCTTGTCCGATACGAAGTGCTTAACTTGATAAGCTTTATGTATTTATAGCAAAGTTAAAATCTAACTGCCCCGCATTGCTCACAATATTCACCTTCCTACCAACCGCCCCTTGGTGTCTCAGCCGGTCGCGTACCTCGTTCACACGCACACAAACACGCACACGTGCACACACACGCACTTTCTCCTCAACTGCTCCTTCACAATCTTCCCAAATGGCTACACACACAAAAAAAAAGCCCCAAACCCCAAGCAAAGCCGATGTCCATTGGCCTGGGGTGCAGCCTGCAGCTGACCTCTCACCGGGGCAGTGAGGGGGAGATGTGCGGGAGGAGCTGCGTGGTCGTGTGTGTGTGTCTGCGTGCCTGTGTGTCTGGGTGTGCGTGCTTGCAGGGCTGGGTATGTGTAGAAAATTAAATGCAGTCTGATAAAGAAAGTTAATTCAAACTACATGTCGTACGCAATAAACTATCTTTTTATTTTGATTATAAATAAGGTGACTGTACTTCC
This sequence comes from Pezoporus occidentalis, assembly GCF_034315485.1. Taxonomy (NCBI): domain Eukaryota; kingdom Metazoa; phylum Chordata; class Aves; order Psittaciformes; family Psittacidae; genus Pezoporus; species Pezoporus occidentalis. The sequence continues at coordinate 2,555,792 of NW_026912865.1, forward strand.
CTTAAAATACAAGCATATAGGAAAACCTGGTAGAAATTTTTTTTTTTTCTTCTTTTTAACACGGTATTAAAACCGGACGCTCTTTAAATCGGCCGCATGTTCTATACTGTCAGCAGGTTCTTCGTTTATTTGTTTCTAGTGGCGTTAGACTTTTACCTTCTTTCTCCTCCGTGCCTTTGGCATTTGAGTTTCTACTCTTGGAATACTTTGCTTTCTCTAGCAAGGAGTCTCAGAGGTGGCCCTCACCCCTCACCCTCCCAATAATCGGGCTAATGAATTTGGACTCGATCCTTTCGCTCTCGAGTTTGCGAATCCCCCGCATTTGCTGGTCACTTTTGCAGGCTGAGGACTGAGCCTGTATCCTGTTTACTCCCTGTCGCAGCTCCCCTTTGGGACCAAGAGCCAGGCCCCGGTGGGGATGGGGGCCTCTCGGGGTTTGGCAGCATACCCGGGGGTTTCCATCAATCAAAAAAGAAAAAAGGAATGGGCAAAGAAAAAAAAATATGCGGGGGAGGATCAGGAGGGGGAACCAAAGGGAAATAAAAAAAGAATATTCGTAATGTGTATAATTTATTAGAAGCTTCTTAGGAACTATACTTAAGCCAAATATCTACATAAGTTACAACAGGAAAAGGCGGCGTGCGCAAATAACAAACTGCCAGAGGATTTACGACGGGGCGATCAGTGTCCATAAAAAAGGTAGGGGTTGGTTTGGTTGATTGTATTTTTTTTCTTTTTCTTTATACAACAAAATATGCAGGCTACTAAAAACTATGGGTTTAGTCCAACTTTTGACAGCATTATACAGCTACAGGTTCACATCAAACGTAAGGAGGAAAATAAAAGCCAAGCCTTTGATGACTCCACGTCTCCATCCGCTGGCCCTGGCGGCGGGGCTGCCAGGGGAGACCGGGACGGGGGACGGGGGGGGGGGGAAGCTGCTTCTTGTGTCTGGGTGACGCGAATGCGTTTTTCTGGGGGGGGAAACCACCCCATCCCCCCAAATCTCTATATTTACATGCAAGTCCTAGACGCTGGCAAAGGGTACATCTGAAATTCAAGCCTTCGGACCATGCCTAACTATGGTCCCCTTTCTGCAGACTGCTCCGTAGTTATTAGTCAGAATTTTTTTAACACCCCATACAACAATATTGGGGGGGGGAAAAATGAGCACCCAAAACCATCAAGAGTAACAATAAAACCGAACAAAACCCCAAGTCTCTCTCTCTCTCACACTCTTAGAGGTCCTCAGAGAACCACTCAGGAAAGTGAAGGGAGGTGGGGGAGCGTTGAAAAGGGGAGGAAAAAAAAACCCAAACAAAAACAAAACAAACAACAAAAAAAAAGACACCCAGTAGTTTGGACAGGACAGAGATCTGTGTGACTGGGAAAATCTGCCTTTTTTTCCCTTTCTTTTTTTCCCCTTTTTTTTTTTTCTTTTGCTCTGTTTAATCCTTTCACCAGGTCCTACCGTATAGCAAGGTGGAGCAAGACATGGCAGTGCCATAGTCAGAAGTAGAAGAGTTTAGGTGAGACAAACTGGAGACTTGGCTCTGCAGAGAGGACGGGCTGGCCGAGTGCTGTCCCATGTCTGGAGACTGCCCCGCACTGTTTGTCTGGTGGCTCTGATGCTGTCCGAGGCTGTTGCCATTGGTAGCCACCGTGATCGTTGTAGCAGCCTGCTGCTGATGGCTCTGGATAGCTGCTGTGGGTGTGTTGGAGCCTGCTTGGCAGGGCTTGCCATCCTTTACAAGCACTGGCACCGCCACCCTTCTGGGAGACTGCTGCTGCTGGCAGGAGCCGTTCTCCTGTTGCATCTGCTGCTGCGCAGCCTTGTCTTTGGCCTGGCGTTTCATCTTGTAGCGGTGGTTCTGGAACCAGATTTTGACCTGAGTAGGGGTGAGATGTATCATGCTGGCTAAATGTTCCCTCTCCGGGGCGGAGAGGTATTTCTGCTGCTTGAAACGTCTCTCCAGCTCGTAAACCTGGGCCTGGGAAAAAAGGACCCTCCGTTTCCTCCGCGGCGTGCTCTGGAGCGGGGCCATGCTCTTGCTCACGTCTCCCAGAGAGCCGAGGCTGCCCATGCCGCCCATGTTCATGCCCGAGGACGGCGCCATGAAGCGGGAGACTGCAAGGGAGAAGGCGGCACGGTTTAGGCGGCTCGGCTCAGCCCGGCCCGGCACGAGCAGGGCCCCGCGCTCCAGCGGCACCGACCGCCGCTCGCCCCCGAGGGGGACCGCAGCCCCCCGGCAGCCCAGCCCCAGCCGGGTCCTCGGGACGCCCAAGCTCTCAAACAACGACCGGCGTCCCCGGGGAGAACGGCGGGCAACTGGACCCCTCCTCGCCCGACTCAACCCCGGTGAATAAAGGAGACCGCTCGCCCTTCGCCTTGCCCGGGGGATGACACCCGAGCAAGTACAGAGGTGACAGCGGGGAGGAAGCTCCCGGGAACAGGGGCTCCGCTGACGCCTGCCGGGGCAAACTCGCCCGCTCCCCTCCGCGCACTCGGGACGCGGCTCCCACGGCTCCGGCTTCCCTCCTCGCCCGCCCGGTGCCGGACGGCGCGCAGGAGGACGGGCACCGCGGTCTCCCTCCCGGGCCCCGGGTCTGGGCCGCTGCTGCCCCGCTGGACGGCGAGCCCCGAGATCCGTCTCCGCGCCGCTGCGGGGTATCCTGTCCCCTTCCCCGTGCAAAAGCAGCCCCGGGCAGCTGACATGAAACCAGCCGGGGTGAAGGGATCAGGCACAATCCTCGGGCAGAAGGAGGAATTGAGGGGGCAGCGGTGGGTGGGTGGGGGACGGACAAGATTTGGACAGACTTTTGCCCTGGTGCGGAGTTCCCGGCGCCCATCTCCCGCGGTGCTGCGGGGCAGGTGCGCGGCCACCCCCCGGCGCCCACCCAGCCGCGGGCTGACTTACTTGAGGAGAAGCGGGGGTCCGGGTTGGTGCCGTACCATCCTGTCGCCGAAGCGCTGTTCCGCATGGTGTCCTGGTAAGGCGGGAGCTCGCTCATGTTGCCCAGGTTCCCATTGCAGTAGCCCCCCATCGTGGCATGGGAGAGCTGGGGGACCCCTGCCGCTGTCATATGGTAGGCGGCAGTCACTGTTCCGTTGTGGCCCATGGGGTGCTGCTGCATGGCCGGCTGAGAAACCTGAGTCTGTCTGTAGGCTGACAAGGGAGCCCCCAAGTTACTGCCCTCCATGCCCACTTTCTTGTAGCTTTCCTCCAAAGGACTCAAGATGTCAGACACTGAGAAAGGAGTCGTATGCTTTGGGCTCATCGACATGATTCGGCGGCTGGGAAAAAAAAAAAAAAAAAAAAAAAGGAAGGGGAGGCAAATCTTTTTTTTTTTTTTTTTTTTTTTTTTTTGCCAAATATTCTGGTGTTGCCTTAACGCCGATCTTGTTGGATGTACACGTAACCGAGTGGACGAAGTCCGCCTTAATTGGATTGAGTGGAGGCTCAGGGCTGCCTTTCGTTTGTTTTAGCCAGACGCCAGGTTTTAGGCTGCCACCAGAGGCGGGGCATAGGCACTAAAGCAACAAGACAATAGAAGCCTACATCTTGCCCAAGATAATTAGCTTACATGCTGATGACAAGGTAAACACCTTTAAGTTTTCCTTGTCAGGATTTTTTTTTTTTTTTTTTTTTTTATGTCTTAAAAAAGAGAGAGAGAAAGGGAAAAGGAGACAGACCCCGTGAGCACGACTCGCTTTATTTTTCTCGGGGGTGGCAATATCGTGGATGGGAAATGGAAGGCAAGGCAAAATGACCCCCGTTTGGCGGGGTGAAAGGATTTAAAATAAGCTCCCGGGTGGCAAGGCTGACAGCCCAGCCTTTGTGAACACTAGGGAGACGGGGCTGAATGCCGGTGAGCTGCAGGATTGAGTCCCTTTCTCCCCCGTGAAGCCGGGGTGGCGGCAGCCCCGCCGCCGGGCAGGCAGCTCCCAGAGTGCAGCCGTCTAGCCCGGGCCGCGGTCCCAGCGCTCAGCACTCCCCTCCCCGGCTTGTCGGGTCCCCCGGCCGGCTGGTGGCTGAAGAGCTCATGGGATTCAGCATCTCGAGAACCTTTCCTGTATCTGCTAAGACCCCCAGGGCGAGACCCCCAGGGCGAGGATCGCTTGTCTCCCTAAAGCCATCAGTTCTGTTCACCTAGGGATTTTTTAATTTAAACTCATGGAGAGAAGGAAGATGCAAGTTTCCAAAAGCAAGCAGTAAATTAATAGCCTGGGACGTGAGACTGTTGAAAAATAGGTTAGCGCAATATGTTGCTCGTTATTCTCAAAGGCAAAGACTGCCACAGTCTCTCGTGGTCCCTCTGAACCTGAAGCTGCTTTCTAAGGTTATTTATACAGCATGGGAGCTGGATGGAGAAGACCTCTCAGGTCATCTGCTACGCGACCTTGCCAATGAATTCCCTGCAGTTTCGAATAAACTGCAATTTCTGGCACTTTCTGATCTGCTCCCGGATCCAGTGTAGAAACAAAAGCAAGCCCCTTCACAGACGTCGTTGTTTTCCCCCTCCCAACCCCACCCCTCGTAAAGGCAGCGGCTGCTAGTGTCACTCGGGTCTTTGAAGAAAACTCCCAAGTTGTCTAATGTCTCCAAAGCTTCTATTTCGGGGTGTTCCCGAGCAGGGGAGAGAAACCTCCCCTGAGTGTTTCACACCCCGGCTTACGGCCCTGGCAAACCCAATTTAATACAGCAATTACCTGAATTATTAAGAAAATTACAGCGAAAGTACAGTTAACCCAGTGACTTCGAAGTGTCAAGTAACTGTTTAGTAATGGCACTTGTAAATATGTTTGTGCTCGGCTGGTTCGTGCTTAAAAATGCAAAAGTGCACTTGCTACCCGGGAATAACTAAATATCTTTGTCTAAAGTGGCAGCATAAATAGCCGGTCGCTTTGTAACTGTGCTTGATATCAGTACATAAGGATCATTTTGCTTCAATTGGGAGGCTCTCATTCACTAGGCAAGAAACCGTTTAGGAGAAAGTAGGTTCCCGTATGAGAGTTAACATCCTTCAAGTGTAAGCCTCTGCCTTGATTGCACTTTAGAGCTCTGCAAGAGGTGAGCTTTTCCACAAAAATATAATCGGGGGAGCCTTCTTTCAATCAGGCCTCCAGCTTTCCAACATCATCTCAGCCACCTCTTTCGGTACCAGCTTACTCAAGGGTGAACACCCCGAAGTGGGTTCGTTGTGAGTCCGCTAGGTCACTTTGGGCGACTTTGGGCTAGAAAGGCTGCTGCTTTTACCTCTTTCCTGTTTTATTTCCAGATCTTTAGCTCTTGCCTTTCCACATCCTGGAATATTTCTCACCCTCACCCCCGCCCCGCGTCTCATTTTTTCCCCCATTTCTGCGGGTGTTTTTCAAAACCGTCTTTGGGTTTGTTCCTACAGAGAGACATTCGACCTTGCTTTGGTGGTTTGGTGTTATTTTTTCCTGTTCCTTTTCCCCAGGATTTCTCAGGCACATCAGTTCCGTATCTGTTTTATTACCGTTAAAAAGGAGGGTGTGAATGGAGGGGGGGGGGGGGGGGAAAACCACAAGATCCACCAAAATTGCACTGTTGTCGGCTCAGAGGCGAACGACAGCAACTGACCGCGCAATATGTGGGGCAGCGACTCCGTTTCTCCCCCGAGAGTGCGAGGTGGGGAGACCCCAGAGGCTGTTCTGGAGGCGAAGAGCAGGGAGGCGGGGGGGGTGGGTGGGGAGGGTCCCCGCCGCCCGCCCGCTCCTTCCCGGGGGCGCTGCCGGAACGACACCGTTCACCGCCTGCCGTGGCTGGGGGAGCATAGTTATCCTGGCGCTGGAGTGAGCGTAGGTTAAACCGCCTCCGAAGCACTGCTCAGTTAGATGAACCTGGGGAGTCTAGCTCTGGCTGCTCGAGGTCCAGTAAAGCGAAGTTAATACGAGAGCCCTTCATGTCCCCTTCGTGGGGAAGAGGGCTGGAATTCTCTGTGTAGCTCTGACCGCTTCTTTAGGAACATACCGACGAGCGAGGTCCCGACGGCACTTTTTAGCCCCGCTAGACTGAGCTAGCGGCAAGGAAGGTCAACTTCTGCTCCCCCTTTCCCGTCCCAAACCAGCTATACCGGGGTGAGTCAAACCGCGGACAACTGGCCAAACTGCTTCGCTGCTGCCCTTGTCCAGTTCCCTTCCCCTTCTCTTTGAAACCCTCCACCTAAGTTTGTCCTGCCAGGGCTATCTCTCTGCAGTCCCGGGAGGGTCTTGCCTAGGCTGCCTCTGCTGATGTGTTCGTTTACCTGGTGCTGCTGCTTAGTAAAATGCTCGAGTTAAAAAGAAATGCTAAGGAGAAGAGCAAGGCAGATGAGATGCGTTTTGCCTGGTGGAAGCATTTTCATGAGAAAGGCACGGTCTTCACTCCGTGTTTGCAGAAATGCGGTTACACGGACGTCCCTTCAATAGCTTCTGACCCCACACAATCCGTTTGATAACACTCGAGAGGTGGAAGAATGGGAGACTTTGTCAATCAAATGGTGCCAATCCCAATGGAAACGGTGCCACCAAGACCGCAGCGCGTTTCCTCATCAACTGGATTGCGGGGGCTGGGAGCTCAAGGATCAGCTTTTGAAAGTGCGCACAGGGCTCTCCAAAGACAACAATGTCTTTTTTTTTTATGCGAGCTGCTGTGCCTCCCTAGGGGGAATCGAATGTGCTCGACCAGCCAGAACTGCCGAAGGGCTCGGAGGGGAGAGTCCCACGCAACCGGCGGGCGAATACTTTCTCAACCAGAGAGACACTTTCTAGGCGTAACTTTTTGATACAAAGGCATGAGGTGTTCCATGCTCTCCGTGGGCCGATTCACGGGTGCGTTGCTGGCACCCCTGCCCTACTCTTCCCAGCCCTGCAGCCCAGCTCCCGCGGCCGAGGGGGCGGCCCTGCCGCAGCCCTGCAGCCTGCCCCGCTGTGAGAGAGGGGGTCGGCGGGCTCTGCCGTGTGGCCAGCAGCTCCTAGAGAAGTCTGAGTTAAAGGGACAAAATCAGAGCTGGGACAGAACTCTTTCCTCCTGGTCATCAGCACAACTCTAATATTCAAATAGTTTAAATTGTCCTCCCAAAGATCCGCACCTGGAAAAGGGGCACCACCGCGCAGCTTGCTGCAATTCTTCACTCTCGGCCCACCCCTTAGCCAGCTCATAGAAACTTCATCACTGATTTCTTTTGTATGTCGGCGTTACACACTTCCTGTCACCTTAGCCCCCCTCCCCAAATGGAAGATGTGCCCAGCATACCGCTCCCTGAGCCCACGCAGAAAGGGAAGGAAGGAAGGAAGGAGAGGAGGTTTCCCTAGTGAGCGAGCAGTGTGGCCGGATGCCGCCGCCACTGGCGGCCGCGGACAGGGTGCTGGGAGCTGCTCCCTGCCTGGACAGCACATGCTGGGGTGTGTAGGGCAGGAGCTCTGCCCAGACACGCTTCCTGAAAGCGCTCCCTTGGATTTCTTGCTGTGGCTCATGGGGACAATTCTGTGGGACACCCCCCCACCCCCCCTACCCCCCGCACTAGTTATCTCTTTCGAGTGGGAGAAACCCCTCAGTACATGGGTCGAAATCTCTGCCCCTTGCGTGCGAATCAAAGAAAACAAGCGAAGCCATCAAAAGCTAAAGCGCCAAGTCCTCACCCCTCTGCAGCGCACGCACAGTTGCTCCTCCAGCTGCTCAGGGCGTGGAGCATCTCGCATCTGGGGTTCCTCGGGGGCCCTTCCCCACCCGTGACCGGCGGCCCCGCTCGCGAGGTCCCGTGCGAGGGCAGCGCTGCCTCCTCGCAGCTCGTTTCCCTCCTTCCCCAATTCCTGGCGGACGACTGAGCCCTCCTGACCTAATCCTCAGACATCCCCCCCTCCCCCGCTTTTCCTTCGCCGGCCCGTTCCTGGCCAAGAGGACCAGGGTGGGGCCAGGTGCGGGGTGCCAGGGAAGGGCTACCGCCGCCGCCGTGCCAGGCGGGGGGGCCCGGGCACGCCTCGGCCCGGAGGCCGCACCGCGCCCTCCGAGGCTGCCCCGCCTGAGAACCGGGTAAGCGCTGGGTGCAGGCTCGGGAGCCCCAGGACCCGGGGGTGGGTAGCAGCAGTGCTCCCGCCGATGTGCCTTGAAGTGTCGCCTGACCCCCATCCTGGTATTGTTAATATCAGCAATTGGTATGTTCTCTACATCTGGCTTCCTTTCCTTAGTGTTAGCAGACTGCCACCTTCACACTATTACTACAAATACAAGACTCAGCTTGCCCCGAAGCGTCTTTGATACACCCGAGCCAAGGGTGATTTCTGCTGGAAGATGGTTGTTGAGACAATTTGCCAAAAGTTTTATAAAGATAGTGAAAAGTTTTACATAGATATAAATACATACATAAATACTTTTTATCAGTAGATACACAGTCCTGCCGGGATCCATCTGTTTATCTGATTTTAGCTCTAGCTGTCAGTATATTACATTAGACAGTTGAGTTATGTGCTTTTGTATGTACATCCAGAACGTCCCTGCACACATTCACACACGTGCGTAAGGCGCATACCTCCGGCAGCGGGTATGCATGAGTATATATTTACTCATACGTTCACAGCACTCACCCCTGTCGTCTCTATTTCAAAAAGCAACTTAGCTTTTAAGAGGGTCACCTCGCCGTCCTCCCTTCCTTACCCTCACCCTCCCGCGGCTCCGCCGGGGCCCAGGGCGGTTCCTGCGCTGGCAGTTGTTTCGCCAGGCCCGCGGCCACGCCGGCGCCGGGCTAAGGGGCTCTCGGCTCCGGGATCCCAGTTGGGGCTGGACGCGGAGGGGACGGACACGTGTGTGGTGTGCCTGTGGATGCAGGGCGGCGGTTTGATTTACCGCGGCCCTTTTCGGCAGCAGGCTTCAGCGTGGCTGGCAGCAGCTGGCGGGGAGAGCGCACGTTGCTCAATGCCCCCTGCTTTGGTCTGGAAGACACCCCCCTTGCTCCCGGCCTGCCCCGCCGAGGGGCCGGGGGAGCTGCAGCCTGCCCTGGGCGTGCTGCAGGGCAAGGGCTCCGCAGCCTTCCGCGCCCTCGGGGCTCTGCGGCCGACGCACGGCCTCCGTCCGGGCCCGCGGGTCCCGAGAAGCTGGCGGCCAGGCGTCGGAGCGCTCCCCTGCGCCCGCCGGGAGTACGTGCGCTGGCGGGAAGGCGACCTTTCCCCCTCGACCTTTCCCTGGGGGTAACCAAAGCTCCCTTTTATTTTCAATTTCACTTCGGAGTTTGCCTTTTGTTCCCCGCTACCTCTCGCTTCCAGGGATACGCGCGGCTCCCCGCTGGCTCGGGGAGGGGCGAGTGGTTGCAAAGATACCTCATTTAAAAACGACAATGGGGCCCTTTCGACCAGCACGGGTGGTACCCGAGCTTTATTTTCGGGCTGGGGGGAAGGGAATTGTTTGCTTTGCTTTTATTTTCACAGCAAAACTCGAGGGAAGTTACCGGAGGGTTGCGAGGAGTTACGGTCCTTCCTTGTTGCCTCATTGCTCCAGAGTACTGGGCCGAGCCACCCCGCCGAAGGCCAGCACACCCGCCGGCATCCCCACGGCAGCCTGGGAACCCGCGCAAAGTGAGCGGATCTGTCCGCAGCCGCCCTGATGTAACTGACTTTGGAGTGACCGAGTGCTCCAGTCGTTGTCCCTAAATCCTTCTCTGCATCCCCTCTTCTCTCCACTCTCTGCCTTGGTCTGAGTTCCCCAGGGGGCTTTAATTCGGAAGGAAGCTGCCAGCTGCCCCGTTGTGCCTTTGGCTTTGTTTTCTTTTCCCTTTGGCAAGGGGAACCACTGTACGTGGGGGAGCTGCTTTTGAGCTCCCGCGGCTCCGACCGCCCGCCTTGCACGCGGAGGGACGCTCGGATGCCGGACCCTGCAGGCCCTGGTACGGAGGCGACCGACCCGCAGCAGCCTCCGCTGGCCGCCGAGGGAAGTGCAGCGCAGGGCCCAGGGAGCGGCGGCGGGTGGGCTCCCCTGGTCCAGCTGGCCTGCTGCGGCTGCTGTTGAAGTCTTCCCTAACCAGGACGAAAACGAATACACGAGGAAACGGAATGGGATCTTGCTTAGTCATCATCGTAGGAGACAGATGTAATTGCGTGGATATTCGTCCCTCCTCACAGTGCATTGCTCCAGATCTAGAGGGAAGGGTTGGCTTCTTCTAATGTTACTGCAGCTCCACATCAACACCCTCCATTAGACGTATCTGAGTGGGATTCTTTCCCTTCTCTGGGAAAGTATCTGCAATTCACCTGTTACTGGATCAAGAGAAGCTGTTTAATAATTTGTGCCCATTCCAAGTGTTTGCTTTTGAGCACCACAGTCAAACAGTTTCAAATTGTACTCTTGACAGATCATGGTCACGTACAAAGAAATTCTTGCTCAAAAACTGCCTGTTGGGACTGACTCTGCCTTTTCCCAACCAGCTTCCCACCCTTGAGCCTGTACATCCCATAAGGGCTGAGCTTAGTGTCCAGTCTGCAGGAGCAGCCTGATTGCCGATGTTCTTTTCTGAGTGTGGGGGGTGAATCTGCTGTGCCACTGGGGGCTGAAGTACTCAGATGTAATGCTGAGACAAGTAAGTGAGATGGCCTGGTAGGGCCAGACTGGCCCAACTGGTCACAATTAGTGGCAGGTGGATTTGTTTGTTTCTCATGTGAGCTTTAAAATCAACATTTCCCCTTGAGTCTTGAAATGAAAAAAAAAACCTCAATTCACTCTGCCTTGATTTTCTTCTGTTCCTTCCACGGGAGGGAGGACACAGGTTTCCTAGGCAAAAAGGACCATTTTAGAAGCCCAAAAGCAATTCTAGGGATGTTTCAGAAGTCCCCTTTTCAGTGCATGGGAACCAGAGTCTCTGGGAAGATCATGCCCTCAGTCTGGCTAGTACAACTGGTAGGTCTAGTTAAAAGCTGATGTAAAAAGCTGCAGCACAAAGGAAGCCATTTGTAGGGAAACTCAACAATGAACTTTATTGGTCCTGCTACCAAACCCATTAAAAAAGCTATACACTCTGCAGCATTGTTTCCAGGTCTGGGTTTTGTTAACCAGCCACTGACATATATATGGCCCAGGATGCTGATATAGCAGGTGCATTCCTCTTGCCAGGAAAGGGTTCATTTCAGTTGCCAGTTTAATCTAGTTCAGTTTCTAGGTACCATCCTTCAAGAGTTTCCTACTGTAAATAGGGTCTCTAAAATTCATTGTACAGTGGGCTGTATGCGTGACATACACGTCAGGGATGCTCTGCCATGAGACCTGTGTGCCACAGAAGGAATCTGACTATCCTGACAATAGCTCACATCACCTTTAAGGCAATGGAGAGACATCCTGGAGGCCAGATCAGGCTCCATCAGTTGGACTACTCTGCAATGCTGTATCTTTGAAAGAGTGCTGCAAAGCCTGTGTATGTGGCTCACTCACTCCAACACCAATGGCACCCGTATTGCCCTACATAGCTATGGAAGCAGAGCCTTTCTATTTTATGCAAGAAATGGAGACGATGGTTAGTGTATTGCAGCCATCTGCAATACTGAATTACTACTGGGAGCAATAGGTACAATGGGTGTTTTTTGTTTAGTTTGGTTTTCACTCTTTGACATTCACTCTGCCAAATACGTTTGTTAATAGGAGCTGCACAGTGCATAGGATTGATCTGCCGGGATATTTCTCTTGCCAAGGATGGTGAAGGTGAAGCAAAAGATTCATCAAAGTATTTCACCTTTTCCTACTCCTAAGAAGAATGGGTAGCTTGGAAAAGAAAGGACCCAGTTGGAAAGGGACTTTTTACCCACTCCTGCAGTTATGTGAAGAATAGAACTGCTCCTAAATGAGCTTCTTTTATTGTAATCAACTTATACCCTTATCTTCATCTGTTTCCCCCAGCAGCAACCTTTCTTCCCTTTGGACATTTTATTGATACATTGGTTAGGATTCTTTGGCTCTCCTATTACTAGGAGAGCCAAAGCATGGTTCCGCTTGCAACTGAGTGCTGACCAAAAGGTTTTACAAGTATGACAAAAGATGAGCTCAGCCTTGCAAAGTTCAGCTTGAGGTTCAACTGGGTTGACCGAGACTTGGAAAACAAAAACAAAGTGTATTTGTACTGTAAACTAAAAAATGCACCCAAGAAGTTTCTAAAGGTCCAGAATTATTTTATCTTTGCATTAGAACAGCACTTTCTATTCAAATAAAAATCCTAAAACATATGCTAAAACAAGTCCTTGCTAGCAGCTCAATATTATGTTTTCCCAGACATCAGTCATTATTAGCATTCTAGTGCATAAGAGTCTCCATGTAACAAGGACTATCTTCTAAATGACTTTGGATGATAGACATAATGAAGTTAAAAATTTCACTCATCTTTGCCCTGTCATAAATGAAAGCACATATTATACTCATTCAAAAAATAGCTAACCATAGAGTTAGGTTCAAGTTACATTTTCAATGTAGAAATGTTTATGCTGAAAAAGCCTAGATACTTTCTTGGAAGTAGTTTAATGATGTAAAATGGTCCATTAATGGATTTTGACTACTGTTCAGTTTTTAAAATAATGTCCTTTATAATTAGTTGTTTCATCATTCCTTTATGTGCTTTGCTTATTTCAAATTCCAGGGAAAGAAGACTGCTAAGCTGATATAATGAGATAATATCCTTCACTGGCATAAGTAAGGCTATGAGATGGACTGCTACCCACACTGGTAATTATACATGCTCCATTTCCACAACTGGAATCAGAATGAATACTCTACAGCATTTTACTGTCTCTGAATAACATTAACTGAAAAAAACCAACAAAGTTGTTTACATATTAGTACTGGAGGAAGCAACCTGAGCTGGTTGTCCGTGAGTTTTTGGAATCAAACTCATTCAGCGAGTACTTAACACAGGACTAAGGAGGAAAGCCATTTTGCCATCTACATACAATATTTGCTGGGCCAGCTCTGGCACCCCACAGGAACGCCAGCTTCAGGTTCTATATGCTCTGGGAAGTTTCCAGAAGGCAGGGAGGGCATGACAGATTGGTTCAGGTGTCAGAGACGAGATTTATAGGTGAATAAACTTGATGCTTCCATCCCTTCTCTGTAGGATCTCAAAACACTCCATGAATGTTAACAGTCTTAGGGTGAGGAAGGAAGCATTTTATGCCTACTTTGAGATGGCATAAGAAGCAAAGATTTCGCTCATGGTCATATGGGAAATCGGTGAGTCCAATGTAATCCATGTGCCCTTTTAGAAATCTGTTTTGACTAATGAACAGAGGCAAATCCGTCTGCTGCCTGTCTGGCCTCGCTGACCTCTGTGGCAGCACAGCTAGCATAGGCTGCTGTCAAGGCTTAGAGGCAGGGCTTCTGGTAAAAAGCACATGCACAGTCAGAGCAGCTTGATGCTCAGACAAATGAAGCCCCCAGTGGTCCCTGTGCCTGTACTGAGTACAGAGCAGCTAAAAAAAAGGTCAAGAGCAGAAACACGGAGGTGATCCTGCAGCTCCACAGTCCGTCCTCGTGGGGCTGCAAACAGGGCTGCAGGCTGTGCTTCAGGAGCACATACGCTCTGCCATTGCCGGCAGGCAGGGGTCCGTCCTGCCACTTTGCCACCTGTGGCCCAGGACTCCCCCAGAGAGAGTAATAAGTATTACATTTAGATTCAGTGGGAAGAGTCCCTGGTTCTTACAGCCTTTAAAGCTTGCACTACAAAACCTATCAAAGAGTACTTGCTTTTCATTATTGCATTTTGGTGCTTTTTCAGTAAAAAAGCTTTGTCCTGAATGCAGCCTAGAAACATCAAATGGAAATACATATTACATGAAGCAGGGCTTTCCAAACAGATCTTGCTTTGGGCACTGCTTGCTGCTGCAACCCTTGATGCTGACAGGGATAGCAGCTGGAGCTCTTGGTTTCAGCTGTGACCAGGGCTCCTGACAGCGATGGTGGCTGCCAGCACTGACTTTATACCAGCACCGTGACTCTGCCCATCCCACCTCCAGCTCCTCAGCCTCTCATCAAACCTTTCCCGGCACTAGGATGCCAATCATAAACTTCCTAATCTTTCCCCATCCACACTGCCTCTTTTTCCTCTCCTCTTAGCCCAGTTTCAGCAGCTGACCAGCACTGGCAGTGTACTGGTAGAAGCTGACTTTGGTGGCAGGGGCTGTGGGACAGCTTGTGCACAGGTACCAGCCTCACAGCTGAGCACATTTCTACGTAACACAGAGCAGTCTGAGTGCCAGCAGTACTACACAGGCTGCAGGATCTTCATGCCTAGGAAAACCGTGAATTACAAAAACCAATCACTTTGGGGTAAAGAAGAAAAAAGGGTGTATGAAATGTTCGTACCTTTGCAAAATTTTGTCTTTATGTAGAAACTTATAAATGAACTTTGGGTGCTCAGCTCTCCATGGCCTGTTCCTTGCAAGGCATAATGCTTTGCTGAATGTGCAGTCCCCTGAGCTAATGGGCTTCTCTAAATTTTCATTTTCTAAGTCATCATGTACCCTGCATTTATGAAAAATGGCTAGAAATGCAGGACTTTGCCATTCCTTCAATATGCATGTCATTCCTTTATAAAGCTTGAAAATATTTTTCCTCTGGTATTTATTCATTTTGCTGTGCTATATATCCAATTAGACTATTCTGCTGCAGATTCAGAAATGAGAAAAGTTCCGCCTCCCTTGCACACAGCTCCATTTCTCTTCAGTTTCATTTCCCTCAGGGTCACTGTTAGGTGATGATATGCAGTAATGTCCCTAGTGAGGTGCTGTTTCCATTAGCTTTCCTCTTCAGAGGTGGTCAGAGGTCTGACTTCTTACATGATTTGTTTTCTTGGCTACTTAGAAAATAAGGTTTAGTTCTGATCCCTCTTCTACACAGAAATGCTTTGTTTTCAGGTATTCCTTCCTTTTCTAATAAGACAGTGTCTCCTACCTCTGGTTTTAAAACAAAAAGTATGTTTTGGTGGATTATCTTTTTAATCAGCATTCAATACAATTTATATAAAAAAGGTTATAAAAGGAGGAAGAAATCACATGGCAGAACATAGCATGCACATCCATACATGCCTGTTAAGCAGACCACAAAAAATGCTCTCAGGCACATCTACATGAAATGCAGTGAAAAAGAAAAAAACTACCTCCTCCTATGGAGCACAGTGCTTTTTGTAGATGAGTAAATGTATAAGCTCCATACTAAAATGATGCAGTCGGTTCAGTAGATGTAATCAAACACGATTCAGCATCCAGTATACTTTCAGTTATGCTATTTTGGCAACTGCCTTTGGGAGAGGATAGGGGATGACAAACCAAGTACAGGGTTCCAATTCTTCCCTTAATGAAGCATCATTTGAAAGTTCGTATTCTTTAGAGCATTGAAATGTTGTTTGGTTTTTGTTTCTGATCATAAAATTCTGACACATGGTGGCACTTCAGTGCCTTGCTGCACTTTAGTTTACAAGAGTAGTTATTCCCTTAATTTTACTTGGTAGCCTTATGTTGGCTCTTCACAACACTTGAGGTCCATGGTACAGCTTTGTGAGAGAAGCTGGAGACAAATGGGCTTGTACTTCATCTTCAAGCACCTTGAATAAACTGTTGTGGGAGTGAGTTTGGAGATAAGTTAGGGCTAGTACCCCAGGGGAATCTGTGACCCAGAAGCTTGGAGGAGGGGGTTTAGACATGCAGTGTCTGTTACTAGAAAAGCAGAATTATTGCTTATATAATCAAACCCCTAAATAGGCACCAGAGCTGGGGTGATTTTCAATCACCAGTCCTATATCTTTAATCTAGGTGATTTGTCCATATTTCCATTGTATATTTCTTGCAGTTATCTCCATTCAGCTAGGTAAAGGGTCATCTATTATACTGTAATTAAGTCCGGCAAGTTTAAAGCTAGATTATACTGTATCATTTTCAGCACTTTTTTTTTTTTAATTTTTCCTGAATTGGCATCTTTTTATTCCTGAGCAAATCTAATAGAAACTCCTTAGGGGTGTTGCTTGCCCACAGTTTTCTCTGTCCTTCAGAGAGGACACCATTTCCCAGCTTTATTGTTGATTACAGTCTGATGTTATCAGAAGTTAAATTTTCTCTCCCACAAATCTTCTTTTTTCTGTTTCAGTAGAGAAGCAAAGCAAATATATTTTTTTTATTTTTTTCCCAGAGGTAGAAATTTCACCAGAACTCTTGATGTTTTGATAAATGGTCTGGATTCAAGAGAAATATCAAATTCTTCTGTGAGAGAGAAATTTCAGTTTACAATCACCTCAAATTTAAATTAAAAAAAACAATTACTCTGAATTATTAAAATTGTTTTGAGCAACTAAAAGTCCATGAGAAAACCTGTAAGTCTGCTTCCTTCTAGGGAGGTGAAACCTGGTGATAATAAGACTCTCAAAATGTACATCTGAACATCAAATGTTTGGTGGAAGCCTGCCTACAAGCTAAGTAGTTAACACAAACTTTTCCCTCCTATATTAATAAGTGGTGTTAATTAATGTAATTTAGCAGAGTGATAAACCAGAATGTAAAATCAGTCACATTGTCACCACAGCAGGAGTAAATAGGCTTTATGTAGGAATGTTATAACTGCTTTCCAAGCACTGAAAGGTGTCTGACTTTCCTTTGCCAGTGAATGTCTACATTTCTTACCTGTCAGAGAAGGGCTTCATCCTTAGCTGTTAGGGAGTTTTGTACCCAAAGTGTAGCATGGCTTAAATTCTTGCCCTAGAAGTCATACAGTTGGGAATGGAAGTAGTTGGAAGACAGCTAGAATCAAATTTTAGGCTGCAGCTATAGATACTAGATGCTACCTATCTTTATTTATGAACAACGTTACGATCTAGACTGCAAAACTCTTGAGCACTACAGAGTCTGGTCAAGTCATATTGCTTCGCTGCATTACAAAGCCTTCAGATAATCATTACACTGAACTGACTACATTATTCATCACTGTTATGGCAAAACTGACGCATTGCCAAAGGCAGATGTCCTGCTTATCCTAGCTGGATAGGCCGTTCGTTTCCTAGAGGTATATTTCTGAGTCTTGTGAAGTCACCTGTAATACAACACCAGAAACTGGTGGTATTACAAGGCTCAGTTAGAAAATATGGATGCCTTTGCTCTAGCAGACCTGAGGATGTGGGTCTTGGGATTTTTTTTTTTTACATATTATTCTCTCTCTACTAGTTTAAAAATAATTTAATAAAAAAATAGTAGTGTTTTCTTTGTAGTTCCTCCAAGTGTATTTGTTTCCCTCGGTGATTTTTATAGTGTCATTGAATTTTACTCTAAAGATGCTTTTCCAAAATGCTTGGTTTTCAATAGAGAATCAGAACGTCTCTAGCATTTTGGTCTTACTGAAAAACAAAATCGAGTTTCTCCATATAAGGCACACATATTACCCTTTTATTTGGTTAACTAGACTGTTTACTATCACTTTCAAGCAGAGCAGTGTGGAATACTTTGGATAAGACAGCCCATAGCCACACTGTAATCTGTCATAAAGCATCTGCTGTCTTAAATTTATTAGTGCAGTGTAAAGCTCCTTTGTTTCTTGTTTTCAAGTCAACAGCTCCAGATATAGAAAGGTAAATATCTCTTCTCTTTTTTTTTTTCCACAAGAAATGTTTTCTACCAAGTTTTACAATGGGTATTATTTTTTGTACATTATAGCCTTTCTCTTTGGATTAGTCATCTAAACAAATACTAGGTAAAGCTCTTCACTTTCAAACCTTCCTGCCTTTATGTGAACACATAACTTCTACTGTCTGTATGGAGTTGTGTACATGTAGAGAAAGCGCAGAGACGTAGTAGTGGCCACCATTGCAACTGACGCGATCGTTACTTTTGCTTCTTTCTTTAACTTCAAAAGCAACTTATCGAATCAATATTAACAGTGTATAGTTACATCTGATGTATAGCTTTTGATTGGCTTCAGGTGAGGTGGCTGCTATTTGCATCCATTCACCATTACTCCAACTCAGTTGTCCTCAGAGAGCCTGTGAAACTAGTCATAAACAGCTTTTTCTTCCTCTCACATAGCCCGGGAGGCATGCAACAGGGTGAGGAGGTGGTATGGCCGACACTCAGACAGCAGTCTGATGAAATACAGCTTGTAGAAGAGACTACCATAAGGACTTAGGGGAGGATGCTCCTTTGCTTTGGTGTTTGTGGAGCCAAGATTTTCCTGGTGCATTAGGAGAAAAAGTGTTTTTTCCATTGGTCTGGGACTTGACTCTATGTGGCTGAAGCTTTCCCTGGGTGTTTGAATGCAACACTGAAAAAAAATTCATCTCTAGTATCCACTTACATGATAAAGTCCCTCTTAAAGTGATTGTATGAGAGAGGAACACAGAAGCTTTATACTTTTAAATATTCTACATTCATTCATTTCTTTCAAGGTTATTTTCTTTCTGGTAATCATTTCTTTAAAATTCCTTCTTGCCACATCTCATTTCTTTTCTACATCATGTGCTTCATTTTTCTCTTCAGAAAAGGGCAAGTTTCCTTACTCTCCATCCATGTGCATAGCAGAGTCAAAGGGCTGGAGTTTGAAGCATATGTGGCTGTAATATAACTGTATCGACTTCAGTAGTTACTCCAGGAGTACTTGAGAGAAAAGTCAGGGACAAGGTATTTTTAACAAATCAAAGCCTATTGTCACAATTGTTTAAAGCTTTGCGGTACAATATGGGATGTGTCAGACAATGTTCATTTTTAAAAAAGTACTTTTTTATTGTTTGCAACCTCCTGTTAGCTGAGAACTTTGATAATATGTTGGATTTCTCCTTCTTACCGTCCAGTTTTGCAATTCTTTTCTCCACTAGCCCAGATTAAGTAACTCTTCTGAATCACTGCATCTGGTAGCTCTGATGGTCTCCTGTGACTGCCTAATTTATTTGTGTACAGATGAATCATAAGTAAGAGAAAACAAACTTGAACTCTGCCATTTTCACTTGCTCAAATATATAATTTTAATGAGGAGTAAATGTGCTAGAAAATGCAGTAAATCAACTTCATTATATTATTCACATATGAATTGCACAAAATAATAGGACTAAGCGAACAACTTGGCTGAGTTGTTTCCTTTTTAAATGGAGTAGAGTACCACACTTCCTGAGGGAATCTGAATATGTTTACTAGCCCTAAAGGCCAGTGCCTTCACCCCATTGTGCCTGTTAGCACCTCACCACTACATTGGCCTCTTTTGAGACTGTTGCTTTGCTGAAGATGATATGCTACTGGCTGAAGCAGGGGCAACATGAGCCCAGCACAACAGACCCTCTGTTATATATCACAATCATGGCCACCCAAGCTTATGTCTCAGCTGTGGTTTACACCCAGCAGTATAGCTGCAGCAGTGGAGGTTTGATTCTTCCTTCTGTAATGCTTTATCTTGTTTTGGATGGGTTTTCATTGATTTTCCCAAGGATTCTCCCCCTCCTTCAATTTTTCGTGTTGCCTTGTTTTTAATTTCTATTGCAAGCTGCTGGTTTTATTCACATATTTTGTTATTACATCACTTTTAACGATGAATACTCTGTCTCTGTCACATTTTTGTGCTACAGATGTCCTCTTTTGCCCTGTTTTACACAGCTCTGTTGTAAGGAGTTGACTCACCATAGGAATATTTCATTCCCTGCATTGCCTATGAACAGCAGCTTATATAGCTGTCTCTGAGTAGGAATCTGTATCTTGATATAACCAAATAGGTGTGTTGAACCTAGTTCTTTTGGTCATCACCAGTATCCTTGCACAATAACTGCTGGGGAGCACAGTGTTTTTAAATTCTCTTGCTGAGTGGTACTGCCTAGACAGCTGAATGCTGGGCTGTCAATCCTTTCTCTCTGCTCATCTATGTCTCTTTGCTCAAGATTGAAACTCACTCCCTTTTCTTACATGCCTGCATTCAAAGCTTCTTTACCTCTTTCCATCCACCACCCTCCACTTCCCCATCCCCCATTTAGCAGCAATGCAGCTTTTGAAATTATATCCATTGATGTGGTATATTGCTATGAATATTCACATACGTCTTCCCTGCCCTTCTCTTACTCATAGTTTGAAATAAAAATACAAAACTAAGAAACAAGATTAATTTACTGAGTTTGTGCTTCTTAATTAGAACTTTTTTTTTTTTTAATCTTAGATGGCTGTCCTGCTGCTCACAGCATCAATAAGACAGCTACAGTATTTCCTCAGTCATATAGCATGAGAAGTATTTGTTG
Source organism: Pezoporus occidentalis (assembly GCF_034315485.1). NCBI lineage: Eukaryota > Metazoa > Chordata > Aves > Psittaciformes > Psittacidae > Pezoporus > Pezoporus occidentalis. The sequence goes on from NW_026912865.1 coordinate 2,576,000, forward strand.
GATAGCACATTTCAGTGAGCACTTTTTGTCCACTGCTAATGTATGCATCATCGAGGAGGAAAATATGATTCATTATCCCCATTGGATAGCCTTGTTCCTTCAGATTCTGCACCTTCTGTTTTCCCTAGATCAATCTTGTGTTTTTATTTCTGTCTCCCCAGGCTCTTTTAATCCTTTCCTATTATTGTACATCTGCATAACATGATGTCCCCAGTGAAGGATGGGAACATTTCCCAGGGAAGAATCATCTGCAAATGCCATCAGTGTGCTTCTAATCTTCTTTTTATTAATCACACTAAAGATATTAAATAAAATCAGAGCTAGCTTCAGTCTCTGTAAGAACCCTCTGGATACCTTCCCCAGCTTGTCACATTAGTGCTTGTCATTTCAGTCCAGCAGCTAACTTATAACGGATGTGTTAGTGCTCTTGAAGAAAATTAATCTAATAAACACAGTTCTAGACTTTCTGGAAGCAAGAGTGGTATTTGTTTTAAAGAAAACTGACTGCAGTCTCTCATGCTCCTTTTCCCATGGATTTCACTCCCTAGTGTTCTCATATACACATACTCACAAGCACTCAGTGCATGTGTCTCCAGGATCACTTGTGTATGATTGGGAAGATAAAGAAGACTAGCTGTTGAGTCCTCACTCCATGTCTTGTGTTCCTTTTTGATGGTGACAACAGGCAAGATTTTGGATAGGCCTTTTATACCTCTTAGGAGTCAAACTTATTGCTATACGATCCCTTGACTCCAAACCTTGCTTGCTTCATCTTTCATATATCTAAGGTTGGTATCTATTGTCTTTGATAATCTTTAGGGCTACAGCCCACCTTCACACCGGGGTAGTGGCAAAAGGAAGGACCCATGTTGTGCATTGTAAAATTTTTTCCCCACTCTCCTGCCACCAGAGGTCTGTGCTGTGGCCTTACACAGGAGCACAGACCTTCAAGTCTTCATGTAAAAATTGCATTCCTCAAAGCGTGCCAGTCTGATTGCGGCTGATCATGTCCTTTGTTATCAACACAGGTACCTCAAGGATTGTTACGGGTCTGTAAGTATGGCTACTCAAAGTGAATTTTCAAAGTTGTCTAAGCTAAGGAAATTCAAGAAATTTCCTTTTTTTTTTTCCACACTGTGGGCTCATTTATAGGTTTTAGTTTATGTAATCCACTCCTTGTTAAGGAGCTGGTCAACAAATGATAAATATGGTGTTTATTCCTAATCTGAATAATCAGTCATCTCAGACTAAGTTAATATGGCATATTATCAAAGCACTCAAATAGAGAAGGTCCCATCCTGTGCAGTTTGATTTTGGTAAAGTGACTGAAGCATACTCTAAACATGGGACAAATAAGTTCCATATCTCAATGGTTTTAGAGTTGTAGTCTGTTGAGCTGAATCAATTACAAATGAAGGGTCATTCAAAGATAGCAAAACATTTAAACTGTAATTTCTCATTTTGCAACAATGAGTCAAATAGCACTGCACAAGCTCATCTTCTGCATCTTTTTGTTCAATGTCTATGGATTTTAGCACTGGTGGTGGTAGCTATGAACACGCAAAACCAATACACATGTTACATATTTATTCTATTTCAAGGTCAAGAATTCCTGAGAGGATGGAGATATACAAATAACTTACATTTGATATGGCTGGGTATTCAAGCAGCAGTTCTATTGTAAGTGGTAACAAAAGACAAAATATAAGTCTGATACTTAAGGCGAGAACATGTTGTTTTTCAAATCTTTTGTAATAACATGAAGGAATGGAAATTTTATCTTCCTTGAAAAAAATCTTCATTTCTCTATGTTTAGTTCATTATATCAGCTTTACAAATTATTTAAGCAGCCTTTGCAATAAAAGATAACACATTATTGATCCTACAGCATTAAACACTATTTCTTGATATACATCTGTATCTAGAGGTCATTGCTTGCTAGTCAGTGAGAAATCTGAAGTGTTGTGTTTAATTATAAGTTCCTTCTGTTTCAGTAAACAAAATGTGACCTCACTTAGATGCTGGTTTAAGGGTTTTTTGTGGTTTTTTTTTTTTTGTAAAAATGGCTGTTTGAGGGTTACCACTGCCATTTTATTCATTCTGTGTGTATGCATTTTCATCTCTAGTTTGGTCTGAAAAACTTCCAGTCAGGTACATGCTGATGAACATTAGTATGAACATACACTTCTAATCTCTTTGTCTTCTGCTGTGTTCAGAATTTTACGGTCAAGCTAAGATAGTTCATATTAGAAACATGTTATCCTTTACATATTTTTTGTTCTATCACATAATTGTCAGCTTTACGGGAAACCATTAAATAACATTATCGATTTTAAAAGACTTTTCCATCATTTTCTCCATTTAAGGCTGCATTATGCCCTGAAGTAAAGCCCTTTTGAGGGGATCAGATCATGGGGCTGCAGTGCTCCTGAAGGCATGGAGGATGCCATTACCCTGGCCTCATATTGTTCCCAAGTGTGCTGGAAAAAAAGAGTCATCAGTGGAATTTCATTCAGGTTCATGCTCAAAACCTAGCACAATGCACTAGAAACAAAGGATCCCAAAACCTTACAGATCAGTTCCCACCCTGTTCAGTGAGGAAGGATAAAGAAGGAGCTAATTTTGATCCTGGTCCTTTTCCTTCACCTGTGCTCCCAAGAAATGCAGTTGTTAAAATTTCAAAGACAAGCATTATGCCAGTCAGTCTGTGCAATAGTTGGAGGATGCAAGAGTGAAAAGGTGAGGTAAGTTCTGCAGGAGGATACTCATGCATCAGAGTTAGCCTGTATATCAGAGTGGGTGCACAGGGCCAAGGAACAGAAGATAAATATCAGGTAAGGAAGGAAAAAGAAAGAAAGAAAATCAGAGAAGAAGGAATGGATGGAACGTGAACTGGTACAATCAACTTTCCAGCACCTATAGCCACAACACTGGTTGCTACTGCCCCAGAGGGCTCTGCCCTCTGCTCTCACTTCCTGATCAAATTAAAAGCATCTGTTCTGATGTTCAAATTTCTCTTCAGGGACAGGCCCAAGCAATACAAAATGGTTTCTGCTTCTGTACTGCTGTCCCCAGCTAGATTTCAACCAAATCTTGACTGTTTAGTGGAAAGTTCTGTCACTGGTTGAAGGAGACATCAGTCTTGCAAGAAGTGCATTGAAGTTGAAGACCTTGTTCTTGCAAGCAGCAAAGAGCTAAATACAGATCTTAATACCCTGGGAGCTAAATGCCAAATGCTATTCATCTATTTTGTGCCTCTGCAATAGTTTTTCTTCAACTACAGACACACAGAGATGCAGCACACGCATTCAGTCAACCTAGCAGAATTGATCTGATTTTGTTTCTTATATTGGGCCATTCACAGACTCATAGAATGATTTGAGCTGGAAAGGACCTTAAGATCATCTAGTTCCAACCCTGCTGGGCCAGGACAACTGACACTAAACCATTTCACCCAAGATTCTGTCCAACCTGGCTTTGAACACTGGCAGGGACGGAGCATTCACAACTTCTTTGGGCAACCTGTTCCAGTGCCTCACCACCCTCACAGTGAAGAATTTCTTCCTTCTATTTAACCTAAACTTCCCCTGTTTAAGTTTGGACCTACTACCCCTTGTCCTACCACCACAGTCCCTGAAGAAGAGTTCCTTTCCAGTATCCTTGTAGGCCCCCTTCAGATACTGGAAGGCTGCTATGAGGTCTCCACGCAGCCTTCTCTTCTCCAGGCTGAACAGCTCAAACTTTCTCAGCCTGTCTTCATCTGGGAGGTGCTCCAGCCCCCTGATCATCCTCGTGGCCCTCCTCTGGACTTGTTCCAACAGTTTCATATTTTATTTCAGCCTGCTGCAGGCAGCTGCACACCTGTGTCAGGTTCAGTCTGCCGTAGAAGAGGAAAAAATGTGTTTTTTAGTCCCCCACCCCTTTGTTTTTTCCATTTTCTGGAATAAAGAATTCAGACTTTCTCAAGCATCATCCTAACATGAGCTCTCAGATACTTGGAGTTTTGTGCAGACCCTGAGGTATCCTTAAATATAACGCTGTCTCAGTTTAGTCTTCTTTCATCCTCTTAAGGCAAGGTTCTTTCTCTCATACCTACAAAGGACAGAGAGCTTGATGGAACATGCAAGGCTCAAAGAGTAACAGGCAGATTTTCCATTTTTGAACAAATTAATGTTTTGAAGGCAGTTTAAAGATTTGAAGTGACTGATCCTGAATTTTTTGACATTTGGTGTTGTCAGTGGCACATATGTACGGGGTTCTTTTTTTAAATTACCCATACAAAAGAAGTTAGCTTGTTAACTGAAATAGGAGTTATTTTGCTGATCCCTGACAGGATCGTAACTCCAGTTTTTCTTGTTTGGGAATATTTGTCATGATGCCAAACCTTCAAGCAGCAGAAAAAAGAAGAAAATCAGGGTAAAATAAAGAATAAGGAGAATCAGATCAGCGTCCAGAAAAATGGACAGTATGGAAAGAAGGAAAGAATTTCAAAGAAATGAGCCTAATCAAATTATCCCTTTGTTCAGGTCTGAAAATTTCTAAGGAAATCCAGTTCAATCTACTGAGAAAACTCCATCAAATATTAAAGAAAATCCACTGAAACTCTGGCGTATATTCCAATGAAATCTTAAACACAGCTGCCTGTTGTTGTAACAGGAACACAGACAGTAAGCAACTTCAGGGAAAAATTATGCTTTTTTTCTCCTCTGAGCTGTGCAGTAGTAGAGGAGCCCATTTCATAAATCCATTTTGCAGTTAGCCCCATCTCTTTCCATTTTGCTCTGATCCCTGATCCCATCACAGCAAGACTTATGTCAGGTGGTTTCAGATCACAACGATGTTGGTTCATCCCCTGGGGCAAAGCAGAGGGTATGAGTCCTCAAGGTCATGAGTCTCTTTCTTCTCTATACAGAAGATAATGTTCCATCTTTCTGCTTCTTTCCCCAAGCATTCAGAAAAAACTCAGCACTTTTCCAAGTCCTTTCATGCTGATTTTCCAAGGAAGAGATTAGAGAAGAGAAATAAACCTTGCAAACTTTTGAGCCTGGGAAATTGTATACTTTTCAGATTTGGAACAAGAATCACTATCTGGCTGAAAGAGGTTCTTCTGAGCAGGTGTCTGATGGCCTAATTTAGCTCTCAGACGAGATAGAAAATGAACTTGTGGGTCTTACACAGAAAGCAGAGATAATCCTAGTCCTGCTAGCCACATAAGAAGACATGGAAATTCTATCCCAAATCCAAGCAGTCCTTTCAAGATTTTCAGGCCACAAAGACGTGACTAGTTGCACTAGTTTTGACTGCGATAGAGTTAGATTTCTTCTTAGAAGCTCGTATGGGGCTATGGTTTTGATCTGTGAAGAAAACAGTGTTGGCAACACATGGATGCTTTAGTCATTGCTGAGCAGTGCTTACACAGAGTCAAGGTCTTTTCTGCTCCTCACACCACCCTGCCAGTGAATAGGCTGGAAGTGCATACAGAACTGGGAGGGGACACAGCTGGGACAGCTGACTTCAACTAGCTAAAGGGATTCTCCATACCATATAATGTTGTCTCAGCAATAAAACTGGCAGTGGGGAGTGGAGGTTTGCTGGGGCTGCCACTGCTTAGGGTCTTGTTCAGCATCAATAGGTTCATGGTGAGCAATTGGGGTTTTTACATCACTTTTTTTTTTCTTTTTTTTTTTCCCCTGCGTTTTGCTTACCATGGGATTTTGATTTTTTTCTTTTTAATTTTAAACTGCCTTTATCTTAACCCACAAGTTTTTTCGCTTTAACCTTCCAGTTCTCTCCCCCACCCTACTGTTGGGGAATCAAGTGAGTGACGGTAGGGTGCTCATCTGCCTACTTGGGTTAAAACACAACACTAGTGAGGTCACTTCAATGTCTCAGAAAAAATGGTCTAAACAAAGGTACTAACTAAAGACATTGAATGTAAGCATCTTACACAGCATAATGCTTAATTTAGCATCAAAAACTCAGCATGGAGTCAGGGAGAAAGTCTTGGGTTTGGTCAGTCAGTGGTGTCATATCATATTGATTGATCTTCAGTAGTGCATTGTTTTTCCTATTGCTATAAACACTTACAAAGTACAGGAATATAAGAAATCACCTCCAGAGTCTTCCAAACAGGAAATGCAGCCAGCCCCCTTGTTTTATTTTTCTCCCACTGAGAATGAACGCCAGCTACAATATACCTATTCTCTTATTTCAACAAGCTCCCAATAAAGAGCAGATCTGCAGGGGAAGTATTGAGGGGGGCCTGAGGCCTCACAGCACCTCTGCAGTACCGCCATTAACACAATGCGGTCTGACCCAATTTCATCATGCATATAGACAACTCATAAACATTTACAAAGCTTTTTGGATGTGACTCTCTGAAGCTGATCGATGAGAAACTGAACATGAGCCAGCTTCAGTGTGCGCTCGCAGCCCAGAGGGCCAACCGTATCCTGGGCTGCATCAAAAGGAGCGTGACCAGCAGGTCAAACGAGGTGATCCTGCCCCTCTACTCTGCTCTTGTGAGACCTCACTTGGAGTATTGTGTGCAGTTCTGGTGTCCTCAACATAAAAAGGACATGGAACTGTTGGAACAAGTCCAGAGGAGGGCCACGAGGATGATCAGGGGACTGGAGCACCTCCCGTATGAAGACAGGCTGAGGAAGTTGGGGCTGTTCAGCCTGGAGAAGAGAAGGCTGCGTGGAGACCTCATAGCAGCCTTCCAGTATCTGAAGGGGGCCTATAGGGATGCTGGGGAGGGACTCTTCATTAGGGACTGTGGTGATAGGACAAGGGGTAGTAGGTTCAAACTTAAACAGGGGAAGTTTAGATTGGATCTAAGGAGGAAATTCTTTCCTGTTAGGGTGGTGAGGCAGTGGAATAGGTTGCCCAGGGAGGCTGTGAATGCTCTGTCCCTGGCAGTGTTCAAGGCCAGGCTGGACAGAGCCTTGGGTGACATGGTTTAGTGTGAGGTGTCCCTGCCCATGGCAGGGGGGTTGGAACTTGATGATCTTAAGGTCCTTTCCAACCCTAACTATTCTATGATTCTATGATTCTATCTATTTCCACAACAACTGACAAAGGAGACTTGCTGCTTTTGCTACATGTCAATAGGTGATGTGTGTCTTTGGCATTTACCAGTTCCTGGCAAATCTTACCCTTTTGCCATTAGCATGCAGCCCTGTTGACATGGCCACACTCTTACTTCCATCCACCAGCTGCCTGCAGGGCTAGGAATCTTGCATGGGGAGCAAGGAAGGAAATTTGAAAGGGGTGGGTGAAAATAAAGTGTTACTTAGGGAAATTTGTTATGAACTCCTGGTGCCTGGCTCATGCTTGAGCAAATCCCAAATCATACTTTTAATACATCTCAGCAAGGAAACAGAGTGGGTTCAAGGTTACCATCTCTGAGAAATTGAATTGTATTTCCCAGTAACATACCCTTACAGCAATTCTTACATATTCAAAGAAAGAAAAGATTACTGCCAGCTCTCTCAGACAGAGAATAGCTATTGAAGTATAAAGGGTCCCCTCTTGGGAGTGTTTCTGTTCCTAGGGTGAAAATTCAGGGTCTTTCTGAGAGATCAACATGAACCACCTGTGAGGTGCAGGATCCTTTCCTTCTCCTTAGGATAGATTCGGGAAAAACTAGTGAGACAATAAGAAATTGTTAATTTCTTTTTGAAAACATTTGTCCCTCAAAAACAGAACTTTTCACTAAGGCATTTGATCTTCAGCCGGTTTTTGGCAGAAGCATTTCTCATCCCTCTGTTTTAGCAGGGTCAGATTTTAATCCAGAGCCATGGTGCCTGAAACCAGCTGCTTCACTGTCTTTTTTTTTGTCTTTTTTTTTTTTTTTTTGCAGAAAAGGAGACTGATTTCAGAGATCTCTTATTTTCAGACAACGCATGAGACACTCCCCTAGAGCCACCCTCTCCTGGGTGGAGAGGGTTGAGAAGCTGAGAAGTTCTGCCATGCAAGGAAGATGTCCATGCCCTAAGATGCTATACATCTTCTCACATTTGATTTGTACTTTGCTTTGTTCGCTCCATGTGGCATGTTGGCTTCCCTTGGAGGCAGATGCTCAGAGCTGTCTTCCTGAGCGTCACCACTGCCACATAACACCAACACCAGCTTGTGCTGAAGCTAACTTGAGCTGGAGGAAAGACCACCTCTGTGTTCACTGTACTTACCGACCCAGCAAATTTCTTAGTCCTGGCTATTCAGACCAGTCCAAGGCATAGATAACCTTACATCTGCTCCTCAACCTGGCCTGGCATTTTGAAACCCGTCTGTGTTATTCATAAAAATGGCAACGCAAGAAATATCTTTCCCCCACTGAAAACTCAAAAGCCATCACAGCTGCTGCAGAGGCTTCACCAAAAGCTGTGTCAGCAGTTTCTGTTTTAAAAACATTTTTTTTTACCCAGTCACACTGATGCAGCTGCAGTTTTCGGCAGAGCCTTCTCTCTGGCTGATTTGCCGTTTTCTCTCACTTTCCATTAAAAAACATCTAGGGCTTTTGACACCTCAAGACTTAGTTTTTGAAACTCTGAAAGTGAAGGTTAAATATATCACTGCATCTGGAAAAGCTTGGTTAGAACCAAGGTCAAGTACTTTGCATATTTAGACAGAGGAAAGTCTTTGTTCTCCTACTGCACTCTGAATGCCAGCTGAAATTACCAAAAGTTACCTGAAATTTGCTGTGTCAGTAACACACTGTGACCACCTCAGTGCTAATGGATGATACCTGATGAATTTGAATTGGTCTGCCAAAGGCAATGGCAGTGGGTCCAAATCTCCTGTGGTCATGAAGGCAACCAGGAGATGGTTGGATAGGTAGGAACCAGTAGGTTTCACAAGTGCCACTGCCAGACAGCATTCCACGGGAGGCAAAGACTTGCTGGAATTTGTGCTGATTCCCAGAAGTGCTTTCACCTCTCTCTCTTAGACACTCAATTCCACTCCTGCCAGGAGCCACCTGATTCAGCTCCTACCATCCAAGGTCCAGGTTCCTTCAGAAACAGAGACAATGAGGCAATAGCTGCTCAAGACGTGGAAAAAGAAGAGTTGGGTTTTACGGGAATGGTGGTAAGAGGGTGTCCTCTGCTGATCTGAGACCTTCAACAGCCTGGTCTGGGCAGGACAGGCTGATTCCTGCATGGCTTTACAAGGGGAGCTCACAGCAGAATAGGGATGTCTGTTTCCATGCCCTGAGAAGTGTGGCAGTCCCACAGCAAGGCTTTGTGAAAAACTTGTGGAAGACAGAAGAAAATCACCTATTATTGCTCCTCATGATGCAATAGGAAAAAGGAAGGGAACATGCTATGAGTTTGAAGATTTTGTTTTCCTTTTTTCCATGTGCCTTTGTGCTGTTTTCTTGGTTGTTGCCTTCTGCTAGTGCTGTTCCCACACATCTGAGAAACAAATGGATGGGTGAAAAGGATATTCTTTTCCAGGTGCCCTTGATATCAAAGCAAAGATAAGTACTTTCTAAGGTAAAAGCTACTAAGACTGATTATCTAATACCTCTGCTTGACATCTAGCTTCTGTGTCCACATATATATGAAAAGATTCAACCTCTTCCCTGTTCATTTCAGTGTGTAGTGGATGTGGGTTTGTGGGTTTTTCTGCAATTCAGTGCATGCAATATAACAACAAAAAATTGAAACAAAAATATAATTAAAAATTCATCAGTAATGAAAAGACATCAGTGATGCTATTCTTATCTTCATTATTACAGCAGGTAACCAAAACAGTTATAAAAAGAGGTCTGAACAAAGAAAGATTAGAATTACTGAATGGTGGTTTGTTATATGGTGCGTTTTCTCTCTGGTGGCTCTACTTCATTTGTTAGCTGGACAGATCTAGTCATTTGTCTGAGGGTATCTCTGACAAGATTCCAACTGTAAGGGCTTTCCCAGAGCAGAATCTCACCTGACATAAGATGTAAATTTATAAGAATCTCAGAGCTCTCATATCAAAGGTCCACCTAGCCAATATCCTAAAATAACCATCAGTAGGCCTCTGGAAGAGAGTAAGAGGATAGATGACAGCATATAGTGGTGCTTCTCCAAAATAACCTTCCACCTCCAGCATCTTGTGGCTCAGGAATTTTCCAAGTCAAACAAGGTGTTTAATCTTTGATGAGTTTCTGTTACTTGATTTTTTCCAGTCTTTCCCTGAATTCATGCACAGCTGTAGCACCTGCAATTTCTTTTGATAAAGAACTATTTTGCTTAAAAACATTGTGTGGAAAAACATCTCCTTTTTGCTTGGTTATAATCTGCTACCTGCCGATGTCATGGGATGCCCCCTTGCTCTTGTACTGTGAGAGGGACAACCCTGGCTTTCTATTTGTCTTCTCTCTGGCACTCAGGACTTCATTCACCCCCAGCATGTTTTCCCTCTGGGTGTTTTGTTTGTTTGTTTGTTTTGTGTTGGTTTTTGCTTGGTTGGTTGGTTTTGTTTTTGTTTTTTTCTCCCCAGGCTGCCAGGAAGATCAGCGACATCCTGGTCTGTATCAGCAACAGCATGGCCAGCATGGCCAGGTCAGTGATCATCTCCTATACCTAGCACTGGTGAGGCTGCACCTCAAATACCTCAGTTCAGGGCCCTTACTGCAAGAGAGACACTGAGGTGCTGAAGGGGTCCAGAGAATGGCAGTGAAGCTATTGAAGGATCTGGAGAACAAGTCTTATGAGGAACGACTGATGGAACTGGGGTTGTTTAGTCTGGAGAATAGAAAGCTAAGGGGGCACCTTATTGCTCTCTACGACTACCTGAGGAGGTTGTAGTAAGGTGGGGGTCACTCTCTTCTCCCTAGTAACAAGTGACAGGACAAGAGGAAATGGCCTCAAGCTGCAACAGAGGAGGTTTAGAGTGGATATTAGGAAATATTTCTTCACTGAGAGGGTGAAGGTATTGGAACAGGGTTCCCAGGGAAGTAGAGGAATCACCCTCCCTGGAAGTGTTCAGAAACCATGCAGATGAGGCTCTCAGTGGCATGCTTTGGTGCTGGTCTTGGCAGTCCTGGGGTAATGTTTGGACTTGATGATCTTAAGGGTCTTTTCCAACATAGTTGATTCCATGATTTTTTGACTGAAGATGTCTCCCATTGTAGGGAGAAAATTTCATATCTGTGCCAGCCTTCTCTGAGCCTTTTCCAATTCTTCAAGTCCTTTAGGAGAAGAGGAATCTGTTCAAGATACAGGTGTACAATGAATTCATACAATAGTACTATGCTTTCTTTTTTGTTCTCTTTTCCTTTCTTCTGCTTTCCTTTATGAAGCATTAAGGTGACATTTTCATAAGACTGTCCGTCATAACTTTTCATTCCTGAGTAGTCACCTCTGAACTCATAATATGTGAAGTTATCCTAGGATTTTTTATTATTTTTTTTTTATAATTTGCACATCTTAATGTCCATCTGCATTAAATTTCATCTGTTATTTATTACCTGGCCACTCCATCTTGCAAGATCCCTTTGGACAATTCTGCCACCTTATTACTTATACTTGAAGCATTTACATTTTGCTATTTTGAAGGGTAGAACATGCAGTTAAAATTAAATATTATACCAGAGAAAGTGATGACCACTTTGTCTAGTTTGTATATTCAGTAATGCCAGGCTTCCTATTCATTGCAAATCTGTAAAGATGAGAAGCTTTCCCTGGGAATGGCTAGTGGTGTGATGGTGGGTGGAGGATGCAGCCGGGCTGTGAGCTGAGCAGTCTTCCTTAAATAATCCATGCTGCCTTCTTCCTTTGCTATAAATAAGCTACTTCCATTGGCTATTGCTGCAGTGGGAACAGACTGCACATACGGGCCATTGCGTGTGCAGCTCAGAGGTGTCTTAGCAGATGCAACCAACATCTGAAGTCAGAAAAAATCTGGAATCAACTACCTTGCTCTTGGGACTGAAATATTTTTAAATCTATTTTAAATAACAGTCTTTTTTTTTTTTTTTCCCCTTGAAAAATACTATTTGGAATGAATAACTGGTGGTTAGGGAAAAGGTGGAGAACAATTACCCTACTCTCAGTCTGTGGACTTTGACACATTAGTTTTTCTTCTTTGCCAGACTCTGAGCTCTGCATGGGGTACAAGCATGCCACAGAGGGCATACACAAGGAATTCCCAAGTTCTTACCCTCGAGCCCTATGTTACAGAGTAGCATGAGTCCAAGGCAGAAAGGGGGCCCACCATTTTCCTTGTTCTGGGCTCTGAGAGATCCCACATTCACCATGGAAGTGGGCTTTAATCCGCAACATTTCAGAAATAGAGTGCAAGAAAAAGAAAATATTGAAATTGATTAAAAATTAGGAGAAGGCAATCTGGAGTCCATCAAAGACACCTTGTAGGAGCATAAACTTTTCCCCTCTGGCTTCATAGGGATGATTTAACTGCCAGGATGCAAAGAAAACAGAAGCTAATTATCAAATGAACATTGTCTTAATATGTTAATGAAGCGGTTTTGCTAATAGCGAGAGACCTGAATTTTAATACATTTTAAGAGCTCCTTGATTACGTGTTTGTTAGTTGTTATGATCATTTTAAATTATCTGTGCATGGCTTTATAATGGGTTAAAAACTGTATTAAGCACTGTATTCTAAACAGGCCTTGATGAGGCAGGTGAACAGTGCAAACACTGTCGCTAGGAAATTCACTTCAAAAGAAATGTAAACTAGTTAACCTAAAACGTGTCATCGGATCCAACAGTCACACTTTGCATTGTAGGTAATTTTTTGATATGTCTGTCAGTTTCTTCTTCAGAAATGTTTTTTTCTCATGAAGAGTATTCCAGGAACATAATAGCTGTTATTCAGAGTATTTCTGTATGCAGTATAACTGGTCTCAAAACATATTTTGCTGTTGGATTTAGGGGAATAAGTGAAGTAGTTCCAAATATACTGAGTTAATCCATCCTATCCTTGGTGATTATAACCAAACCATGGTTTTTTTTTGATTCAGTTATCCAGAGATACACATAGTTTGTTCTCCCCTATTCAAAGAATAGGCATTAACCATCTTTAAGGAGGTCCGGGACCAGTACAAATAAAAAAAAATACTCTCTGAAATGACCAGCCTAAAAATGTTCATACCTATATGGCACTTTTCGTTTAGTAGGCTTCTTTGTCCCTTTCTCCATTAATTTTGTTTCTAATCAAGTCATTCTGAACCATTATCCTTCCTTCTCTAGCTATCTTCAGCCAGCTGGAAAAACCTTCAGTTGAAGGGTTTCCAGTGATTGACTGTTGCTCCTATGGAGCCTGTTAGCTGAACAGGATCTGCTGTTCAAGAAATCAGTGACTGTTACTAGTCCTCTGGCTTCAGTTTCTGCAGTTTCTGGAAGCAATCAAACAGAGGTATCATCTCCAGGAAACAGCATTCATCCCTTGAAAACCCATTTTCAGCCAAAACACTGACAAAAATTCTGCATGTGTGGATGGAGAGGTTATAGCTCCTGGAAGGATGTTTGTGTTTGCTGGGGGCTGCTCACACACACACATATCCATTTGGAGTTTTTCCATCTATTCTCTCTATTTATTCCCTCTATTTTCCCTCTGTTGTTAAATGAAATGATAGTTGAGCTCTGTGTGCTAACCATGCTCAACCCACCTGCATGTGAGTGTGTGTATTCTCCCTGCTCAGGAAACTAAGGAAGTCAAGACTAGGAAGTGTAGTTCTGGATGGGAAGGTAATGGGGACCCAGGCACAATTGGGAGCTGTATTTACTTTAGACAAACAGGTACTAGGTGGTTTAAACCTGTCCCTCATTACTTCCTATAACATCAAACAGAAGGTTCATGCTAGAAAAAGTAAAGGTGCTTTGTGATGCTCATATAATATATAAGATCATTCATGCAGGTCAGAGGCTTCCTCATTTTGATGGAGACACACATCCCTCCCTCATTCAGACTCCAAAAGTGCCTTGATGACTAGGCCATGATAGCAGTTTGGTAAGCATTTGGGCTACCTTAGCACACTAAGCCATGGAAGTGCCTGATTACTGAGCCAGTGCTCCCTACTTACCTTGTGCTTGGGTAGCCAACTTAATTTAATTCCTCTGGATGAAGACCATGCAGTGGTAGAGGCAGGAAAAATCTTACCACAGAGAACTGAGGCCATCCAAAAGAGAAGCCATAAAAAATCGTCTCAGCAAACCACCTGAGAGGATGCTTAAGTACAATATACTCAGCTTTGACAGTTTGCAAATCAAATATGCGTATTATGTGAGCTAAATATATTAATATAGGGTGATAATGCTCATTTTATTATATTAGTTTTCTCCTATAATTTGAAAACTATAAGTATCTCCCTATTTCTTGCACCTTTGTGCCAATTTGTCAGAGAAAGGAGAAAAGGGATCTTATTTAATGTAACCAGCCTTCTAAAAATCCTAATTGCCTGGCTCAGTTTAATTTATTTTATGTCATACTGCCCTCTAGGGGATTAGGCACATACGGAGGGATTTTTGCATAATGGGAACATTTTTAATTTGCAGGGAAAGACATCTTTTCCTTTGTACTGCAGTAGAACATTATAATCCATGTATAGAGCTCGTAATTTAGCATTTTAAGTGTAATTTGCATTTATTCTTTTGGGAAGTATCTTTCATAATTAGCATTGGGTCTCTGCTTTCAGGATGCAGGGCTGACTTCCCATGCACAAGATATGAATCTTTATACATTAGGAAGTTTGTAAAGGGTCTGGTAGATACTATTAAATCAGGAAAACTTCCCCCCCGCATGAGAATTATGAGAAAACTTACATACTTAAATACCCTGTGCTGAGAACATGAATATTTGTACATCAAATATAATACATTGTTCAGTGCTTTTAAAAAACACCTCATCTGTTTAAAATTGAACAAACGACATAAAACTCACCTTATCAACACTTCTGAGTGCTTTTTGAGGAGATATAAAAAGAATAAGGAAAATAATATGGAAAATGATACCTTGGAAAAAAAAGAAGGAGAATTATCCAGAAGATTTGGCTTCAGGTGAGGTTTTTCAGAGGTGTCAACATTTGCTAAGGAAGGAGAGTAGCCTGCAAAAGGCTAAAAGGTCAGGCATCTAGCTGCCTAATTATCTCCAAAAGTCAGAATCATTGTCCCTTACTGATGCGATGAACCTGATGCTCACTGCTCTTCATCCTATTTTAATTCTAAAACAGCAGCATGATCTTGACTGGCCAGGCTGAATTAAGAAACAAGGCTCGGAACTGGGAATGCCTCAACAGGTCACCATTGCATTTTGTGCTTTGATATCTGGACCCAAATCTCCTTTGCTCCTTGGCTTTTTTTCTTGAAGCAGAAAGATTATGTAGCAGTATTTCCCTTTTTTTGGGAAGGAGGTCTTGGTCCAGCAGCTCACGAATCTTTTATTTGGGATGCTTTGCAGATGAGTCTTTCCTCTAGGTTTTCACTTGACTGTGAGAGTCTTGGACAATGCTACCCTCATCTTTCTTACCAGTATTTCAAGGCAGACATTGTGTGAAGTTCTCATTTGGCACTGATCAGTTTTAATTTTGCTGTGGAGTGAGTGGTCTGAACAGTGCAACATGGCTCCAGTGTCTTGTTGGATATCCTTCCTGCAGTGCAGTAGCCATCTCCCATGACCACCTGTAGTTACAAACAAATCAGACTGTTCTGGCCACTTTCCAGCATCACACTGGGCTTTTATGAGATTTTAAACTTGTCAGCTTTACATAATCAGTCTTCTTATTTCAATCTTAGCATACTTAATGTTGTTCCATGCTAATGGTTCCTGACATATTCACCTACTCATCCTCTAGCTTCACTCAGCTAAGCTTCTGTCTCCCCATTCAAAGTCTGTACCTAATTGATAAAACTTGTTCTTATACTTAGAAGGTGTCCTGGGTTCAGCTGTAACAGTTATTTTTCTCCTTCCTAGTAGCTGGTGCAGTGCTGTGTTTCTGTTTTAGCATGACAACAGTGCTGATAATACACCAATGTTTTAGTTGTTACTAAGTAATGCTTACTCTGATCAAGGGCTTTTCAGTCTCTCGTGATCTGCTAGTGAGGAGGGGCATGGGAATCTGGGAGGAAGCAGAGACAGGACACCTGACCCAAACCAGCCAAAGAGGTATTCCATACCACAGCACGTCATGCCCAGTATATAAACTGGGGGGAGTTACCCAAAAGGGCAGATCTCTGCTGAGGTCGGGCTGGGTGTCAGTCAGTGTGTGGTGAGCGATTGTATTGTGCATCACTTGTGTTTATTGATTTTTTTAATTTTTCCTTTCCCTTTTTAGTTTTATATTTTATTCCCTTGCTATTTTCCTTATTATTAGTAGTAGTACTTTTATATTATACTTTATTTATTAGACTGTTCTTATCTCAACCCCTGGGATTTTCATTCTTTCGATTCTTCTCCCCATCCTGTATGGAGGAAGTGGGGAAAAGGAAGGGTGTTAGCTAACCACTGCGTGGTGCTGAGTTACTGGCTGGACTTAAA
Organism: Pezoporus occidentalis; assembly: GCF_034315485.1. Taxonomy (NCBI): domain Eukaryota; kingdom Metazoa; phylum Chordata; class Aves; order Psittaciformes; family Psittacidae; genus Pezoporus; species Pezoporus occidentalis. The sequence goes on from NW_026912865.1 coordinate 2,592,485, forward strand.
CCATGACAGAAGGATAAACTGCTGAGCCTTCTTAGGCAAAATGCCTCTTATATGCCTGGCCATAGCAGTGGGGGTTCATCTCTGCAACATTTTTTCATTTGCTCTGGACGTTTTTTCATTTGCTTTATTCAGGCTTGTACAACCTGTATTATAGTCCATGGCATGCTGATAGCTTCTGCTTCCACTTTTAGTGGCCCAGCTCTTGTCATGCTATGCTCAGTGGCTCCACAGTAACCAGCTTTTCTGAATTTCCATTGATTATCACCTCATAACAAAATCTCAGGAGTATTCAATTCAATTCTCTGTAAGTAATGATATCTTTATACCTTAACTCACACTTCCTTGGTAGGTTCTTCTCTTAAAAATACTAGTAACCACTGATACTAATACTGAATGGTACTTGTCCTGAAGTGGTGGAGTGGCTCGATGGCTTAGTCTACCTGCTGATGTGACAGAACTTTGTCTTAGGGTCACAAACTGGAGAAATGTTTGTGGTGGGTGATTTGAGCAATACTCCTGTACTACCCTGAAATTCATTTCAGTGTTCTAGTTTGTTATGGGTTTGTGTAGATGCTCTGTTTACCTGGGAGCATGTTCCAGCAGGGGTAAAATAGCTCTTGCTGTGCTAACCAGCCTCCACCAAGGATAACAGCAGTACCCTCACAGGTTACTCATGCCCACAGGAAGAGATTTCTCATATTGCTTTGTAGCTATAGACATTGCTTTCACTGCCCATACTTATGTCAGTGTACAGTTCCATGCTTGTGTAACATAAACTATCTGGAAATCATGTGTGGCCACCTCTTTGCAGATTAACAGCAGTTTGCTGTTCTTGCAGCTCTTCTTACAGACTGTCCAATTCCCATTCAGTGGGAATCATGGTCTCTGATTGCACAGTTCAACCCTTGCAAAAATGGCTGTCAGCTCTTTTCCCCAGGATGTGAGCTGGTGCCACTCAGATCTGGAGGTGCCAGCACAAGTGCTCTCACAGAAAGTTGTCTGTGCCCTCCATCCTTTCCTGTGTCAGTGCCAGCAGAGTGTATAGGGACAGGGCTTCCTTCTGCACAGTTATATATGGAATTCTAAGATTCCCGGAGATGCCCTCGGATTGTCTGTTTTGTCTGTCAATTAGGTATTCCGTCTCATCCCCGTGGGTCCCATTAGCAGAGCTGTTTCTACCATGGTTTATTTTCAGCCTCTGTGCGAGGTAAGAATGCAGATGCATTGGCTCCTTCCTACAACTGTTTCTCCCTCGGTTTCCACACAGGCAGCAACTTTGCAAGGAGTGGTTGCTTTTGTGAATCCATACTCCATATGCAAATCCAAAATACCAACAAAAAGCTTGCTCTATTTCAGAAAAGGAGTTAAACAATTAGAAATAATAACAACAACAACAAAAAAAGGTAGGAATCCCATGACTGCAGTTTGTAAAACCAAAGCAATGTTTTTGCATTGGCATCTTAAAGAGAATTCAATGAGGCTGAGTGCCGTTCGTACTCAGTGCCGTTGTGCTTGGTGTGCTGCCCCCAGGCAGGAAGAAGGAACAGAGGATAAACACTAAACTTCAGCATTCACATAACCAGTTAAGAACCTGCATGGCTAAAAAGACTCCTCTCAATGTAATTTAAGACACATTTTACCTAACATATTTTCCTAGATCTTGCATGCCTGCATGAAGAACTTCTTGACTCCATAAGTGATTCTCTGATGAAAACAAACAAGGGCTGATGGTGACTAAAGTGCTCCTCAACACAAGAGCAGTGCTGCAGCCAGATTCTGCCATATCCATTCTTGCATTAAGTAGTGACTTAGTCTACAAGTAGGATGTTTAGTCTCAGCCTGAGCACTGCTGGTGAAAAGTGCTACTCAGCCTGAAAAAGAACCTGATTTACAACAAGGAACTCAAGCCAAAACAACAGCTTCTCCAAGCACAATGGTTGAGTGGAAAGGTTAAGTTCTAAGATGCAATTTTAGAGTTAGAATTTGCCTTGGAAAGAAGGGTTAGATCCTCTTTTCTTCATTTCTCCTTAAAGCCTTCCTGTTTGCCTTCCCCAAAGATCCAGTCTGCAAAATAGTAGTCAGGGTCATGCTGTGCCCCAGAGACCCACCACTAGCATTACTTCTGCACTGATTTACACAGACAAGAAAAAAAATCAGAACACAATGAATCATCTTGTGCAGACTCCTACATATCAACTGTTATTTCATGTCACTGCTAAGACATGTCTTGAGCCTTGAGTGATCTGAGTGTGATTTAAGCATGCCTTGTAGAGGAGCCTCCAGTCTTCATTAAACAGTCCTTACCTTGACTAATTAGCCTCACATTTCCAGTAGCATGCCCTTTTCCAAGTCTGGATTTGTCTGGCTTTCAGCATCCATTTTGGTTATGCCTTTCTGCCCTGGATTGAAGAGTTTTTTGCCTCTAGGAAGACTAGAACACAGCTGATCCTGTGGATCAGGGTTTTTACAGCAGAGGGTTCAGCAATAGATTCTCATTTTCTCAAATCTCAAAATCTTCACATAATAATCCCATATGTCTCTGGAAAGAGATATTTACACTATAATGAAAGGATCTTTCACTCTCATTTCTGCACAGCCCAGTATAAATAATTTTTCTAAAGTCTTTTTTCCCTTTATTTTCGTCTTTCTTGAATTAGCCTGTGGCTCTTGTTTGCATGCTTTCCTGCAATTCGTTTTGAAAATGCAGGCAGTAGACATAGTGACCTAGCACTGATCTCATCAGAGATAAAGGTGGAGACAAATACCTTTCTTTCTTTAGCTTTCAAACTCAATATCCAAGGATTACACTAGCCTTTTTTACTCCAGAGTTGTACTGGCAGCTTCCTGGCTCACTAGATCTCTTTCACACTCAGGACTTCAGAGCTATCTTTCCCCTATTCTTCCTGTAGGACCAATAATTTTCAGTCCTTGATGTACCACTTTCTGGGGACAGTATTAAATGCATTCTTTAAAGGTCCATCTTTTCAAAGGAACATGGACTGCTTTTTTTATGGTTGCCTTTTCCACCTGCGTTCTGCCCCACACTTGGAATGCCAGGCAGAGGAGGAGAGAAGAGAATAGGATGGCCCTTCCTGAAGCAGCAAGCTGATAGATTAACTCAGCCATTTTGCCATCATGTTGTTGACTGGACGTAGAAAAGGTGTTTTGTCATTTGTACATGTTTTAGCTTGTGAAAAATAATGTGAGGGGAAGGAAAAATACAAAACCTTGAGCAATTGCCTTTTACAGGAACTCCAGCCATGCTGTGAACTAAATGAGGCAGAGACCTCGTGGGAGAAATTCAGTATGATCAGCTGATTAAAGACTATGTCAGAGCAAATAAGCCCCAGGGGCTAGCTCATTTCTGGAATGCCCTGGCTTTTGAAGGTTTGACTTTGCAAATGAAAAGGCATTTAAATATATTTGCATTTCTAACACTTGTTATTTATGTCCCCTAGGAAACAGCTTCTGGATAAGTATGAGGCAGATCATGAACTTTAAAGTTAAGCAGGTTCTCAAGCATTTCCCTGAATGAGACAGGTCTCAACTATCACTGTAAAACTATAGGTCAATATAAGATTGTTTAGACCGTATACTTAGGCTTCCAGGTATACCCCTAAAGGTGTCAAGGGCTAGTTTTCTGAATTGTGAAATGTCCAGCAACACTTCGTCCTCAGCTAACCTACCTACAATAGATGGCTCACCGCTATGCAGGTATCTTCTATACTCTTCCACTGCTCTGTCCCTGAAAACTAATATTTATTATTCAAATAAACCAAATAAGTTTAGGTATTTTTAAGCAGTTAAGGATGGCTCAATGCATTTACCTTGCTTACTGTACTATTTTTTCCCCTTTTTTGGCCTGGGAGAGTGGCTCTGACATTATATTGCTATATATTTAGACAGCTTCTACTGCAGTGTGGAGCCCTGCTCCTGCTGAGAGGCTTAGATGTTATTGTGATACAGATAAATTGTGATGGTACAGCTATATAATAAATTAAAAAAGGAAAAGATTCCCATATGAACAATACTTAAGAGAACCTGGGGGAAGATGGACTTAATTCTTTCCATTATTCTTCCAATCATTTGGTTTCTATCAGGTATTTTCCTTGAAGTTAAGATCTGCTATTCTTTAATCCCCAGGAAAATGATTACTATCATTTAAGAAAATTAAATTCTTTCTAATTAAGCTGTTTTCAGACAATTAAATTGCTTCCTGATTTTCATAATTGTCTCATTGCTAAGATCTACCTCTTTCCTGATTAGCAAGGTGGAAAAACCCAAGCACTTTTACTCTGTGCAATATTTAGCAGTTAAGAAATAAGTCCCTGCAAATATTCTGAGCCAGACTCTTTCTCCACATGACCTGCCCTACATATGCTGCTCTGGCTTCACAAAAACAGATCAAATAGCCAAAGGCACCCAAAAGGCGACAACAAAAGTACAAGGAAATCTGTTTGGGATAATCCTGTGAGCTAGCAAGCACAGGAGGACAGGGTAGATCTCTTCATCACCTTCAGCTTTCTTGAGGAGAAGACTGGCTTCCCAATCAGCCCTGATAGGTGGGCTAAGGATGTGCTGTCCAGGCTGCCCTTCTCTGCAGTGCAGCAGAGGAATGGGATGAGGGGACATGTTTGAAGGATGCTAGTAAGGTGGCACTGCCTCATAGTTACAGAGCATGCAAAACCAGGTAGTGAAGGGATGCATTTCTTGTGCTGCTTCACCCATCTCACCTGCACATCAGCTGTCCCTGCAATGGTCACATCTGTGACTCCATATCTCCCAAGTGCTGTATGTCACTACCGCAGACAATGCACTCTCACTTTGTACTTCTCCATGTGCATGTTCTCTTCTTCTTTCTCCTTCTCATTTGCTTTATCACTCCCCTTGATTTCCTTCTCTTTTACAGGAGGGTATTAGTTGTTAATGTAAGAAATCTAACATTTGTTATAATGTACAAGTGTCCTAGGGTGCTAGGTGTTATGGGGTCTGGAGAATACCATGTAGCTTTTGACCAGTGAAAGGTGCACAGTGGAAGCCCCGTGGATTTTTCCACATTAATAGCATGAGTGTCTGCAACTTGATGGAGGCTGTTCCAAATGACCCAGTGGGTCAATACCCTAAAATTAGGTTTTGGAGGAAAATATGTGGGTAGGGAGTTGCTGTTTCAAAAGCTCTGTTCCTAATTTGGCATGCATACATTGTCAATGGGTTATTATGAGAAATAAAAATGGTAGATTAGTCAAAGAATATGAACTAGAGCTCTGTAAATGTGAAGGTGAGAGAACATATGATACGTACATATCAATGCCAGGTGATTAAATTAGGTCAGACCCTCAGCTAGATATAGACATGTTCCTAGAGCTACCTGAAGAGCTGGCTCATGATGTGTTTAAAGGTAGTGATAAGACTGAAGAGACCTTCCCACCACAGCTAATCACACAGATGACAAATTCTTTTACAGCAGGGTGGGCCTGACCTACCTTTGAAAATGCAGAATTTATCAACTCATGATTTTCACAGGACTGCCACTGTAATTGTTTCAGTGGCCTGGTTCATGAAGTCAAATGATGAATGGTAGCATGTACAAACACATGTCATTTTAGGTCTCATAGAGCTTAACAAGCTCTTTTGAAAAAAGAAAATAGATCAAAACCCATTTAAAATGTAACAAAAATATTCTTCAAAAAAGAAACTGGGAGCCAGGAAATGGTTATCGCTTGAAATCTCATGATTCTTTACACTGGCCACATGAGTTTTAAGATCTAACTTTCTGATTTCTAATACTTTTGTGGCATGGTCTTGAAAATGTGTTATAGACTCATGAGCATAAACACAATATAGCCAGAAATACTCCTTTTTAGAGATACTCATGGGAGTGTTTGATATCTCCAGCAGCCTCCTTCTTTTGTCATTCCCAGCTAAAACAAAGAAGTCCTGAAAGCAAACATTTTTGCCTTTCTGATGTGAGGAGCTGTTTTGTTACAATATCAAAGGCCATTATTGTTAACCACCTTTTTTGTCTTTTGAATCATTCCATGAGAACTGACTTTATATGAACTTCATTTCTTTATTGATAATTTTATGAAAGGAAAAGTAATGGCTGTCAAAGGTGAGGAGGGCAGTTCTGACACAGCCAGCATCAGAAGAAACACGGATGGCAGAACAATGGTTGAGGAGCAGCAGTCCTGAGGGACACAGGTATGAAAACGAGGGAACAATGCAACCGGTTAGTCTACAGGTTCCCTCTGAGACTGAAGCCTCTGCTATTCTCAGGAATACTGATGCTCTCATATTCCAACTTTCTGCCTTTTACACCTTGCACTTCAACAGCCTGTCTCAGAGGGTGATAATCAAGTACAAACAAGTTTTGTCTGTGGAAAAGAATCCTGCAGAAAATACCATGTGTGGGAAGCAATCCTTCCCAACACCTGCATGCCCCCCCCCCCCCCCCCCCGAAAAGAGGGATGAGCTAGCTGGAGTACGCTAGAAGAGTGATAAACAGATGATCAGTAAGCTCTTTGCTTGGCATCCCTTTTTCATTATGCTACCATTTTAGAGAAATGTTTTTATAGCCTGTGCTTGATTTTCCATCAGATCCCTCCCTCCCTGCGAATCCTCCCTTCCTGCTTCCTACAGAATGTGGCCAGCTGGTTACTGCTAAATTTAAACAAAGATGTGCTACTTGTAACTCTCTTTGCTTCATCCACACAATATTACTAGCCTAACTCAGCTAGCAAGAAGTACTTCTATTTTGATGTGCTCAGGGACTGTAAGCCCAGATGAAAGTCAATGAAGGCTGTTGCATAGATAGATAATGCTGACAGGGAGCGCTCTAACTGGTTTTCCACAGGAAAGTGCTGATTCAGTGAAATTGGGACATTTGAGGGATACACATGAATTCTACACAATATGTGGGAGTACAATGAGAACTTAAAATTAGATGCCCAGTGGTCTGTAGACCAGCTCCATGAGCAGCAGCAAAGCACAGCTCAGGTCTCCATCAGCGCTGTAATACTGCCACGCTGATACACACCGAAACATCCAGCAGCTCCTGTGAAATGGAGATCCTCTTTTCTAGCCAACAATAATTACAAATAACATACCATGTTTAAATAACCAATAAAATAGGGCATCAACAAAGAAGCTGCTCTTTGCATCTGAGTTTCATACAGCATCCAAGAGCTCAAACATCAAGGAGAAAACAGCAGGTAGCTTAACTCCAAAGATCTCTCCCCTGCTGTTGTTATCATTGACAATGAAGGCAGTGTTGTAAGTGCAGAATGCAATGGACAATTCATGCACTTACCATATCTTGCACTTTAGCTACAGGCGTGTGATTTTCTGAAGAAATGATGACAGGATCAAACATATTCTGGCAGATGCTCACAAAATCAGAGCCCCTTTCACTCAGTAAATGACCATAAAAATGCTTTGAAGATGACAATAAAAAGTTATTTAATCATGTTCAAAACAGAAGCACCTGCCAAGTCAATATATAATTTTTTACATGATTGGCTGGTACAGTGACAATAGCAAAAAATGCAAAGTGAAGCTGTTAGAAGCAGCTACTGGCCTGATTCTATAGTACATATAGCCTGATGGTGGAGAGGGAGAGCAAGAGAAGAGGAAAGAAAAAGCAATAGTCATACATATATTTCCTCAGACTCCTGATTTTTCAGCTCTTTTTCCTAGCTGTTACAAGGTGCCCTTGGGAACCTAGTTTGAAGACATACTTAGCAGCCCTCATTTTCTGTGAAGTCAATGCCAGAGGGAAAAGGGACAGTGACCAGAAGGTGACCTAAGACAGCCTGTGAGATCTTCGTACTTCTGTAGCAGAGGGGAAAAGGTGCTGGGGTGTCCTTGTTTCAGCTGGGATAGAGTTAATTTTCTTCCTAGTAGCTGATGCAGTGCTGTGCTTTGGCTTCAGTCTGAGAATAATGTTAATAACATAACAATGTTTTCGTTGTTGCTAAGTGGCGCCTACCCTGATCAAGGACTTTTCAGTGTCTCATGCTCTGCCAGTGAGGAAGGGCACAAGAAGCCAGGAAGGAGCAGAAACAGGACACTTGAACTGAACTAGCCAAAGGACTATTCCATACCACAGAAGATTATGCTCAATATATAAACTGGTGGGGGTTGGCCAGGAGGGGCTGATTGCTGCTCTGGAATGGGCTGGGTATCAGTCAGTGGGTGATGAGCAATTGTGTTGGGCACCACTTGTGTTTGTTGTGTGTTTTGTTTTTTTTTTTCCCTTTTAATTTTATGTTTCTCTTCTTGCTAGCTCCCTTTTCACTATCATTAGTAGTATTGTACTTTATTTTAGTTATTAAACTGTTCTTATCTCAACCCACAAGTTTTACTATTTTTCCCCAATTCTCCCCATCCCACTGCGGTAAGGGGGGGATGAGTGAGCAGCTGCCTGGTGCTTAGTTGCTGGCTGGGGTTAAACTCACTGGGAGAAGAGTAGAGATCTGGCCTTTTGGTGGCATTGCTGCCCTAAGATGTCCACAAACTGGTAGGCGGGTACTGCTAGAAATAGAGATGTGGAGTGACATGTGAGGATGACCACAGACTTTTTTAGCAGCCCAGGAGAGCCAGTACCTGCCATTAGCAGTGTGGGCTGGGGGCTACGCCATACAACAAAACACCTGTGCTGTTGTTCAGCTCTACCTTGCAGCTGCATCCACCCCAAATTCAGTAACTTTTCTAGACAAGCCATTTACCTATGAGCTGGTGTATGCAACAGTAGCATTGAAGAGCTTTCCAGCAGTTCAAATCTACCTTAGTAATTCTAATTGATTGGGTTCTTTCTTGATCAGCTGAAATTAAAGTAGCCCAAGGGTGGTGATAATTTCATGAGTTGGTGACAGAGGCTGTTCTGGCATCTGAAGTCCACTAGGGTAGCAAATTTAGATGTCTGTATTTTAAGGTCAAAAGGGCTTATTCTGATCAAACACTGTCATCTTTATATGAGCAATGGGAATCCCTGGAATTAATTCTTAACACAAGATAGACATATATGATTAAACTAGAATATTTTTTGTTCAAATAGCTCATTAAATTTTTTCAGAGTCAGGGAATTTTCCACTAAGTTGTGGTAAAAATGGCTAGTTATTCTAACTGATTAAGAGTCAGGTGAGATTTCAAACTAGGTTTTATCTATTGGACCTCATTAAACTTTGTCAAGTAAACTGAAGAGCCTTTTATGACCATGTTTATGTTAACTGTGTGAGTGCTTTAACTTAGCTTGCTTCAGTCTCTTTGGTAAGCTAGAATAGACAGGACAACTACTCCAACCTTCACTCCATAAGATTATTGCCAAGCCTTCATCTTTACTGTGGTTCTTGCACAATGGCTCTTTAGTAGAACAGCATCTTTCTTAGAAACACCACTATTCTTGTAGCGGTTTCAAATTTCAGTGTGCTCAAAATTCAACTCTTTGTTGCTAAAGAAACATTTAAAACTGAAGCACTCAAAGCCAAAAACAATAATAAAGGTTTCTTTGAAGCATACATAAAGCTAGGTTTTGCTAGCCAAATTTAAATAGACAAATGTTAAAGTAATCACAGACATACACATTGGTACTGAGAAAACTGGTTGGATAAATTGTTCTGAAAGTTATTCAGTGGTAAAATTATTTCCTCAAGATTATTATGTTAGACATGACTGAAGAAAACCGAGTACTAAATTACTGGTTTGAAAGACAAGATGAGGAAGGGAAGAATATTAACACAATTTCAACCTTCAGTAGAAGGCAGGTAAACCAGGATAGAGGAAATAATACTTGTGATGAAGGCAGAGCTTCAACGCTGAAGACACAATAGCATTGGTGTGGCCTACTGAGGCCAATGTAAAGGAAGTAAAACAAAGAGCTGAGTAAAAGCAGTCATGTCTGCCTTTTAGCTGTATGTGCATATGGCACAGAAAGATCTATGATAACACAGCAGTCCCTGAAACCAACTGGGAAACAGAAGAGATAAGAAGGACCTCCCAGTCAATGCCCAGCTAGCAGCAGCTGATGCATTTGCTGAAGTGTGGTGGCAAAGCAGTCATCATGGATGATACTGTTTTTTGCAGAGAGCAGGTGTGTCCAATTAGGAGCCCTACACAAATGCACACAAACAACAGAAAGATGCAAATCAACAGCTTCCAGAAAACCACTGCTGTACCTAGTGGGCACCTTTCTATACTGGGCTGCAGCCTTTCCACAGAAGTTTACTTTCTTGGAAAATGCCGAGCATATGGGATATGTGTAAAAGATATCCAAGACAGGAGACAAACCTTGAAGAATGGCTATAGAAAGACAGCAGTAGTGGTGGAAAAAAAAAGAACAGGTGGCTTAATACAGGTTTTATGAAACCACAGTTAACAAAAATAGTCACATGTCCCATCAAAAATACAACAGATGGCAGTGATCTTCAGTCATTTTCCACAATATTCAGATATGGAAAAGTGTCAGTATTATATTTTTTTCTTAATTGCCCTTTTATCACAGCTAAAGAAAGATACGATTAACTTCAGTACATATAACGAGTATGGGGTAAGGGATGCAAACACCCCAATGTAGCAACAGTATACTGAAATTTGACTGTCTATTCATGTGTACTTACATAAATCAATCGATTTTATAAAAATAAGGATTTATTTTTTTCCTTCCAGCTCAATATTTTATATGTATTTTTAAGGGGCTATATTTAATGTACAGTAAAATCTTGATTAGTATTGAATATCATAAAGTCATTAGCTTAGTACCAAATCTTCTATTCGCCTACAATAGGAAAACAAGGAGATAAGATGAAAACTGCATTCCCAGTTTACAAAGTCTGAAGCTTCCTGCCAATGGATATTGCAAAGCAAAATACTGTGACTGTTGGGAATGTCAAGAAATCGTTTTTGTCCTTGGGGACAACTATGAACTAGGGAGGACTGTCCTGCATGGCAGATGCCCCTGAGGAATTTGGTTTTAAAGCAGTACAGGCACTCTCATAGGAATGCATTCTCTGTGCTCCAGAACTTGTAAGGAGATTTATTCTTTTCATTGTATGCTACTGGCTTGTCTACACCTCTTTCCTGCTTCTCTCTGTTGTTTTTTATTTTCCTCTTTTAAAATATTCCTCATCCAGAGGCAAATTCCATCAGGTTCTGAAGAGGGTAGCTAATTCTCAAGTTTAAGCATTAGATGGAGCAAAGTCTTACGAAGAAGTAACTAACATGGCATTGTCTTTAAATGACTTGGTTTCATTTTGTTCTGAAAGGCAGTCTGAGACCTGTGGATGTCTGAAATGGGCTCATTCTGCATATTGGTCCTGAATATAAAGAGAGGTATAACTCTGCTCTGAAGACAGGTGCCTCAGTTTTTGCTTGGGGTACCTAACTTTGGAGGGTATATTTTCAAAGCACTTCATCACCTGTTTTAAATAGAAGAGGACTGGGAAAACAGGAAGAAAACTGGCACAACTGCCAACATCCTCAGTCCAGAGAGCTGATTGCCTTCACTGTTTAGAAGACATTTGTAAGCCTGAATATGATAAAAAACAATCCTGATCTCATAGCTCAGTAATCTGTGCTTAGTGGCAGGCAGACATCTCTTATCCATGTTAAATCTTGCAGATCTGTAAGTGATTTTTTATCATATTAACGATGTTAGTTACTGCTGATCTGAGCTACTCTAATCCTGTGTGATACTTGAGCAGAGCTTTAGGCTTGAGATAGAGCAACTTCTCTGACATGGGCAACTTTGCATCCACTGCCTTCTTTCCCACAGGAAGTTCCCTTTTAGCTAACATGAGTTAGAAACCTCCTGGAAGTTCTGTGAAGTGCCTGGGATCCTTCTGTCCGTGCTGATGCTGGCAGCACTTGACTCTGATTATTTTAATGTCAAGTAGAGGTAGTGGAGTCTGCTTTGCAATTATTTGGTCATGGCAGGAATTCTGAATGGAGTACACTACCTGATGGGCAATATATATGGGACTGGACTGGTGCTCAAGTGTTGGAAGCACCAGCTGAGAAAAAAGAAATGCTCTATCTGGGTTTTTGATGAAAGGGCTGAGTGCTATTAGTAAGGCTCAGAAATTGCTGTTCCTTGTATCCTCACTGTTCCCATCTTCTTAAGAAACAGCAGGTTTTTGAGTCCAGTAAGACACTACCTTAATCAATGAGCTGTTGTTTGTGAAGGGCACTGAGTACCAGGGCACTGAAGCCTGTGCTCCTCCACAGATAATTCTGTGCACCACTGGTTTCTGAAAGCAAAGTGAGCCCGCTGTTCCCCTCTAGTACCAGCTGAACTCTAACCAGGGGTGGAAAGCTTACTCCTGTCAAATGCTATGAGGCAGGAAAGGCTGAAAAGTCCAAAGAGTCTCCACAGACCTGACATGCACTTAGTCAACAGCACAGTCCAGATGGGTTATTAACCCAAACATACATACTGCAAGGCTGCCAGGAGCCTTCCCTAAATCCACACAACAGAGTTCTGCTTGGGAGCTGATGTTTATCATCTGTTGCAATTTTCAACATGTATAGTGTGTACATCCAAAGACAAATGATGGATATGCACTGGCCAGTGCACACTCCAGTTTCATAAATTATTGCAAAGAGGCTTGATTATATGCTTTTTCAGAACTATTGTCCATTTTGTTTTAATGCCTGAGTACTGAGTTAACAAACATGTGGTCAGGGGCTCCCTCTGAAATAGGGCTGGACCTTTGCAAAGTCAATATTTTATTTACTGACTAAGAGTAAGGCACCTGAGAAGATGTTTTAAGGTGATAGCAATGCTTTTCATTAGCTGAAGGTGGCATTTCAAACTTGACCGTGGCATGTTTAGTCATTAGTTTCAGTGCAATTGGAGGGTGAAAGTGAGTGAGACCTGGTCAGGCCAAAGAAAGGGAGAAAAGGCAGAGGTTACATGGGCTTTCATCTTTTGAGGTGGAATAAAAATACCCCAAACACCAAATCAACAACTGAGACTATTTCATGCCTTATTAAAAACCAAGCCAATATAACAGAAAGGCTGTAAGTTTCTTTTGCTGTTACTGACATTTGTTATGTCTCCTAGATATGGCTTAATGACTGGTAAGGTTAACATATTATTTTTCCTTGCTAAATACACTTAAAATTTAGACAGGACTTTGGAAAAATAGTATTTTCAGTCCACCCGATCTTCCTCACAAAACTTTTGCTTGTTGCTGTAGACCTCCATAGTCTATTGAATTGATATATCATTTAATATATTCTTCTTTCTACTTGTATGTATCAAATTTAGGGGGCTGCTTTACCAAGTACTTCAACCTGGCTCTGTCATCCTCCCTCTGCCCCTTTACACCGATTTCTCCTCAGCCTGCAAGGGCACTACCTCAGCTTTTGCTTGCACCCAGAATTACACCTTTCTCATTCCCTGGGCTTGGTAGAAGGCAACGCTAAGAAACGGCACATGTTGCTTAAGGAAACCTATATAAGTGGACATTGCAGTGGGTGATGAGAGGAAATCACTGCAGCCTGGGGCTGGGAAGAAAAGAGACACCCTAGTACCCTCTGCTATTGCCTGTACGAGAAATAACTGATAACAGCAGTAACATAATGAAGACCTCTTATTTTACAGATCTTTCCTATGTCCATATGTGGGCTTCAGGACAGGAGAGCAGTCCAGATAACCAAGGAGCCGGGGAGGAAGCCTTCCGGGTGAGGTGCTGCCAAACCCTCAACAAGTTGAAGGAGGGTAGATTTGGGGTGAGGAAGAGGAGGGCTCTTCTCCTGTTGTCTTTGTTTCCGTCTCTAATGACGATGTCACACTATTTCCACGGCTGGTCCTGCTGCACAGCTGGGTCACAAAGGGTTAGGACAGAAAGCAGCATGTGCACTTTTAAAACTACATGCAACAAAGTCCACTGCTTGAAGTCCGGGTCCCCTCTTCCCCCGCCCCTCCCCAGCTTCCAGCAATAATTTATTATAAAGGGGTTTTATGATACAAATTTGATAATCTCCCATACACATTGGCACTGTTCTAACTGGAGTTGTAAGCCCATAAAATTCAAGCCCTTTGTTTTCATGAAGGCCACAAGGTTTTAAAAGATACTATTGTACCGCCTAAAACCCATAAAATTGTCACTAGGGACTGATTAAACAGTCCTGAATTGAAACAGTGCGGATTTTGTCTAGGTCCTTTTCATGCAGAACAATGCTCTTTTCAACCCCCAAGACAAAAGGAGGTTTAAGGAGCGATTCTCCGGGAGATTCTTCTAAGATAACCCCATCCATATGGGAAACAAGGTGGCCAGCAGCTGAGACAAAAAAAAAAAAAAAAAAAGAGGGGGAAAAAAAAAGTTTCGGATGGTAGCAGGAAAAATAAAGGGAAGGGGGAGAAAGACAGCAACAACCAAAAAAAAAAAAAAAAAAACCAAAAAAAAAAACAAACAACAAAAACCCACAACCAAACAACCCAAACGGTCCTTCCCGCCCATCCCAGAAGCCTGGTCCACTCTCCATCTCTCCATCTCCTCCTTGGCACATGCCCCTGCCCAAGCAGGGAAGGGGATGCAGGTGGGAGGACCGGCGTCTCTTCATCCTCCCCAGCCTTCTCTGCCTTGCATCTGGGTCTGATCCTCCCGCAGGGAGGTCAGAAGAGAAACCAAGCAGCCCCTCGGGAGGGGACGCAGCCCTGGGGAAGGCAGCTCGGGCACAGGAGAGGGGCTATGCTGCCACCCCGCATCCCTGCTCCCCGAGGGCTCCCCGGGAAGTGTAGGCAGCAGGACACATCTCAGAGGCACATCTGGTCTGAAGTTATCCCCTTCCAGGGAATAAAGACAACAAACAAACCAAACCGCTTCTCCGGGTCCTTTTCCCTCGACAGCCTTTCCTCGGCGGAAGGTTGCCTGCATCAGTCCCCATGGGGTTTTCTCTCCCAGATATTCCCTCCTCGTTCCTGATCTGTGTTTCCATTTGAGGGATGGAGGCAGAAGGTCTGGTCTGTATTTCAGACACCTGTTTTGGTTTGGGTTTTGAGGGTTCCCCCCCACTGGTCGCTGCCAGGACAATTATATTCTTGTTTTCCCCGCAAAATTAATAAAATCAGTTGTTCATCAAAGAGTTTCAAAACGTAATTCTCTGGGTATTAAAAGGCGTTACTATTTTCTCTTGGCTACTCTTCTTTCCTCGGTAGATCTTTGGAAGAGGTCCAGACTAACGGGAAGATTGGCTTAATTCTGGATCCTCTTTTACCGGCTCTGTAAAAGACCTCAGCGAACCGCGGCCCTGCCGGGCCCTCGGGCACCGCCGCCCAAAAGGAGAAGTCCTGGCTCCTCCAGGGACGGGGGGCTCCGCGTTCACTCTCTCTCTGTAGGAAATATTACCCGGCTTACAATGAGATGCTTGTAGCAAACTTTATTCGCGGTTTACCGGCGCACGTGAGTAAAACAAACGAAATTGAAAGTCCGCCGGCGCGATCGAGACAAGTATCTCAGCCTTCATGGCACAGGAGGTTATCCTACGAAAGACCCCAACCGTCAAACCTACGCTTCTCCGTCGGGGAAAAAAAAAAATACTATTTTCCAGAAAATCATTTTATTAGTCACTGGAAGAAGCAGCTATTTTAAAATAAACTACGTCGCTGGGATTGTTACGTCTTTAACAAGGAATCTCAGGTAAAGGAGCAGGAAGAGCAGAGGTTTTACAAAATCAGAGCCGCACCCGGCGTCCGCGCCTTCAGTGGGACCGACGCTGGGGGAAGCTGCCCAGGCGAGCCTCGCCCCTGCCGGCAGCACCGCCGCCCCGGAGCCGCACTCTGTCGCTCGGTCCGCCCGAGCCCGGCAGACACGGTGCCCCGGTGGCTTCCTCGCGCTAGGAGTCCGGGGCTGGGGCGGGCCTCCCCGCGCCCGTGGGATGAGTCCGGCCCCGGAGGGCGAGGCGCCGCTGTCACCATCCCCAGGAGACGACGGCGGGGTGCGCTAAGTGCTGGTAAGCGGGGAAGACGCCGAGGGCGGCGGCGGGCGGGCAGGCTCGGTAGCCCGGCAGGGCGAGGGCGGCCTGGGCGCTGCAGCCCGGCAGAGCGCAACCCTGCTTGGGACGGGCTGCGGGCGGCGGAGGGCTGGCTGGGCAGCCGCGGCAGGGCTCCCCGTCCCGCACCAGCACCGGCACCACCACCCGGCGAAGCAGGGTGGGCGGGCGCTGCTGGGGGCTTCCGGGGCCCTCGCTCCGCGCCCTCTTCATCTTGTAGCGGTGGTTTTGGAACCAGATCTTCACCTGGGTCGGAGTGAGGCTGAGCAGCCGAGCCAGCTGCTCCCGCTCCGGCGCCGAGAGATACCGTTGCTGCCGAAACCGCCGCTCCAGCTCTAGGGTCTGCGCCTTGGAGAAGAGCACCCGCCGCTTCTTTTTCTTCTCTTCGGCCTCCGAGACTCGGGCGGGGAGCGACCTTTGGGTGGAGTCGGGCAAGCTCAGCTCCGGGCCGCTCTCGTCGGAAGCTGAGGACAGCGAGGGGGTTAGAGAGAGGGGATGGCCGGGGCCGGGCCTTGGGGCAGCCACCCGGGAGGCGGCGGCCGTCGAGAGCCGAAGCACCTCCTGCAGGCAGAGCCCTGGCTGTTTACGGGGCCGGATTAATCCCGACAGTCAACAAGAGATCTGAGCTACCCCCCCCGGAATACATTCAACCTGGCCCACAAGACGGAGCCGGCTTTTCACGCCCTGGGGAGAGGCTCTACCCGCCGCAGATCCCCTCACGGGCACGGACGCCTGGGGCTTGCGGGCCGGTAGCGTCTGTGCTCCTTCGGTGCTAAAGCGTAATACCGGGCTGCCCCTTTCATTACTGCTTTTCTTCAGCAGCTCGATTACCTTAATATTCAACTTATCCTAGCAGGGCTCCCGCATCATCCATCCAAAGGACTGTCTTCCCCCATGCACACACATTAAATGCTCTATATCTGCGGCACCATTTACGTGTGTAAGGCAAGACCAATGCTGTACGGAGCCGGGGCTGTGGGCCGGAGCCTGCCCTCCACCATGGCAGATGTGTAGATCTAGGCACAGTGAGGCGAGGCTCAGGGATGTGCTATGATTCCCTTGGCGGTGCTTGGAGTGACCGAATCCCGCCGGCGCACAGAGGCAGGATTTCTTGCAACAGTGAAACGGGGGAAAAAAACTAAGAATAATTAAAAAAAAAAACCCAACCAACAAACCAAAACCACCACCACCACCACCAACAACAAACAACCACACACACACACACAAAAAAAAAAAAACCAACACCACCACCAACAACCAACCACACACACACACACAAAAACCAAACAAAAAAACAAACCACAAAAAACTAACAAAACCCAACAAAAACAGAACAAATCCGGGAAGGGAGCTTAAAAGATAAGCACAGAGATACGGGCGATACAGGCTGAGGTTTTGCTTTCTGCAGTATCTGGGAACATGACAGACGTACGCGTGTGTGTGTGAAAATTAATATTTTCTCTCTTAAGCTCATGGCCGGGATATTCCTGCTGTTTCATTGTTGCAATTCAGCAATATTCTATAAAATTCTCACCCTGCATCTCCCCGATCCTGCGGGCTACACACACTGGCGATTCCCTTCTTTCCATCTTCCCCGAAGGAATAGGGGTAATAAATAAAAGCTGTGCGGAGATGGCGAATTCCTGTCCGTTTCATACTCACAGGGATAGTGATTTCTGTCTGCTTCTATCCACCCTCGGTACGGCGAGCCGGTGTAGTTCGCTGAGTGGTGATGGTCAGAAGCTTGCTTTATGCTATTAGCGTCCTGCTCTGGTAAATCCAAAATGCTTCTCACTGTAAAACTGATCCTGCCAGATGTGGCCATGGTAGGCTGTGTACACACACACCAAAAATATCGTCCCAAAACCTCGAATTCCCTCCCTTAAAATCTGCGAGGAAAGGGCTGCGCCCGGTTACTGAGGAATCTCCCAGCTCAACAGGACCTTTCCTTCCATCGCCACCTAACCCCAAATATTAGTGTCGTTTACAGAGGTGTCCTGTTTATATAAACAGTCCTCCCCACTGAAAACACTGCCTGCTTTCAAACCGTCCCTGTCTATAGGATGCTAAGTACCTGAATTAGTCAAGTGCTAAAGCCCTAATGGGAGTAGGTGTAACCCCCCCTCCCGCTACCCCCATGAGAGAATAACCCGTTACCTCCCAAAGACAGCAGGAAACAGGCTTCATCATTACATATTCTGTCTGATTAGCCAAAAGTGGGGACAGATAATGGTAATTGTTAGCAGTGAATAACATCTTGGGTGGCATGTGGATGACCAACAACCACCCCCCTCCATTCGCCACTAAAGCTACTAGCGTCCCTTCTATCCGCAGACAAAGTGAATCCTCCCAGGACATCCGCAGAGCCTGCCGAAAGCCCCGTCCCCGCTTCTCCCTCTTTATTTACCCCCCTTTTCCCTCTCTCTTTAAACCTGGAAGGAATTTAAGTCGTTATTTGTTTTATTTCCTCGGGCTGTTTGTCGTGCTACCTCCAATTCTCCCTCCTGTCATTGGCAGGTTTCCGACCCTCAGTGGGGGATTTTTCACACCTCGGTTGAGCTGTCGGCGGGGAAGTCTGGCGGGTGTGTGCGTGGAGGGGATGGGATCTCGGGGGAGATTTTGCCTTTCTGGGCATGGTTCTGAAAGGTGCACCATTCTCCCAGGAAGGGTGATGGCATGATCTTGGCTGAGGAAACGCAGAGAGCCCAACACTCGCCTGTCCATGAGCAAGAGTCAGTAAGAGGGGTAGGAGATAAATATATTTTAGCACCATTTTGCGTCGTAGCACTAAGGAGTATTGGGGCATATGTGATCATTGGGCGATATGTATGTGTGACTGAAACAATTCAAGCTGGGAGAGAGGGAGAAAAGATCAAACACGGCGCATTTATTTATCTATCCGGGCGTCTCCCATCCCTGCCGGAGAGAGCTGCCGGAGAGCTGCTTCCTCTGCCGAAAGCATCAGCGCATAAGCCCGGAGCCCCTGTCCAGACGTCTGCAGACAGCGACTGGGCACGGCCCAGGGCCCGGGGGCAGCTCCGCTGTAGTCTCCTCAGACAAGCGGCTCCTCGCAGCCTGTCACCGCAAGGCCCCTTCCCGCCGAGAAGCCTCGATGACGGCGGAGGACTTGTAAAGCAATATGACATGGGAACACGAAGCCCGATGAGCCGCTTAAACTCAAACCCGCAGCGGGCGGGCTCGGTCCTCAGGGGCAGGGCAGGGGCAGAAGTGACTGATTAAGTCGGGTAGCGCAGCGTGGGTCAAGCGCTGGGGCCGCAGAGGGAGGGAGCGCGACACGCTCCCCACCCTCGCGCCGCAGCGCCCGTCCCCGTCGCTTCCAGCCCGTTTCGCTGGAAGGACCTGACGCCCGTCTAGAAAACCAGTGGGTGGCAAATCCTGCTGGATGGAAAGCCTCGGGGGAAGGAGACACCTAACCTCCTCCTAGTTTCCTTTGATGGCAGCCCCTCCGAAGCGCGCAAGACACAGCCCCGCTGAACAAACGGCGCGAAACCCTGTGATGATTCTCTGAGGGCCCGGAAATAGAAACCCAGGTACACACAGAGATACTCTCCTGGCTTCGTTGGCTCAAATTTCCCTGTCCAAACAGACATCTATAAGCTGTAGTCTATAGATCGTTTTCATCCGTGCCCGCTTTCCGTCGCCCCGTAGGCCCGCTCCCCGTTGCCCGGGCCGCCGTCGCCCCTCCCCACCCTGTTCCGGGCGTCGCTTCTGGAAGCGGTTGCATTTCAGGAGAACAATGTCAACAGAGCAATAACGACAAGGGAAAGGCGAGATTTATATCGGCGAGATTTGTGGGCGAGATGAACTGGGCACAAGGCTCCATTTGGCCAACTTCCCGCATATTTCTTCGCGACTGGGCAGGTTCCATATGAACGATTCCCAGGCCGTGATTACTGCAGCCACCTATCAAGCGTGCTTGGTGACAACAGTTATCTTCCCCGCTCCAAGCACAGCCTCCCAGCCGTCCTGGGTGGTCAGAGAGAGGGGAGCACAAATACATGCCAACTGCTAGGCCGTGAACAAAAGGGAAATGTAGCCCTATGTCCCGGACCTGTTGGAAGCATTTGTTCCAGTCAAGATTTTGCATTTGTTCAGATCTGGAATAATAGGTGATTGACGCCTTCCCACAATGTGCTTTAACTCTCCGGGATAAATCGGAGCTTGTTCCTTGTTGTCATGGTTTTCAATAGGGTTCAATGGGATTGAACCACTATCGACTCTGCTTTACGTCTCCGGCAGCCCCGTCCATACAAATTTATTAGTTACGTCTTTTTAAATGAGATTAAATTGAAACGACATGGCCGTCCTCGGCGGAGTGGCTCCTCCCGCTGTCGCCCTGGTCCCGGTGTCACCGTCTCCCCCTGAGCCCGCCTGCCCGTGTCACGGCCGGGACAGCCCGGGGCCGGCGGGAGGTGGGCGCCAGCCTGGCCCCCCCCCGCCAGGTACGGCTGCTCTGCTCTCCCCTGCCCGCCCCGCCCGAGCGCCGCTGCCGCCCGCGTTCCCGGGAGCCCCGAGTATAAAAGGAGGCCGAGAAGTGCTTATTAATATATCGGCCCCGCAGGCAAATATTTGCCGAATGCCTGGGACAGAGCGGAGTTTCGGGGGAGGGGGAGGGGGGGGGTGCGATGGGCGGCCAGGGGAGGGGCGGGGGCCGGGGTTCAGAGAGCCACAGACTTTTACAGTATCAGAGGTGGCTCTTACCAGGAGTTTGCCAAGGACACTAAAGAAAGTGGAAAACTTTCCAAGGAAAAAAAAAGTCAGGATGAGAGTCTACTTCAGTGACCTCTCTTAGCCTTTTAATCTATTTAACATCCTTAGCCCACACTGATGTGTAGAAATAAGTAAATGGTACTCTTCAACCTTTAAGAGCTCTTCAGCAACAAATATTTGCACTTACTCTTAGAGTTTTTCTCAAATAGCGCAAGACACATTCTCCTGGGACGAGCCGAGCTGTCTAAATATACCTACGCATTGTTATCTGCGGGAAATAGTTCGCTTCAAAGGGAGAACGTCATAATCCGAAATGTTTCATCTCTTGTTTTGTTCGGGACCGACTTGGATACTTTTCAGTTCTGGCTGCTCGGCCTCATCTCGGGGTTTGCCGGTTCAGATGTCAGTCTCTCCTGCGGCACTTCGGCGTTGGGGGCGGGGGGCACTCTCCCCGACAGAACCCCGACCTGCCGTCCCCCTGCGGACGGCATCCTTAGATGCCCCTCCGAGGGGTGGCTTTGCCATTCTCAGGTTGCTCCGCCGTGCCGCCGGGCGCCTGGTAGCTCTGGACCGTCACCGAGACCCGACGGCACCCACGGGGGATGAGACGGGGCAGGCATTTTTCCGGGGATGACACACATACGAGGCAGCTCCCACGCGTGTTCTCTACCCTCAGAGGTGGTGAGACCGCAGGGCGATCCTGCAGCCGGTCAGTCGCTTACTCGCCCTTACGGCGAGTCTAGGCGGGCCTACGAAATGAAACAGAGTCTGTTTCCGTGGCCCCGAAGGGGACGGCTTCGTGTGCTTGGCCTCCCCGTCCTTCTAGCTAAATCCACAGAAATACTTCCGCCCCCTCCATTCCCGCGCTTTTAAAAGAATCTTCACTTTTCCAAGGGGATAAAGAAAAAATATTTTAAATTTAAAATGTTTGTTTGTTTCCACGTTAATCTCGGGGAGCCTTTCCGCCAGCTGCGTACTTGATTGCGGCTCACGTAAAGCAAACAGGGAACCAGGTAGCAGGGGGAGCCGACCCCGTCCCCCCGTGGGCCGGAGGCCGTAGCCCTGGGGGAGATGTGCGGCCGCGGCCACCCTGCAATCAGCGGGTTGGCCACCCTGCAGCGCGGGCAGGGCTGCTCTCATCCCAGCAACGTGGGGCCTTTGCGGAACGCTGCGTGCTGTCCAGCCCGAGACGCAGCCCGGCCCTTTGGTGTGACCCGAGGCTGGGTCGGATCGTCCCGTTGTGGCTTCTGCCGCGCCGTTGCCTGGCTCCCCTCCTCACAGGCCCCCGCTGTTAAAAACACTTCCAAACACCTGAGAAAATAGCGGCTTTTTCTCTCTCTCTTTTTTTTTTTTTTTTTGAATGGGCTCATTTATGGTGCTCAGTGGAGGGCTGCAAAGCAGATTGACCAAATCGATGTATATGGGATGCAGAAACCCGCTATTTTCGTGAAATAGTTGATTGTGTCTACACCTCGAGAGAGGGGAGGAAACTAACCCAACACATTTACACCAATACAAGTGGCAGCCTGGCTCCGGTTGGTGTAGTCCCGGCTCTGAGAATGAACTCTCCAGGGCCCCGAGCCAGGCGAGCGAGGGGCAGCGCTGACAGCCAGGAGAAGCCCTCTGGCCGGGGGCTTCCAGTCTGTGCTGCTGGCTGAACGCTTTTGCCGTGGTAGGTTAAATCTGCGGGATAAAAGGTACCAAGACAACATACCTTGCCAGGCTCACGCCTCTGTTGATGGCTGGCTACTGAGACACAGAAAATTAGTGACTTGGCAAACATCACAAAAACCCCTCTACCAGAGCTGTCAAATGAACCTCTGACCAAGAGCGTCCTTTCTCTAGCATACTGCATTTTAACGATTTAATCTGTGTAACAAAGTATCTACGAGGGAGTTGAATTCAGCTCACTGACTTTACTGAAAAGAAAACCTGACCTCACAGAATATGAATTTCAGGATTGATTTTGAAGAATGCAAGATTCCACCTTTCTATAAAATCAAATAATTCTCTATTTCATTTTCCCAGTAATGAGCATGTCCATAACTTTACACACTTTTCCTTCATCTTCTTCTGAAAATGGTATCTTTCCCTCTCAACAACTAAGCAGCTTTGGACTTCGAATTTTACTATAAGCTCTTTGTCTTTTAGCTTTGCAGCTGAAATTCATTATGGTACATTTTCTAAGGCAATATTGTGGAGAGCATGGAATATTTCCTGCAGGAAGAATTGGTTTCTATATATTTCTGTATGTTGTATTTGCCTCTCTTTTCCTCTAGAATAATGTAATTTGCTTTTCCCACTTCCTAATTCTTCTGAACGATCTGCATCTTTTTCTGCAGCTCCTTGATTTCTTCTTTTTATGACTATTTCCTAATCTAAGTACATGCACACATCGACTTCAACCTATTAAAAAATTCAACACATTAGAACTACACTTCTTTCTTTCATGTCCAGTTTTGAAAATTCTTATTCTCTGGTGCACTCAACTTCAATCTCTCCTAAATCGCGGCTCCCTCTGTTATCAATCTTCTTTTGGTTTTACAGAACTCATTAATTAAAAATAAATAATAATTATTTAATCAGATACGTGCAAAGCATGCTATCCAAGGCTTACGCTTCCTCTGAAACCCTCATTTTTCTATTCTGCATTTAAACAAGAGACTTTACTTCTTGAAACAGGGATTACCCACAGCAATGGAGGATTCAGGACTGCGCTTTTCATTTGCTCTGTGTGATCATCCTAGAGGAATTATTTTGCAAATTGACTGCAAGCAAAGCAGCAAGGGACGAGCCCTCCCTGCTCTTTAAGTTGTTTTGGGACTAGTTTGTGTAGAGTCAAACTGGCTTGGACATGAGCTAGGCTGTCCAGCTGCCTGGGCTTTCCTTCCCTTGGGCTCCCTGGAGCCCAGCTAAGGCTGAGGGGATGAGGCTTCCACTTCCCTGTCAGGACACTCTCCTTGGGCAAGTGGGGAAGGGCCACTCTAGTTACCTGGGTCATGAAACTGCTGTGGCTGCTCTGTTGGGAGCTGTCTGGAGTACGGGCTTTGTACCTACCACGACTGCATTGCCATTCCCCTCCTTGCCCCATTTTCATACCACACTCAGCCTGCATGGGATGTACAGTGGCAGGAGCACATTCCAGCGAAAGGGCAAACTATATCCAGGACAGGATGGCTCTCAGGCCCAGATTCAGCCACTGTAACTGGAGTAGGGGGGGTGTTATCCTCGCTGTTATACACGTGCAAGATGTGCAGGCTCCAGGGTGGAAGTGGTATATCTGGAGCCCAGAGGGCAGCCAGTAGCACCAACGACTGAAGGGGGCTGCTCTCAGGCAGTGACCTTGCCCCAGATACACCTCCTGTTTAGGCATCTAATCACCCTTTACTTCAGTGGGAATTAGGTGCCTGACATTTGAGAGTCTGGCCCCAAAACTAAAGTGGGTGGTGCAAGCAAAACAGCGTGAATCCTTAAGTCCTTAAGCAGCTGTTGAGAAACTGCAACAGAGGACAACAGTGTACCTGAGGGAAGCTGTCCTGTTCACCAACACCATCACTTTCAACAGATCTTCAAAAAGACAAAAGTAATTTTGTGCTTTGAACAGCTTACAAGGATATATATTTGATTTCAGTGTACAATTCTTTGTCCTGGGTTGTAAGATAACATTTAAAAAAAAAAAAAATCATTAAATCCTGATAAATATCCTCCATTGGTTACATTCTATTGAATTCTGATGCATGACCTCTATTAGAATAAAACTGGCAGCCAAAATTGCAGACTTTTAAAAGGTCATTTTATTATTTTCACAAGTGAATATTTTCTTCTTCTGCGGCATACCAAGTCACCAAGAGGCAGCAGTGATTTGGTTAGGTACACACCAACTGACTGGCCATCACGTTCACTGATTGGCAAGCAGGCTGCCAAGCCAAATATTTGTTTCCTGTCAGTGGGCCAGTAAGTTGGGGTTTTTCTCAAGCTATGAGAGCTCACAAACCTCCTGTGATCACAATCGGGTTTGAGACTTCTAAACATTTATCAAATTTGGTTGTTTTGTTTTATTCGTTTATTTGGGTTTTTTTTTGTAGACGGCAGACAGAAAGTAAGCTTATGTGAGGCTTGCACTTTGGGAAATCAGGCAAAAAAAAAGGTAATTTTTAGTTCCCAGCTGAAAATGTTAAGGAAAAGGTGTTTTTTGGCTGTTCCCAGAACTGTATAGATTTGTCCCTGATACTTCAGGTAAAAAGATGTGAGCAGAGAAAGTAAATTTAAAATTTCAGTACATAGTTTCTTGCCATCCTCAGACTGAATTCTCATTTCATTTACACACTGTTGACTACAACTGGCTTTAAAATGTTGACTAAGGTAACTGCTGACTTCAAGAGCATTCAGCTGGGTGAAGCAGTGCTGGTTCGGCTATGCCACACAATGAGTGACAGAGATGCTTTAGCTGTACAAGTTACCACAAGGTAGTTTACAGGGGAAAGAGTCACTTCCATTCTATAGCAATAAAATTGGCTTTTATGTTTCACTTTACCCAGATCCAAAAGTCCCCATTTCCACATGTAATGACAAATCCACATTTGAATTTTTCAGCTTTGATCTGACTTGATAGTGAGCCGCTTTTTTGCTCCTGAATATGTATGTTTTAAACAGGGCAGCTAGAAGCTATACATACAACAAGCTTCCAAACTAAGAAGCAGCAAACTACACACATCGAACTTTACACATTTTATACATTAAAGTATATAGCCACACTTTTGATGATCAAAATTTGACTGTCTTTAAACCTCACAGTAGATGATTAATCTTCTTTCATTCCTCTGTGTCTGTCTCCGCAGCTCTCTTCTGGTTTTCTTCCCTTCTCTCAACCCATGATTTAGCTCTTTTTGCCCTGTTTTTTCACTCTGCACTGTTACCATTTTAATGCGTGTTTGCAGTTATTTGCCAACAGTAACAAGTGTCAAACATACTCTACCGTCAGAGATTGCATTAAGAAACCAGGAGAATACGTGGTAATTTCTCAATCCTGAGGCAGTTTCTTAAATGCCATGAATAATCAAAACTGAACAGCAAAGCTTTGAAATATCCTCAAACCATCCCAGACTGGAATACTTGATTATGAGACAATAGCTGCCAGTGTGTTTTCAGGTATGAGTTATTTTAAGCTTATTTTAAGCTCTTATTTAAGCTTTCAGAGAGTCTAGTAAAGTCTCTGGGCCTCATTCTGCTGTCATATGATACATTTGTCACCCCAAAGGGCAACAAGGATTATAGTGAGGCAGATACAGTTTGGGTTCAGATGTAAAAATTTAGTTTACTTATACATACAGTAAGAATATAAATGTTTCCCCAAGTTATTTTCTCAAAGGTTCTTTTGCACAGTAATTTCCAAAGTCCAGCTTTAGTAAGATGGCAACATGGTCTGAAAGAGCATGTGTTAGATGAGAATAGAGTAAGATCTGAAACCTAACTTTGGCTCCGCCACTCTCATCCCACACGGCTTCACTTCCTTGATCTATTTCCTTGCCTTTAAAATAGGGCCAGATTCATCTATCTCATGCCACTGTTGTGCGTGTACATGGTATGACTGATGAGTATCCATCTAGTACATTAACCATAAAAAAAATGCTGTAAAAAT
Organism: Pezoporus occidentalis; assembly: GCF_034315485.1. NCBI lineage: Eukaryota > Metazoa > Chordata > Aves > Psittaciformes > Psittacidae > Pezoporus > Pezoporus occidentalis. The sequence continues at coordinate 2,618,844 of NW_026912865.1, forward strand.
TCTAAATAAGCATGCATGCTGGCAGGTACTTCATGAAAGTGTTTGTCCTTCATTCTGGACTTGTGTTTGTGCTGTGCTTTTGTTCACAAAAGCTTTTTAAATGGTCACAGTTCTTAAGGCAGAGAAGTTATGAATCATGTGTGGAAACAGCTCCTGCAAGAACTTCTCAATAGAAAAGTTATTTGGGGTTTTACTCGCCTGCAGATCCAGTGGCATCATATTAAGACACTGCTTCCAAAAAGTAACCGCTAAAGCTCACATAAAAAAAAAAAAAAAAAAAAAAAAATCCATGAGTGATTTCTCACCCAGGGACTAACACTGTTGAAATAGGAAAGAAGGATTTTTTACTGATGGGCAGCAATTAGCAACATAGGAAAATCCAATTTGCATTCACACCACTTCAGTCTCACTTGTTGGTGGGCTTGTATCCCAGCACAGCTTCATGCCAGCACTTAGCTGCTGAGCACACAACCCGCTGCCTTGTGAGGTGTTAACATTTATGAGTACTCACAGACATATTTTTGGTTTGGGGTTTTTTTGAGTTTAAGTGGACTTGCATGATGATTCAGTCATGCACCCCAATTGAGACTACTGTGGGCAGGAGCAGCTTGCACTCGAGAGCAGTGTGAATCCCTGCAGATGCAGGAGGGCAGAGCCCATGTCTGCCTCTTATACTACAAAAACAGCCAGCAAATCCCCTAGCAGACTTGTCAGAGAAGGAACTGGCTGAGGCATCAGACAAATCCTGAACACACAGGCTCTGTGAAAGAGGGAGGACAGAAAGCCAAGGGGCTGGAAGAACACACAATAACTAATAGTGAATAAATGACTGCTGACTCTCCCTATCTCTGCCCTCCTTTTCAAGCTGATCCCAGGGTAAGGTTGTACATCAGATGTTTTCTTTAGGACTCTGTAAGTCAGCTTCACATATGCAGTTTTAAACTCAGCTGAATAATCTTATGACTTCTCTGTTGATTGTGTGCTGACATCCTTCCGAAATTAAAATACTTGGAATGAATAACTCTGATCATCATGCCTGTGATAATTCCTTAGCTTCTTGTAGGACTAATACTAATCACTTAGTGCTCAGTTCTGCTAGAGTTAGAGCAGTTTACTTTTTGGGTACTTCAGCTAAGTGAGAGCTCTCACTGAAATTCTCAAAGTTACGGTATTCCCAAAATCAGTTTTTGGAATATCCCTTCCTGCCTCCAGTCTTGGGCATTGGATGAATATGAAAAACAGTTCCAAGATTTTCTCCCTCATATTGCAGTGCTTAAGCTTACTGACAGGAAGGAAGAGCAGTGGATGATTAATTTTAAAACAAAACATTCCTGCCAGCCCTCCACAGCTAAATGGAAGTTGTGGTGACTGAGGCATTTATGGAGAATATTTCAAAGTGAAATATATTTATCCCATGACAACACTCTATTACCATGAAATCTTGTGGTATACCTTTAATAATGAGTAATCTTTGTATAATAGTTTTCGTATGATGGAATTTGTTACATCAGTGAAACAAAGCTACTTTGCTATTTCTGGAGCAGACACATTCCAACCTTTTTTTTTTTTTTCCTTCTTTTTTTCTTTTCTTTTCCTCTTCTTCTTTTTTTTTTTTTTTTAGAATATGCTTTCTTTTGCTGTTATTCATCCAGTTAGCAAAACCATCCATTGATTAACAATACAGTTACAATTCTACTCACATAATCATCTGTATTATGCCCAGCATCAAAAGGACTTACAGAACTTAAAGTAATGATTAATAATAATGGCTTTAGAAGCTTGACTTCTTCTGTAAATTCTGATCTGTTACATTGATTTAGTAAGCATTTCAGCTTGAATAGTCAACATAGGATTGCATGATGCATACTTAATTTGATAAATACATTATGTTTCTTTACGGGAGAAGTTGGTATATGTTATTTATTTAATCAAAGAAGTGATTTGTAAAGCTATCCTGTGCTGTGGTCCATAATAAATGTTTTCTTTAAAGCAGGAAAAAGTTCAGCTGTGCTCACATAGTTACATTATGCATGCTATCCTGCTGTACCAAGGGGGGGGAATTACATTTGCAAACAGAAAATAAAAATAGAATGACAGAGGGGAAAAGAAAACACTCTTTTTAGTGCCCTGTCTTGCAGACACATCTTAATGCACTCAAGAGAAACAACTGAAAAAACAGCATTAGCAATAATTCTACAGAAATCACAATGATTTGTATCCAGCTAATGACTGATGAACACAACTGTGTCCTGCGTTTGGACTTTAACTGCAGGGAAGGTAGCAGTGCCAGTACTGTCAGGAGGCAGTGGGGCCACGTGCACAATGGCTGAAAGAGCGACCACCCAAAGTGATGTATTTCAGTATTGAAGATGCACAGAGACCTGTATCAGTTGACCTCAGCCTGTGACCAGTGGAGTAAAGAGTCACTAACTCAGAAAGGTAACATGGGCTTTGCTTTTCAAAGCCTTTGTAAATCAGTATAAGCACCTTATAAAAAATGCAAAACTTTCTTGGTAACCAAGTGCAACTGAGATGGGATTGAGAGGCTGGAGGGTGTCCTAGGAGAAAACCTCCAGCAGCACACAGAGTCCCAGCTGCTCTTTTTGTACAGTACCCTTTGAAACACCAAACAGCAGGCAATCCAGACCAGTAGGAAGCATTGCAACTCTCAGTTTAAAACTGTATATGTGCACCTTCTGGTGGTTTAAGTCACCAGAATCAGAAGTCTCAGAATCTACCATCAGGAGTCTTGAAAAGGAGATAGAAAAAACAGGGCCGAAGTCTCATTTGTACAGTGGCAGCAGAAGAGCAAAAAGATGCATTTTAGCACCCCAAAATCAGTTCCTAAGCTTTCCTGATCCTAGAAAGATATTTTGTGCCGTTGGGTGCTCCCAAGCTACGCTTGCATCCTGATTTAGTAAGTATTTGGCTCAGGATGCAGAGAAAAGATACTGCTTCACTTAAACAATGTTTCAGTTTATTATGGTTTTTGGTCTTCAGAGGGTTTCATTTTGTTTGGCTGTGGCAGCTGTACTGCAGCTGCAGGCAAAATATTCTCTGTCTTTCTTTAGTGTCAACGGCAACATTTTTAGAAATTTCCTGTACTGCCTTGTTTGGCTCTTTTATTTCTTCCAGCTTTTATTTTATGTAATTAATCTTTTGTATGCACAGTGTTTAAGTTTGTGTTCTTCCTGCCTCATTTTTGATCTCATATGCTCTGTTTGGTCTTTCGCTTGTGTAGTAACCACTACAGCAATATTTTCCCTTTCCTTGTCCAGATCCAGCAACTCAGGCTTCAGAATTCACCTATAACTAGCATGTGAAGTTCCTGTTACGTTTTGGGTACTGCACCCAGTGAAAGGGGGCCTAGCTTAGAGAATCTTCAGATTATTCTTCTGCATCTCTAATCCAATCATTTGAGTTACACTAACTATAAAACATAGTAGTGCAATACAGAATCAGAGCCTGGATTTTTAGTCCATTGTGAAGACATAACACTCACTGGCCAGCATGACTGCTAATAGATTTTATTAGCATAATTGCATTTATGTTATTATACCAACTCAAGCACACCAAAATCAATATTATAGAATCATAGAATAGTTAGGTTTGGAAAGGACCCTAAGATCATATAGTTCTAACCCCCCTGCCGTGGGTAAGGACACCTTATGCTAAATCGTATCACCCAAGGCCTCGTCCAACCTGGTCTTGAACACTGCCAGGGATGGAGCATTCACAACCTCCCTGGGCAACCCATTCCAGTGCCTCACCACCCTAACAGGAAAGAATTTCCTTCTTATATCCAATCTAAACTTCCCCTGTTTAAGTTTTAATCCGTTACCCCTTGTCCTATCACTACAGTCTCTAATGAAGAGACCCTCTCCAGCATCCCTATAGGCCCCCTTCAGATACTGGAAGGCTGCTATGAGGTCTCCACGCAGCCTTCTCTTCTCCAGGCTGAACAGCTCCATCTTCCTCAGCCTGTCTTCATACAGGAGGTGCTCCAGTCCCCTGATCATCCTTGTGGCCCTTCTCTGGACTTGTTCCAACAGTTCCATGTCCTTTTTATGTTGAGGACACCAGAACTGCACACAATACTCCAGGTGAGGTCTCATGAGAGCAGAGTAGAGGGGCAGGATCACCTCCTTTGACCTGCTGGTCAATGGCTCAATGCCCGGCTGGAGACCAGTAACGAGTGGTGTCCCTCAGGGATCTCTGTTGGGACCGGTCTTGTTCAACATCTTCGTCGCTGACATGGACAGTGGGATTGAGTGCTCCCTCAGCCAGTTTGCCGATGACACCAAGCTGTGTGGTTCGGTTGATACGCTGGAGGGAAGGAATGCCATCCAGAGGGACCTTGACATGCCTGTGAGGTGGGCTGATGCCAACCTCATGAAGTTTAACCATGCCAAGTGCAAGGTCCTACACCCGGGTCGGAGCAATCCCAGGCACAGCTACAGGTTGGGCAGAGAAGAGATTCAGAGCAGCCCTGCAGAGAAGGACTTGGGGGTGTTGGTCGATGAGAAAATGAACATGAGCTGGCTTCAGTGTGCGCTCGCAGCCCAGAAAGCCAACCGTATCCTGGGCTGCATCAATATTGACTAATAAGGTCTCAGTACTCTTAATTAAACTTAGTGTCTTATCTTCAAAGGAAAACACCCACCCCCCAACCTCCCCATAAGAGAGAAATACAATACAGGTAGACCTATGAAAGCCAGTGATTACTGAATTTTTTTTTACAGAAGGCCAGATTCAGAGTGTGTGCATATCTCTATAACCCCATGGACTTTATGGAGCTACCCTGATTCAAAGTTAAGTTTCTGGCTCTAGCTATTTTATTCCTTCCTTTATTGCCTTACCATGCCGGGTTTACAGAATGGACAGGCGAAATAAGAGCTCACAACACTTGAAAGTGAGCTGAAATTTTGCGGTTCTGGATAAGTGTTTAACTGCTCGTCAAGGTTAACAATGTATTTAGCGTGTGCACATGAGGGAAATCTTAAACAAGTGGATTTACAGAAAGAAGCCTTTGCTAGATTGAGAGTATAAAGGACTATAGCTGCAAGTTAGAAGATAATTGCTTGAAAACATTGCTATAAAATTAAACCATAAACCTCCATGACCAGCCTCAGATATGTCATGGGAACAAGCCGCATGCAAAGAAACAGCAGGGAAGGTAAGAGCTAATGCTCGCTCCTCTTCGTCCAGCAGCACTCCAGAACAAACTGTCCACTCCCAGCCCAGCTGGATGCCCAAATCAGGCTCGTCTGGTCAGGGAATAACAGATAAGAGAATCAAGCACCACAGCACCTACACTCTACATCATCTCAGAGCAAGGATGGTGCTAAACAGAGTTTGCATCCTCAGTTCAGAAAACTCCTTTCCTCCCTTTTCATTTTTTTTCTTTTTCTTTTTTTTTCCCTTTCTTTTGGTGTCAAATATAATTATCCCATGGTATGACAGCTGGCACACAGCACCAGGTTGCAGCTCCTGTAGTCTGCAGTAATACAGGTCCATATGCTTTGTTAAAATCTGCCTCGTTTGTTCATTTCTACAGAAGTTATTTCTGTATCTTCAGAAAATGCACTTGTCATTGAAAAGGTATAAGTACACTTGAGCTGACAAAGGCAAAGTTTGTATTGGCATTTGGGGCATCAGATGGGGAATGACAACATACTAAAGTCTGAAGTCTGGCCACAGCCTGTAGGAGCAATACCTCTGTATCATATTGGTGGTAGGTTATGCCCCTTCAGCCAGTGGTAAGGGTTTCAGAGTTTTTCCTATCATCTTTCGGGCCTTTCAGAATTACTTCCCATCCATTTTCTCCTAGAAAGGAGTAAACAGCAAGCAAGCAGCTACAGTGTCTGTGGGTTTGAACTTCTATTCCTCTCCGGGTTTTTGCATGGGGTATAGTTTGAGATATATATTAGACTTCCAAAAAAAGTATCACTGAAGTTAGCATTCAGCGTCAATATTTTAGAGGTGTTATACCATTCAAAATGATGTATTTATATGAGAAGCAATGTATTACACTCTTATCTGTGTTTAAGTCACTGCACAAGAAAATATTTTCAAGTATTTTCAACTTTTTTTTTTCAGGTATAATACAAAAAATGATGCTATAATGTTGCCCCTAATCATGAGCTAATTATAATCATATTGTAACAGACAACCTGGTTTTTAAGGTCCTTTTGTAAATTATATCCTGTAAACACAAAATCTAGAAAGGAACTCTTTTGAAAGCTGAGTTTCTTTTATGTGCCTGTGATGCTAGTACTTAGAGGTTTAAAGACAAAAAACAAATTACTATAAATCTGTGAGACTCACCAACCCTTCAAAGGCCTCATCATTTTGCTCTGACAATATAAAATGCCTTTTCTGTGCATCTGTGTTGTGTTTGCACCCATTTTAACATACTTTGATGTTTATTGGCAAAGTGAGGCCCTTCGTTTAAATAGGAATCTGCACTTCTACCTTTTACAGTAATACAGTATCACATTCCAGCCTTGAAGGATCAGCATTGTTCAGGGAGCTCAAAACAAAAGGTAGTGGAGAATCAGAAACACTGTCTGAGCCCTAAATGCCACGGGGATCTATGGCTTTAAGAAGGAAAAAGTTGGCTGAAGTTTTTCTGTATTTTGACCATTTGATCCTCTTCAGAAAGACAGAAAAATAAACTGAGCTGACACAGTGATTTCAAGGCCTCTGAAGATGTGTTGAAAAAAATATCAACACTTGTCAAGTCTGCTGGCTCGAACCTATAGCAGCAATATTGACTTCTTCAGGGAATGAAGCTCACTGGCAATCATCTGATACTCAGTCCCACATCAGGTGGGATGAGGAGATCAATCCAGTCTGGCAGTGATTCAAAACTAAACAGTATATTTTTGAGATCTTCAGTAAAATGAGTTGCTGGAAACAGTTGGTTTTTTTAAGTGAGTGGAGGGGTGTCCCAGTGAACGCTAGAGTCAGTAGCATGTATGCCAGTGCCTAATCTGCTTCACCAGAAGTCATTAAAGAGCTCAGAGAATGAGGGCTTGTGGAAGCGCATTTGGGTATTATGTTGCTTTACCTAGTGTAGGCCAATTGGTATAAACAGTAAAAAATCATATAGATGTTAGAGGGTCATGCATGGGACAAGGAAGCTGCTAGGACCTGCACGTGTGAAGAGAACAGTCTGTTTTCACCCTTCCTTCATTCCTTTCTTTGTAAAAAAAAAAAAAAAAAAAAAGAAATATTTCATGGCAGAATAAAGACAATAACAGAGAAAGGGAATCCTAGCAATGCTTATTTTTTAAGTGTTTTTCCTTCCCACACTTGCCTTTAAGACCATCAAGTAAAAAGCTTCTGTCAAACTTCCATTCAATTTATTTCTCTGGCTCCACAATGTGCTTTCCCTCCTTGCATCCTTCTTCAAGACTACTGCTGGCTCTTTGTTGTCTGGTTTTGGTTTTTTTTTTGTTTCTGGTTTTGTTGTCACTAGGATTCCAAAATTTTACCTAAATTGCTCAGAGGAAAAATATCAGAATATTTAATTTCATCAGCTTGAAGTACTTGGTTTCTCTATGGTTCTAGCACTTCAATTCAGCTGTAATATTTTGACTATAGCAAAATAACAAAATACCCTGAACTGTAAGCATTGAAATCAATGCATAAAGATTGAAGTTTGCTGTGGGTGTCTTTTTGAGGTATTTTATGTCATGAGCAATGAGCAATTTTGACATTTTATTGTGATTGTAAACAAGAATAAAATTCCTTTTTTTCTTTTTTTTTTTTTTTAAGAAAATAAGTTGCCCCAGAACTTTTAAGCAGAAATTTCAAATGTTGTTCTGTTCTAATAAAAATAGTTATTGTACAACCACTGGTGGTTCAGACCAAAAATATGATTGCTTCTCCCAGAATTTAGCCTTTTGATTACCATTGACCATACTGTGATACATAGATTGATAGGTTTCAGCAAGATAACTGCTCTACACAGTTTATCTATCTTTGATTTTATACATTGTGGAAATTTGCATTTGTCTTTGCCTGACCACACTCCTCTTGGGTTTAAAACATTAGGGTGCCATGTTCACAGCTCCTCTCCCGGATGGTCACAGGATCCTCAAACCACAGGAAACTACTCAGGGAAAAGAGAATGGATTTTCTCTTTTGGTTTAGCTCTGTCCCCATCGTGCTGTCCAACTCCCCACCATCCACCTCCATGCCATGACACCAGTGTGTGAGCCTGCCACACTATCTCTCTTCCCAAGCTCTCTGTGGGGCCACACAGGGGCAGGTTGAATAACTGGGTAGACTACAAAGTCTGTGCCTGGCACCTGAATGGTCTCTGTAATTAACAAGTTAAATGAAGAGCTCAAGAGCATGCACAGGAGTCAAAACCAGCCTCATTCAGTGATGTAACTTCCATACCAGAAGGGTCTAGATGTTGCAGTCAAATGTGAAATTATCTTCTAGCTAGATGTCAAGGCAACTCATGTCATCACAGTATTCCATAAACTACTTCTGAACCAGAGCAGAGATTTAGTTTGTTTTTTGCCCTCAAGTGAGCAAAACTACATAGATGAGTTGTGCAAGACACCAACCTTATCTCATAGCCCAGAAAAAACTGAACTTCCATCTTCAACCTTCTATCTGGAAAAAAAAAAAAAAAAGGAAAGAACTTAAGAACTTTACACAAATTGATTTTTTTTTTTTTAATTTAAAGTTAAATTGATGCTACTCTTGCTGCATTCCTGATCTTCAAAATGGTATTACAGGACTTAATCATATTACATATACTTGCAATATTGTAAGCTTACAAGGTTTGGAGATTGAGACTAAATTTTCTATTTTTTGATGTTCAGTTTTTCTTAATGTAGAGGCGTGTCAATGGTAAAAGCACTTGATGTACTTTCACATGCGGTATCACTCTTTCCACAGTCCCAAGACGTTTTACATTGTATAATATTTATTTATCTGAAAATTTTATCTTGCAAAAGTTTCTAAATGCTAACTAAATTGTATATAAGCCACTTTCTGTGCTTGAAGAAGGAAAAAACAAAGTTATTTCGGTTATTTTAATTTTCTAAAAATATTTTTTCTCAGTATTTCTGCTTTTTTTTTTTTTCCTTCATTTTTTTTCCCCAAGGCAGAAAAAGGTGAAATTTTTTTCAGTATCTTTGACTTCTGGAAATCTCTACTTTTGGATATTGGCTGATACCACCAATAACCTCTGGTTCAGCTTGGGATCTCAAGCAAATACAACCTGGAAATGTTGCCCATGGCCAAGACAGACCTCCAAAATACCTGTTACTCCCTCTGCCTGCAAATGGAGGACTTCTCCTTCTGCTGGGTGAATCCAGGTCTGAAATGTGGATGTGTGTGCTGTGCATCAGGTGGCCCTGGTTCCAGCAGTTCCAAGGCTGAGCTGTTCCACTGAGCACTGATGCATACATGACTAGCCTGTGCTCGGTACATTCAGCACATTGTGAATAATACATCACTTACTACATGTCCATAAGCCAAAGGTGCAGCAGAGATGCACTTCCTCTCCGGACACCCTATGCATGGTCTACACTGTTAATGTGTGTTTTCCAGGGCTTTCAAACATCTGGAAACTCCAAGTAAATGCCTAAATTCCTTTTCCATCTGGAGATCATTTATATACAACATCATTTATATACAACATCCATGCCAGGTGTCATGATGCTCCCTTATCTCTTGAATGACAGGCAGAAATGAGGAAGGCAAGAGGAATTATTTATATTAATTACTTTTCATAGAATCATAGAATAATTAGGGTTGGAAAGGACCTTAAGATCCTGCATAAACAGAATATTTTATGTTACTGACCCTCAGGATTTCCACAGGGAAGCAAGACAGGAAAGCATGTGTTGCCTCCAGTGAAGGTGGGCTTTGAGGGCAACACAGGATCAACTATAAGTGAGCATGTTATGGGGACAACTCATTGCCCCCCTGAGCCTGCAGTCATGCTCTAAGTAGAAAATCAAGTGATGCCAAAGAGTCCCTAGCTGGGATCAGAACAAGAATTGCTACAGGGTTCCTCACAGGACAGTGCTTCCAGCTCCGTCAAAACTATCCTGTGTTTGCCAGGTGATTCAGTAACATTCCCAGGGAATTTGACAGAAGTAGGGTAGCAGTGAAGAGCTGCCTGAGCTGTCTCACATGCTGGAAACAGTACACAGGTATCTACCCCCCTCTAGAGGTAAAAGTCTGAAGCATCTGTTTCGTGAGCAAAAGCGTTCGGGTGATCTGAAGCAGCTGCAGTGGTACAGGCTCTCCTGACTGCCGCCCTACTAAAGTAGCTAACGACTTAGCTTGTATGTCTTGCATGCCTGTGAAAAGTGGGTACAAACCCACTGCCTGCTCAGTGGGATTGTAAATTACAGACCTGCTCAGGTAAAAGGTAACAGGCAGCAGATAAAAAAGGTTTCTGACTCAGTGTCCACTGCAAGGACAAAAAAATCAAAACAAAACAAAATAATCCACCATAAGTAGCAGGACTTTAAAATATTTCTTAATATTTTACTATCTTTGTTTTAGTCTAAATCATACAGCCAGTGCCTGTGTCTGAAGGGAGTAACTATATTTGGGTCTTTCGCACATTAATCACAAGACTGAAGTTTTGATGAGCCCTTAAGAAATGCAGTGCATACATAGAGTTACATATATATGTGCAGAGCCCCTATGTCTGGCCTGCTGTGAGCTCTACCCTCCCAAACAGAATCAGTGTCTTATAAGGACCCTGGAGTGACACAGAAAACCTCCAGTTATCACAATTGCTATCCACAGACAGGTCAGATTTGCCAGTACAGATGTGGATATATGTTGCAAGACAGTTACAAACCCACTTTAAGCACCTTGAAGATAGTGGGATGGAAAATATTAGAGGCACAACAAACTGCAAGATGTTTTGCTGCATAATGTACCTTCCCTAAAATACGGAGTTGGTGCAGTGCAAAAGATCACATTTGTTGGACTTTGAGTAGATGCTGTACTTGTCACTGGGGTTGGTGTAGTTGCTGTACCTGGAGTTGGAGTAGCTGTGTTATCTGTTGTAGTCAGAGTTTGAGTAGTTGCTGTACTTGTCACTAGGATTGGTGTAGCTGCTGTATTTGGAGTTGGAGCAGCTGCGTTGTCTGTTGCTTTCCCATCAGATCCAGAGACATTTTTTTTCCCTTTGAAGGTGCTGGATAGTGCTGAACAGGGCTCTGTAAGCATAGGCCAAGCCCCAGCACATTGCCATAATTTTCCCTCTCTGGTATGGCCAGAATGACCACACACCTCATTTAGGTGTTTTACTAATTCTTCTGGATTTTGCACTTGTTCGGTGGTGAAATTCCCAAGTACTGGAGGGGCCCACTGACCTAGATACTTGCCCATACTATCCCACACACCCTGCCACTCATGACTGTCCAGCCTTGGGGAAAATCTGTTGGTCCTCCTATATTGTTGTCTAACCCTAGACAAGACCCAAACCCAACTCTGCTTAACTTTTGAGATCAAATGAAATGGTCCTGGGTAAAACACACTCTGTATGTGTGCCAACATGGTGATCCCCATCACGATTAGCAGGCAGGTCTCAAGGGTATCCAAAGGCCTTCAGAAAAAAACTTCAGAACTCTCAAATGATGCTGTAAATAGTCTGGTGGGGGAGCTGGGAATGTAAGGGAATGTCTCCTTCATAGGTTGACCACCTGAGGAGGAAGAAAAAAAAGTGTAATTGCTAAACACTTTCGTTATATACCTCCCAAAGTATAGAGGTGATGACCACACTGGGAGTGCAAGCCAGATCAGTTTCATGATCAATGAGTCTATTGTATTACAAGTCATTACCATTAAGTATAGCAAAACAAGAACCTGAGCCCAAGCCCCCCAGCCAATAAACACTAAAACAGCAGATACTGGCTGTAAGTAAGGTACAACATGCTGAAACTCAGAGGCCAAGAGCAACAACTCTGAGAGCCAATAAATCAGCATTATGACAAGCGACTATTAGTTCAAAACAATGAATGCTTATCACAAATATGATAAGACCCACTCTGGTCAGATCTGTTGTTACCTCAACACTTCGTGCCTGTCCTGGGTTTAGCAGTAGCAGTCAATTTTTCTCCTTCTTGGTAGATGGTGCAGCGCTGTGTTTTGACTTTCAGCCTGGGAACAGAGCTGATAACACTGATGTTTACTATGACCAAGGACTTTGTGAGTCTCATGCTCTGCCAGGGAGGAAGGAGGGGAGGCCAGGAGGAAGCAGGGAGAGGACACCTGACCCAGGCTTGCCAAAGAGGTATTCCATAGCACAGCACATCATGCCCAGGGAGGTAACTAGGAATTACACGGAAGGGCACGCTCTTCTCAGTCGGGCTCGTTTTGGTGGGTGGTATTGTATTCTCTTCCCTTGTTATTTCCCTTATCATTATTATTATTGGTGGTAGCAGCAGTGATTTGTGTTATACCTTAGTTACTGGGCTGTTCTTACCTCAACCTGTGGGAGTTACATTCTTTCGATTCTCCTCCCCATCCCTCCAGGAAGAGGGGTGGGGGGGAAGAAATGTGGCTGACTGGGTTTAAGCCATGACAGTGCCCTACGTTGGGTGCCACAAAGAACTGTCATTGTTTAAGCCCAGCTGGTAACCCAGAACCACAAGACACTTGCTCACTTCCCCCCCAACACACACACTTCCTCCCCCTGCTCCCGGAGGGATGGGGTGGAGAATTGAAAGAATGTAACTCCCACGAGTTTAGATAAGAGCAGGCCAGTAACTAAGGTATAACACAAATCACTGCTGCTACCACCAATAATAATAATGATAAGGGAAATAACAAGAGAAGAGAATACAACACCTCAGCACCTGCCAACCGATACCCAGCCCAACCCCAACAGTGATCTTGCCCTTCCAGGTAACTGCCCCCAGTTTATATAGTGGGCATGACGTGCTGTGGTATGGAATACCTCTTTGGTTAGTTTGGGTCAGGTGTTCTGTCTCTGCTTCCTCCCGGCTTCCCCCTCTCCCTGGCAGAGCATGAGGCTCAGAAAGTCCTTGGTCAGTAAACATTACTTAGCAACAACTAAAAACATCAGTGTAATCAGCGTTGTTCCCAGGCTGAAAGTCAAAACCACAGCACTGCACCAGCCACAAAGAAGGAGACAAATAACTGCTACTGCTGAACCTAGTGAAAAAAAGTTTTTTGTGTTAAAACTGATTTGTCAAAAAGATACAATGGTGTTAAATTTAAGCTTTCAAGTTTTTATTTTTTCAGACGGTTCTGCTGTAGCATCCCTGAGTTACTGTAAAGTCAAGGTGAATTTTGCTCTTGATTTCTGCTTGGAATAGGATGGGAGGGAGGAAATAAACATGGTTACAATGTTAGGTAATGAAGTTTAGAGGGCAGGGGAATTGGAACTAGATGACCTTAAGGTCCTTTCCAATCTAACTATTCTATGATTCTTTGATCCTGTGACACAAACAAGGATGTCATGACTGGAAGGACAAGAAGGCCTTGAAAGAAGGTGTTTCGTTTATAAATTGATTCTCAAAGTTGCAAGTATTAAATCACAGATGTATAAGCATATGTTTCATTTGAACAGCTTCTGGTGTAAGTTTTCAGTTATGTATTGCCCTGATGATGCAGGAATTTATTATGGACAGGTAATTGAAATGTGTAGGTCCTTGAGCATGGGTCACAGGGCTTTACCCACACTGTTTTCATGGGGGTCGGAAAGTTTGAAATGAGTGGGTAGAAGGTACTAACTTTCTGGTATATGTCACAATTTTTAATTCCCCTTCTTGCAAGGCCGCAGAATCACAGACTAGTTGAGGTTGGAAGGCACCTCTGGAGATCATCTAGCCTGAAATTAGGCCAGTCCCACTCCTCAAAACAAGGTCAGCCAGAGCAAGTTGCTCAGGGCCATGTTCATTTGAGTTTTGGATATCTCCGTTGTGGAAAATCCGGACTTTTCAGGCAACCTGTTCCCTTTTTTGACTACATTCACAGTAATTATTTTTTTTCTTATGCTTAAATGGAGTTTTCTGCATTTCCACTGTTGCAGTGCAAAGATGAAACAGAGGATGCTGAAGTTGCTTTTACCACTATAAGTCATCTGTGAGGCAGAAGACTGCAAAGAAAAAAGCATATCCAGAGGAAGTGGAGGGTTTGACATATAGCTGATCATCATACATTTTTGTCTTCTGTGCTAGCACTGTACATATTAGGTAAGAGTCCATCATTGTGCTACTTTCCCGCAAGTTGTCTCTAAATGCTTACAGCTAACTCCATAAATCCTTCTTACACAGTAAGTTATGGTCATTATTAAATACAAGATGTCATCACCTCTGGCAAGAAAGCTCCTCATCCAAAGATTACTCATGATCCAGAGAGTATTCTGGGCACATGTTGTTACATGAGCTCTCTCTTCCTGTGTTCCTCCACACAAAACTATTTTGAACCACTGTTGAAGACGTGATACTTTTGGGGTGGTTGATCATTTGGTTTAATGCAGAATTGCTCTCTCTCATGCTTTTAAAAGCTCCAGTAAATATAACACCACTGACTCTGACTTGGTGTACTGTGAAAGCAGGAAATCATGAAGCCCATTAAAACACAACTGGAACCAAGAGGGGAAGCAGGAGCCCATCATATGTCCCAACAAAGCTAGCTTTGAAGGAAGTAAAGAGCACATACAGACATGGCACTCCAGATGGACAATCTGAAGTAAGAGTGTTTCTGCAATAGCTTTAGGAAAGCTGTGTTTGCAGAGTGCCTGGCTCACTGAGGTCATGGTTACAGCCTGCAAATGCTGCTAAATCCCCATTAAATCTCAGCTTTCCTCAGGGAGGTCCATTTTGGTTTTTTTTGCTTTCAACTGGAGTTTTATTCCTTGTTAATCTCTGGGTTTTAAACATAGTGAGTCTTGTTTTATCAATGCTTTGCAGAAGAATCTCACCAGGTGAGCACTTTTGGGTTACTCCCTCCAAATTCCTAGTCTAAGATCTCCTAATAGTTGAGGAAGAGATGCTTTGAGACTTTGAATCACACTGCTTGTGAGATGATGTGAACACTGACACAAATCCCAGAGAAAAGATGAAAAATCTCCCACATTACTTCAGTAGGCTTGGCGAGTTCTCTGAGATTACTCATTCTGGCAAATACTGTGTGCCTTCCTATCAGCTTTCTGTGCTTTTATTTTAGAAAGTCTCAGAAACCTGGGTGAAAAGGATGACTGCTTTATCTTCTTCTAATAGGGAATTTTCAGTTAGCTTCTCAAGGCTAAGCCACATTTGTAACATTTATCTCATATTCACTGTTACGAGAAATTTCAGCTAGACTTGGAACCAAATAATTCAGTGGCTTTATCAACAATTATTACTCAAGTGATGGAAGATGAAACAAATTTGTTTTGATTAGGTCAATCCAAAGGAGTATTTCTATGACCCATTTAGTAGTGTATTTCTTCTACAACGGAGAATAAATTGTTTGAACCTTTTCCTAGAGCATTTTTCCAGAGAAGAGATTAAACTAGGTACAAGTTCATGGTCTGATTGGGGGCATGGAATTCCAGATTGGCCACAAAATTTGATTTTATATGCAGATGCTGGGAAGGGGGGAAAAGAAAAAAGAAAGAAAAAGAAAAAAATAATTCTGCAAGTTATTTCAGAAAATGTGTTCCAAATACACCTGCAGGCCTTCATTAATATGAATGACATATGAAAGCATTCACACTTACACATATACCCACCATTAAGACTTTCACATGAAAAAGTTGAGTGCTTGGTTCCAAAAGAGAAAAACAAGAACTTTAATTGATTATGACTTGTGGTGCTACTTTAGCCAAAGGCAAAGTTGTACTTGGGCAGGAAACAGATTGCACAAACCCACACTTTTTCCAAGCTGATTACATGTTCCAATCAGGAAATTCACTTGGTATTTTGTAAAAAACCCTCTGGTTTCTATGTCCTGTTTATGCAGAATCCTCTCCATCAGCAACTACTTCCTCACTGCCTCTTTTACAGATCAAGTTCTAGAAAATGTTAAATAAATTTATGCATGTGTGTCCATATTAAAAACATAACAAAACAACAAACTTTGTAAAAAACTCAAGAAAACTGTTAGAAAGCAAATTATTTTGTCTTGTTAGTGTAAATTACTTTTAAAGGGTGAGATTACATTAAGAAATGTTTTTAACAAAATGAATCTAATTTGTGTTTCCATCCAGATGAAACATGATTTGTAAAACCAAAATTGTGTTGCTAAGGGCCTGCCTTTTATTGCAGACAATCCTGCCTTCACTCACAGCAAGGCAATGTGCTGGCTTCTTCTCTTACACTTAGCTCTATGTTGCTTTGACCCCACTAGACTTACAGGTATAAATAACATTTTACAGCTGTGTGAGTACAGCTGACATTCATTGAAGCCAGTGGAAGCAGAACAAACTTGAACTTGCAGCACAGATTAGAATTTCAAAGTAAAATTCTTCTTGGTGTTCTTTTATAGTAGACTAAATCCTTGCTGTAATTTACCCTTTTGCTCTTTAGAACTGAGTCTATCATGGAAGATCCCTCATGTCTATAACCTCAGACCCACTCAGATGAAGAGTAGACCTGGCTCCAGCCATATCTAACTCACACACCTGCCTGGTTGAACAGTAAAAGAGTGTGAGCAGGGACAGACCATCTTTATTTTACATTATGAATTCCTAGGGTACATAGTGACTGAAGAGTTGTCTGTGCAGAGACGCAAGGTGAGTGTGTCTCCTCAGTTTCAGAAGGAAGGTGAATTTATTTTAGGTGCATTAACACTGTTTTGTGAATAAAGTAGTTAGAAAAGCCAACGCAAACAGTGTGCAATGCTTCTATAAATCTAGCCTGTAATTGTTAACATATGAAGCACACTTTATTTTGCTGTAACTTGAATTGCACAGTAAAAGCTTGATTCATGAAGGCATTATGCAATAATTAAGTGGGTTTTCTGTGAACTTAACCAATAAAAAAGTGCAGAAAGGACACATCTGGAAGTTTCAGTGGTCCCTAAAAGTGCAGAACCTGGCAACACACAGGTCTTCCTATGCTATCAGCCAGTGCCTGCTTGCAGCAAGGAAGGGAGAAAGAAGTGGCTTAGACATCATAACCTTACACCCTACATATGTAGTTATGGTGCTTGAGGTAAATTAGGGTAAATGTTGCAAGTATCAGGCTTTGCCCTAAAATATTAATGTAACAAAGGGAATCTGTGGCATCAGCCCTCTTTGGTCACTTCCTGCATATATAAATGTAGTGGCTTCATAAAAAAGTATTTCTAGTTATATTGGCCACATTGGCTCACATAGGTGTTAGAAACACTAAAATAGTTATAAGTATCTGCATCACACCAAGCTTGGATACTGTTTTTCCTAAGAAATAACTAACCCAGTATTGCTAGTTGTGTAGTTCTGTTAAGCCACTTAATCAAAGATGCAATTCTGGCTCTATAACTAACAGGCACTTAAAATAATGTTACCTGTGGGTGAGAGGCAGGGGTGAGGTCTACCTTACTCTTCTCTGGATATACAAAGTAAAGCAAATCCCATCATAGTTTACTTACTTAGTAATAAATGAGCTATCTCCTTGTACCTGTCAGTCTACTCTCTAATGCTGGGAATAAGGATGGAAGAATTTCCAGTTCTTTATTTGCTGCTGAAGCTCTGCACATATCCACAAGGGTGTCTTAACACCTAACACATCCTCCCTTGCAGCTGGAGTGTGCTAAGAACACTCATACCCAGGGAATTACAGACCAGTCAGTCTCACCTCTGTGCCTCGCAAAATCTTGGAGCAGATTCTCCTGGAAGGCATGCTAAGGCGCATGAAAAACAACAAGGTGCTTGGTGACGGCCAGCATGGCTTCACTAAGGGGAAATCCTGCCTGACCAATTTGGTGGCCTTCTATGATTGGGTGATGGAACTGATGGAGAGGGGTAGAGCAGTTGATGTCATCTACCTGGACTTGCTCAAAGCGTTCGACACTGTCCCACACAACATCCTTGTCTCTAAATTGGAGAGACATCAATTTGATGGATGGACCACTAGGTGGATGAAGAACTGGCTGGATGGTCACACACAGAGAGTTGTGGTCAATGGCTCCATGTCCGGCTGGAGACCAGTAACGAGTGGTGTCCCTCAGGGATCAGTGTTGGGACCAGTGTTGTTCAACATCTTTGTCAGTGACATGGACAGTGGGATTGAGCGCGCCCTCAGCAAGTTTGCTGATGACACCAAGCTGTGTGGTTCGGTTGATACGCTGGAGGGAAGGAATGCCATCCAGAGGGACCTTGACAAGCCTGTGAGGTGGGCTGATGCCAGTCTTGTGAAGTTTAACCATGCCAAGTGCAAGGTCCTACACCTGGGTCGGAGCAATCCCAGGCACAGCTACAGGTTGGGCAGAGAAGAGATTCAGAGCAGCCCTGCGGGGAACAACTTCGGGGTGCTGGGCGATGAGAAAATGAACATGAGCCGGCAGTGTGCCCTCGCAGCCCAGAAAGCCAACCGTATCCTGGGCTGCATTAAAAGGAGCATGACCAGCAGGTCAAAGGAGGTGATCCTGCCCCTCTACTCTGCTCTTGTGAGACCTCACCTGGAGTATTGTGTGCAGTTCTGGTGTCCTCAACATAAAAAGGACGTGTAACTGTTGGAACAAGTCCAGAGGAGGGCCACAAGGATGATCAGGGGACTGGAGCACCTCCCGTATGAAGACAGGCTGAGAAAGTTGGGGCTGTTCAGCCTGGAGAAGAGAAGGCTGTGTGGAGACCTCATAGCAGCCTTCCAGTATCTGAAGGGGGCCTACAGGGATGCTGGGAAGGGACTCTTCACTAGGGACTGTAGTGATAGGACAAGGGGTAATGGGTTAAAACTTAAATGGGAAGTTTAGACTCTATATAAAGAGGAAGTTCTTTGCTGTAAGGGTTGTGAGGCACTGGAGTGGGTTGCACAGGTGTCATGGTTTAAACCCAGCCAGGCAGCTTGTTCATTCACTTCCCCTGCTTCTTGTCCTCCCCCTACTCCCGGAGGGACAGAGAGGAGAATCGAAAAGAATGCAACTCCCACGGGTTGAGATAAGAACAGTTTAGTAACTAAGGTATAACACAAATCACTACTGCTACCACCAGTGATAATAATGATAAAGGAAATAACAAGGGAAGAGAATACATCACCTCAGCACCCGCCAACTGATAACTCGCCCCCCCAGCCCGACCAAGCACTGACCCATACCTCCTCCAACCCTGCAGTCTCCCAGCCCTTCCGGGTAACTCCCAGTTACATCCTGGGCATGACGTGCTGTGGTATGGAATACCTCTTTGGTCAGTTTGGGTCAGGTGTCCTGTCTCTGCATCCTCCCAGCTTCCCCTCCTCCCTGGCAGAGCATGAGGCTCACAAATTCCTTGGCCAAACCAAAACATCCTTGTTATCAGCTCTGTTCCCAGGCGGAAAGTCAAAACACTGCACTGCACCAGCTACCAAGAAGGAGAAACATGACTGCTACTGCTGAACCCAGGACAACAGGGAAGTTGTGAATGCTCCATCCCTGGCGGTGTTCAAGGCCAGGCTGGACAGTGCCTTGGGTAACACGGTTTAGTGTGAGGTGTCCGTGTCCATGGCAGGGGGGCTGGAACTAGATGATCCGAAGGTCCAACCCTAAGTATTTTATTATTCTATGATACGCTCAGCTGTGGCAGCTCAACCAATGGCATGTCACTTGTTACTGGGTACTTTAAACCATGCAACTACATTTCCAAACCTGGTCATAAATCTGATTTACTGCCTCTCCTGCTTTTGAGACACTGAAGAAAAAGCTTATTTGTCCTGATGGTCACAGATGTACAGAGTAAGGCTTATGCTCTAGATGTGAGATTCATTGAGCACAACTAGCACCAGTTCACCAGAACCCTGCTGTCTCACATGCTGGGCTTATCATGCCATAAAGTCTCCCTGGCTCTGGACTTTTCTGGACATGCAAGGTCAAAGGGTTAAGGAGCAGTGCCACTGTGCTGAGCTCAGTAGCCAGTGGACTGGGGCCAGTTGTTTAGAAAAAAAGGAGTGTAAGCCCTCTGAATGGCTCCAGACAGAGAAATCCAGACTACTGATTTCCTTGGTCCTTTTGTGAGTCCTTTTCTGAATTCATTATTGTTGTCATTCATTCTTCTGTTAACCACATTGGATTTATCGGGACACCACAATGCACAGCCACCGGGTCTGCTGTCAGGATGGCTACTCTGGGCATAATCTCAGCTATTGTCTGACTGTTAGTTGAGAAATGGGTATCAAGAGTATAATTTCTGCTGCAATCCACACCCATTCCTCCTACAGGAAGTGATGCAGTTAGTTAAAAAACAGTGTATTCCAAGATGCCAGAGGCATTAACACATATAAGGATAGGAGTAATTGATGAAAAATTTTCCCAGAACAGATTAATATGAAACATTAGCTATGTGGAGCCAGACTTAGGAAAGGTTGTGTGTATGTGCATTTCTGCCTACTTAAGGTCCTGTGTTCAGCAGACCCTGCTCTTGGCTTTCACAACACCCCTGCTCCATACCCTCAGAGCTGGTACCTCACCCTTAAGGTACCCCTTGTGCTTGTTGCCTAAATGCCCTGCATGTCCACACTTATCTTGCTGGGTGTGTGAAGAGCATCTGAAATCTTTTCTGTAAGGAAGCCCCATGGGATTTACAGACCAAGCGTCCCTTTGCCTATCTTGCCAGGCATTCCTGACCTCTTTCAGGCATGGAGAGGGCCTGAGGCAGAATTACTGTTCCTAGTACTGCCACTCTCAAGGACCCTTCCTTAATGCTGGACTAACTTTAAATACTTTCCAAAACAGAACCAGTTTGATGGTTTTGGAGCTATTCCCTGTGTCACTCATTAACCATTGTTTTGAAAGCAAATGTGAAATATATTAGCTAAAATTAATCAAACTCTTCTCCTGTGACCTGGAATGCTTTCTCACAGAGTGTATTTCAAAGTCTTTTTTTCTGTTGAAATGCTTGAAATTTTAAATGTTTGGGTTTTTTTCTGGTTACTGGAAATAGGGGACCTCAAGGGGTCAGCCCTTCCTTGCCAGCACTCCCCACCATCAGACCAGGTCAGCCTTGGCTGTGTTTATCTCAGCCTTGAAAGTTTCCTTGGATGGGGAATCTGCAGCCACTCTGAGTAATGACTTCCAGTACTGTGCTACCCTCTTAGGAAAGAAATTTCTTGCAAAATATGATCTCAACAAAAGATTTATTTTTTCTTCTACCAAGTAATTGAAAATACCTACAGAAAACGTGAGCTCAGAGTTGAATGTCTGTAACATATTTCAAGTTTTACTGTTGTTGTTTCCCTCCCCATGGTAGCTAAGATGCTCCTCCCACACAATTTCTAATAAATACATGAGGTTTATGAAGACACTAAAGAGCAGTATGTGATATGTCACATATAAAATAATCAGTTGAACTCTCTAGCCTCACCTGTCTGTCTTTGTCATACTCTCCCCTCTTCATTCCCTTCTTCCTGCTAACATAGCTGAGATTTTTGGTCCTTCCTACGCTCTCACTGTAGTAGGTACACATAAAGCCCCATGGAGCTTCTGCATCTGAAACTGTCTTTCAGCTTTCCTCCACTTCAACCTAATTCAACCTTGACCATGAATAAGTATCTTCTCAGTTGTCTTCACCTTTTAATTTCTCTTTTCTTCTACATTTATTTATTGTTAAATGAACAGTCCTTGTTAACTCCGCAAAAGCATTTTGGGGTGCAGTAGGTAATTGTAAGCTGTGATCCCACACAGAGCAATATACCTTTGGGCTGTTCTTTGGATATGTTCTTGAAATTTCTGTCCTCAGCTCAGAAATATCAGGGAAGTCAGCTATAACTATCCTGTTTCTAGCAGAGGGCCACCTGCCATGTGAACCAGTCATAGGAAATTTATTAGAGGTGCTTTTCATGGCTTTTTTTAGTCAGAGGGAAGTAATGTGAACCCATTCAGTGATTCTTGTATGAAGTGCCCAGTGTAGCACATATTTTCCCTTCATTACATGCAAGCAGCTCCTAGTGATGCTGATGGAAATTACAGGTGTGAGCACTTAGAGGAGAATATAGATCTATATTGTGCAAATTACTTCAGAAAACAAACTCAGTTTACGGACATGGACTGTGCAGATCTGAGCAGAAGTGTATTTCAGGCAATGTTCCCTGCATACCACATGTAAAGGGAAGAGGGGGCTGGGGTGTAAAGGAAGGCAGAGATCTGGATTTTATAACTACTTTTAATAGCAGCCATGAAGGATAAAACCCGCAGAGTTTTGACTAGCTTCAAATTCACTTCTCACCTCTGGTTTTGAAATCTTTAGCCCAATTATTTGTTTACTTGATAGTGCTAAAGTCTTATTCTCCATTGTTATTTGCTTGCTAGTAAAGAACCAAAAAGAACAGCAGTCCAAAGGTAACCACACAATTAAATCACTTCCAGATGATAAGTCACTCTCTGATGGTGAAAGCAGACTTTACAGTTTCAGTGTGCCAGGTAATATATGGCAGTCACCCAGCTCCTATTAGGTTTTTGTAACAGTATATACACATACACTTGGGTTTTTTTTTGAGCTGGATTCGGGTTGGCTAATAGCACATACATGTGATGTTCGACTCGATTTTAATCAGAAAATCTCTCTCTCAAAAGAAAAGACAACTCTAAAGCATCTATTAACCCTAACTCTCCACACAGAGAAATCACATTAGCAATTTTTGTTGTGACATGAAGTGTGCAGCAGTTTGAATAGCCAGCCTTAGGAGCATACAGCCTAAATTTCCTCCCTTTATATGCATGCTTATGATGCCATCTTTACATACATGACTGCTTCATGCCTTTTCCACAGAATCCCTACCTCAGTCACTGCTCAGGATGGACAGCATTTATGTGTTGAAAAGCCATACAATACTTTGCTTTCTCCATATGTTTAACATGTGGCCTAAACCCCTATTTAGGACAGATCAGTTGATCTTGATCTGAAGAAAGAGGTTTTAATTTAATTTATAAAGTTTCCCGTGGTCTCAATGCCTGTAGTCTCCAAGCAGTTTACAAATGTGTATTTATTTTCATGCAATTATCATCCCCATTTTACAGCAGGAAAACAGAAGAACAGAGACATGCAGTGATTTTAGTGCCCAATTTAAGACTCCAGGACCTAATTTGTCAGGGTACTTACCATTATGTAATTCTTCAGATATTCAGAGCAGAGCTCCCATTGAGTCCTACTGCAGCTGTGAATGCTCAGCACTTTTCCAAATCAGACCCTGGAGTCTCAAGTCAGGTATCTGTATAACTGGGAACATGCAATTAGTGACCATGTGTGCAAAATCTGGTGTAAGAACTTACTGATGTTGTATAAGAGGTATGTGGCACAAACAGGTAGGGATGCACCCAGTTCTTCAGATTGGCATACTTTAAGCAAGGTAGCTGTCATTGTTTTCCCCAGCTCCTCAACTGTACTCACACCATTCACCAGAAACCAATGAACAAAGGGCTGAGCATCTCTTCTTACACAATCCTGACTCATCTTGAGCAGGACCAGGACTGAACACAGGCAAACACAACTTCTGTGGGAAAAGAGTATGGCTTCCCCTATCCCCAGTGCACACATGAAAAGGGGAAAAAAAATGCACAGATAACTTTGGCTCTGGCACTTTCCAACTTCTACGTGTTTGCTCTGGCAGCTCACAGAGTTCTTTTTAAGAGAGTGTTTGTAGGTAATTTCCTAGGTTCTTAATGAAGCAAAGTGGAAAAACAAAAATTCTATTATGTGGCATCATATTAACACCTCTATGCCTCACAGTCTTGGGGTTAGCTCTTAGCTTTTCCATATGGACTTCTGCCCTCTGAGTTAATAGGGTAATTTGTAGCAGTACTAAATTGCCAACTTCTCTGTGGATCAGAGGATGCTTTTGCTAAGGGTTGAGACCAGAGTAGTGCCATGACCCAGAGTCCTTATGGTTCATTCCCTGCCTTGGGACAACCAGTGAAGGGGCTGTAGCCTTTAACAAATGTTTTCTTCCTCTGGCTCTGTCTTACTCGTCTCTAACCATGCCTGTCCCAGTCCTGTTCCTTCCTCATCCCTGGCTCCTTGTTTCCAGCCACTGCTTTCTCTCAGCCAGTTGTTCTTCCTGTTTCCCAGCCAGTCCCAGTTGCTCATCCTTTCTCTCTTCAAGCCTCTTACCTGAAGGTGCTGGCCTCTCTCATTTGGGTTTCAAGTCCTAACCCCTCTGGGTTCCCAAACCTAGCTCTCCACCTCCTGCATGCAGCCACTTAGCTCCATGTGTTTGCCCAGGTGCTTAGTTTCAAAGCCTTATCCCCATTTCCTCACCCAGCTGCCCTCTAGTCTCATCTGATCCCTGGTCTGTATTTCTCTGTCATCATCCTCTTCTTTTTTTTTCTCCTCCTGCAGCCACAGATGCTCCCAAGAAGTGCTGAAGTAAAAAAACATCCACTGGGATTAAGCCACTTATCATCATCCAGCATATGTCCCCGCCTTGCTCCATCTCTTTTTCATTTTAATTTACATCCCTTCAGGAGGGTCCACTTCAGTTTTGTCATAAATAAATGTGACATTTTTAGCCCTTATAGCTAAGCTGCTCTTTCTGAAAGCAGTCTGTCAGTTTAGTGTGACTCAACCCTACAGAAGTTATCAATCAGTTTTTTATGGAGCATTGTTTTCTCTGGCCAGCTAAACGCTTGTGTATGTAGTATTAACGATAATGCTGTGTTTCAGTGTTGCGTAGCTTTTTACTGGACTTTCAGTAGCAATTGGCTGGTGAGGACTGGGAGGTATGGCTATTGCCTGGATTCCTTTTTGAGCTACGTCTGAAGAAGACAGGGCAGATAGTCCTGCAAGGGTCTGCCAAGACAGACATTGATGAAAAAAAGAAATAAAAATAAGGCTGGGGGTGGGGGTGTGGGGCGCACGCTGCTGTTTGTGGGGTTCAACTTTTACAAGTAATGCTTTAAAGTTTGGGTATGGTGAAAAATTTTTATCTTCAACACAAAAAAGATATAAATAAATGTATGTACAGAGACACTAACAGAGATCCAGACATAGCCGGCCACTGACACAGCATCCTTTTAATTCATTTATGTTTTAAACCTGCAGGTTTTGCTTGATTGGTTGTTATTGAGAGTAATGGGCCTGCAAAAGAAGTGCTGTCAAGTCCCTCAGCATAAGCAAAATTTGGCTGTTATGTTTGAAAGGGTTTTGAAGAACCTTTTCTTACAGATTTGTTAATTACAAATGTGATTTCAGCTGAGGGGAAAGGGCAAGGATATCCCAGCCTGCCTGATGCCCCGCACTCTGTGATTTCAAGTTTAGTCCATCAACCCTTGAAGTCAGGGGAAGATTTGCACTCAGCTGAGGAAGTCCTTGATCACTTCATGTCAGTCCTTCAGTTTGGGCTGTACTGAGCAATGGACAGGGTGGAGTACTGGACATGAGTACAATTTTCTCTTGCCTATGCTGTTTTCCTATCACAAGCACAAGGAAAGCCCAGGGATGTGGTGGTGTAATAACCTTCTGGTTTAAAATGGTATCCTATGTGTGTGGCTCTTACCCTCATAGACACATACATTCATAAATAAAGTCAAATATATATATAAAAAAAAATGCTGACCAGTTACAAGGTAATTAGTCAACCAAATGTTCCAGAACTGTCATAAGGAGGAAGAAATAGTGATCTCAAGTTACCTCAGCCCACCGTCAATATCAGCTTGGAGTGTGAGTATGATGCTAAACTATTTCATATGCTCCAGACACAAAAGTGGAGATGGAAAGTGATGAGCTCTTTATATACCCCTTTCCAAATAAATTTGGAGAAGAGCTTAGGAGGTTACGCAGGTCCCAAATGGTTTCTGCTGCTGAAATAGCCTATTGATGCTTTATTTTTCCCTTTAGACTTTCCACTACATTAAACATTTTAAACTACCAAATATTTCTTTTTTAAAGGGGAATGGAATGAAAAGATGTCTTACATGATTTATTACAAATTCAGAGGGAAATACTCCCCTTGTAAATAGTTCTAAAAAAAATAGCATCATCAATTTAAATGTTGACATGCTTAACATTAAAGGGCTATATTGTACAGAAAAATCTTTAAGGAGAACTTCCCATTCAAAGGAATTGATTTCAGTGGGAAGTGATTGAAGTAGGGCTCGTGATTTCTGGTAGTTGATCTCTCTCTGAGCTTAACTCTGTGATTTTCAGTGCAACTTGAATCTAAATCTAACTTTTTGTGGGTCAGATTGGCTCACTCCCTGTTTCATCCAGCAGGCTCCTATGCCACAGCTGTCCTCATGCTGCAGGCACCTAAGCTGAAACTTCAATAAATATGTACTGATGTTCTGGGGACACATGGGTGCTTCAGTGCCCAGGGGATAAGCTTGGAAGCCTGAGCCCTGGCAGGACCTTAGCAGGTCCTGGGCTTTTCTTGCCTGGGCTTGAGCTTGGGGGCTTGCCTCAGCAAGTGCAAGCAAGCATAAAGCCAGGTCTAATCACATTACCAGCTGTGACTGCCACAGCCTCCCAAAATGTTCTCATCCTCACCTCCCAGCCCTCCCAAGCAGCTCACACAGACAGCAACGCAAGCCCTTCCAGAGGTGACCATGGCTTCTGGCTGCCTCCACACCCAAGCCAGCCCAGCAGCTCCCCCAAAGGAGAGGTGGTATGCATTCTCCAAGCGTTAGGGTGCCTAGGTGTTCAACACCTAACACATAAAAACCTGTGAAGCCCTTCATATTGTAAGCACAGACTAGATTTCCACTGGAAAAGCAAACAAACAAAAAAACCCAAACAACACACTATATTATTGTTTTGTGTTTATATATTTATGATTCTAAAGTTCATGTTTACTCAGGGACTTTTTTTTACCATTCAACTCAGTGTTCTAAAAAAAAAAAAAACAACAAAAAACTTCATTTAGAGAAAATACTCAGCTCTTTCTCAGTCTGTCTGCTATTGTTCAATATGAAAAGGATATTGTAAGTGCATATTCAGATGAATATGCGGTTTGGCAGCGAGTGACTATTCAGCTGCCCTGCTTTTGCCTCAGAGTTTATTCAGGTCACAAAAGAGACATAGAAGCATTTGAGTTAAGATTTATAGTTACATTAACTACATCAGAAGCTTTTTGTACTTAATATAAAACATACTGTAGCAGCTCAACATTGCTTTATTCCGCCATAGAGTCGATATTAGACATGTTACCTCCTGTCATTACTGACATTAATAGCCTCTAGAATAATGGAAAGTGAGTTGAACACCAATGTGGTAGATGTAAATGGGACTTTATGGTACACATAATTTTGAAATATCATATAAATAATGAAATTTGTGTTTGATATTTCTTTAGTAATTAAGCAATAACTCAACAAAACAAAGAACACACTAGCTTTAACACAGCATGGGTTAGATTTTGTTATAAAATCAATTAAGAAGTTGCTGTAAGAATTTAATTAAAATGCCATGAAGGATTCAATCTAGTCCTGACTTAGCAGAACAGAAACTCTTGCAGACAATTTTTAGGGGAAAGAAGGGGCCGGGATTAATTGTACAGATCTTTCCAGCATCTCACAGTGACTCTTGCAAGGCTCTAACCATCACTGAATGGAACACTGTTCTTTTGGAAAGGAAGCTGAAGTCAGCAGAAACTCAGGCAGGAAATCTTACGTGTGTGTCTTCAAGCTGCCTTCGATCTGCTCATTTGGAAATGCTTTTTTTTTCTCCAACTCCCTCAAATAATAATTTTATAAGACATCTATTTCAGAAGTTCCTCTTTTCTTCATCATTCATTCTGTGAATAGATACTCATTTTCAGCCTTTACACAGAAGTAGCTGACTGTTGGTTCCCAAAGGTCTTGCAAGACTGGAAAATGGTAGGATTGGGGTTTCTTAAGCAAATATCATCTCCAGAATGGCACACTGTCTGAAATGTTTAAGATGAGGAATATGCCTGTAATGTGTTTTTCTCTACAATCTTCCTTTTTCATCTATGCATTAATTAAGCTAACATTATCCAAATGTGCACAATCAACATATTAGCATCCTTTTTTAGATTGATGTTAATTGCCTGTTAAGGTGAACAAAGAGGAAGAGAACCCACTTTCACTTATAACCCTGATCTATTTTGAGGTCCCGAGGCTTTTCTGTTAATAATAAGACCACCAATAAATCCTCATCTCTTTGCTTTTTAAGTCTGACAGTTAGTCTTTGAAGCATTATTGTATTTATTTCTTCCAACCAGATGTGAAATTTATATTATATTTGATAGCAAACCTTAGCATCATAGAAGACACTTTTGCTAAAATAATAACACAAATGTATATTCCATCACTGAGCTGAAACTTTCCCAGGAATATTTCCAGTCCCTCCTGGATTCCAATGCTTTTTTAATATTCTTGTAACATCTTCTTTGATGCTGGTAAGTCAGGTCACTCTCATTTCACAGAGATAGAGGAGTCAGTCTTCAAACAGAACTGACACAGTAGGTTTAAGCAGGGTGACATGTAAGACCCCAGCCTGCATTTGCGAAGAGCACACTGCAAGGAGACTGTTTAAATGCTATTTGTGAAGAAAGATG
This sequence comes from Pezoporus occidentalis, assembly GCF_034315485.1. NCBI lineage: Eukaryota > Metazoa > Chordata > Aves > Psittaciformes > Psittacidae > Pezoporus > Pezoporus occidentalis. Next base: position 2,647,472 of record NW_026912865.1, read on the forward strand.
GAAGTTTTTCTCTTAAAAACAGACTTGAAGAACCAAATATGTGCAAGAAACTTTATGGGTTTATGCAGATGGGAATGTGAAAATGCAATATTTAAGTTTTGTTCTTACATGTTTATTATCTTAGCCTGGAACCCTAATACAGTATAGAATTGAAAAGTAAACACTTCAGTGATTTTGAACAGTTCAGCTGTGGTACTTATGACAGAAATGCAGAACTATGCTAGTGGAGAATTCACAGGACTTTCCACGTCCCTTATGGTAGGTGAAGATGACCTAGCAAGGGCTCCTAACACCAATATCTATGGTCCTCTGTAGGGTCAGCTGCCCACACAGCTTCAGCTCCTAGCTCAAAGAAGTAAACGACTATATCTCTGAATCACTCCAACCACTGACTTTTCCCCACAACTCTCTGAAGAATATAGTATATGTCTTGAGGCTCTCAGCCATTAGAAGATGTTGGTGTGTGGATTGCAAGGTTAGAGACAGTGGCAGCTGTACTTCTGGTACACTTTCAGTACACATGGGCACCCATCTGCAATGAGCCTTCAGGATTTTGCTGGCTGTAAAAAGTGGTCATTCTTGCTGATGAAAGATTTCCATACAGAAGCAGGAGATATGGACCTTTACTCCTGCACCTAGGAGCAGGCATGCAGCATTACTCACCTCAGGGACACAGAGCTGTCCAAGAGGTAAACAGGAGGCTGAGCTGTAGCTGTCTTCTCCATGACAAGAGCACACGGACTTCTGAGCTTCCTGAAGGAACATGGAAGTGACAATAGACACAGCAAGGTCCTTCTCAAAGGCAGTTTGCCTCATTTTACCTTTCTTTTCCTATGTTTTCCAACCTGGAATAGGATGGCTCCGTGCCATTTTCAGTACCTTAAAGGTACAGTTGTTCTTTCCCTAGGGATAAACAACTGCAGAATTTGAGTAATAAGACACACTTCCACTCCTAACTCCCCATAGCACTATGGGTGATTATTGTTTTAACTGCAGGTGAAGCACCAGGCAGCATCCAGTTGTGCTCACTGTTGTACAAAATGCACAGAAAGATAAAGAAACATTTTACAAAATACTACAATCCTACATAAAGTGTGCACAGGACATAGTAGTTATAGTTATTATCCTCTTGGTGGCAGAATGAAGTCTATAAAAACGACACACTGAACACTCAAAGAACCCCAGTAACGAGTCAGTTTTACCTTCTGATCTATTTGAAAAGCCTTTATTAAAAAGATGAATGGCAATAGCAAAAATGCTGCCCAGGGAGCAGTTCTGATGTCTACTAATTGCAAACAGCCCTGCACAATGATTACATATGGTATGGCTCCTCCTAGTGAAACCTTGGACAAACTGTTGAGGACTGATTTTCTTCCAGTATTTCTACCACCTCTTGAACTGCAGTTACATAACGGGAGGAGAGAGAAAATAAAAACAGAAAGGATTATTTTCAGTTTTACTTCATAAACAAACTACTGTCTTCAGATGTCTGTGTTTGGCTGCTGCTGGCTTCTCTGTGGCTCTTCTGCATGTCTGTATTTGCCAATTACCATTTGGGCCATCATAAATCCAAGAACTGTCTCAAGGAACTCCAGAGTGAAAGCATAAGCTGCTAGAGTTTGAGCTGACAAGACAGTTGTCATCTGATATAGAGTGTAAAGCTTCTTTCACAGCTTCTGGTAGCTCCTACCCACTCTGGAAAGACCAAGTAAATCGTAAGGCAGAACTTGGCCTATGGCTTTTAAAATATTGCACTTTACAGTCATATAGAGGAAATAAATATTTTATTTGAGTTACTTCATCTGTTTATCACCATAGCTGGGTATCTCACTCAGTAAATATAATTTTTGCAGTCAGTTTAACAAGATTTGCTGTGATGATAAATTAATGTTTTAATCATAAATAAATGCCAGCAGTAAAAGTAGTAAATAAGCTCACAGAGAGATAAGAACCTTCATTTTTCAGTGAGTTAAAAATGGAAGTGAACAAACAAAAGATGTGATAGAGTTGTGAAGTTGTGTAATTTTCTGGTCTGGAAATTTTTGAAAGTTTGGGTTTACTAACCCTCCCCCCCCCCCCCCAAAAAAAAAAAAAAAAATCAAATAAAAAAAAAATCTCCCAAATAAAATAAAAAAAAACAGCTAATCTATTCATCTGTCCAATTAGAAGTCCTGACCTGCCTGGGCTTAACAGCATCTAAAAGAGAGAGTTAAAGGCAGTATACCCCATAGTTAGTGCTCTGTAGAGGTACAAAATAAATTGCACATCCCTAATAAGGTTGCTCAGTCCTCTTCCATGTGCTATGCCTGGTTGCCCCTGGTGCCTATGGTGGCATAGAAAAGGAGATGTTTGTGATAGAGAGGTGCTGCAGTTTAGAAAAAAATGGACAGTACTCCTTACACATGGGATATGGCCTATAGTAAAACCTCAGTCTTGTCTTGAAGCCAGGATAAGCCTCTGTGACCAGCTCTCCCCTGTATCCTAAATCTGACAGCGTATCTTTCCACAGCTAAGTTGGAAGCTGCAAAAAAACGGGCTGTAGGCAAAATGCTCAGACAGCAAGAATCTAAAGCTAATGACAGTCCCACTGAGTGCAAATACTTACCACTGGCACAAAGATCAGGATTACACTAATTGGCTTGTGTATTAGTTTCAGGAACAGATGCTGAAATAATTAATAAAACCTGAGTTAGTACTAAGTGACATTTAGACCCCAAAGACTTCCCTGCATCACTTCTTAACTCAGACTCTGAGTCTTGCCCCTGCCATTTCATTGTATTACCTGTGATGGTAATGCAAAGCTCCGATTGATAAACGATTGTTCTTCCCTTACAATCAGGTACAAATCTGTTATGGAAATCCAGCTGGTTATTTCTAGACTTTCTTGAAATTACTTTCTAAACACAGCTGCCTTATAGTCATGGTAAACATTCTTCACAAAGGCCAGTTTGCTCTGCAGGCCCCAAGGAATGTGACAGCTTGATACCTGGATAAACCTGGGCTCTGGGCTTTCCACAGAAAAGCTGGAGTCTCTAGTGGATGTTGGTAAACAAACCCTGGAGCCATTACCTGATAGGGTTCCTAAGCTATTACTCAGCACCTTGTAATATTGAGCTGGATGTGACGAAAATAGAAGAATACAAAAAATCAGAAATACCTGGGATGAATAATTGTGCACAGACCAAGCTGTCACTGAGGTTCTACGCCCAATTATTCAGCTGTTACAAGTGGACCTCACCTTGCACCAGGCTGGGGTACTAAAGCAGCTAATAAGCACAAGAACTCTTCCCAATGTCCATGTGTAGCTCCCACAGACTTCAGTACAGGAATGGAAGCATAGGAAGGAGAGAGGATGCGATATTGAGCCAAGAGCTGTAATCCACTCCCATTATCAAATACAGAGACATTTTGACTAGAAGGTAGAGTAATTCTCGTTTCTGGTCTCTGAAAACTAAGGCTAGGTAGATTCACGTTAGAAGCAGAATACATGAAAGTCAGTATTGTTAACCACTAGATAATTTTATTTTAAAAGTGTTTGTTTAGTTCCCCATTGCATAAAATAGTTGGTGTCTTCCCAGAAATTCAGTACTAGAAAGGATACGATATAGCTCGAGCTATAGCTCAAACTCTTGGAGCAAGAAACACCTGGCAAAATTCAGACTGGTGAGGAGCCAGATCTCTCTGAACTTGCTGCTGCTTTCTGGGAGCTTCTGTTTGCTTTTGTGATGGAGAGGCCATGTAGGGAGTTTTGGAAAGGACGCAGGTAAAGCATAATTACTGTTGTTGTTGTAGGACCAATTCCATCTTCATGACTAAGACTGAGTGAAACTCCCTGCTGAATAAGATGTTACTTGCTCTGGTGTATGGTGGTGGAATTAAGCCCAGAAAGAAAACACCTGGAAATCTGGGCTTGACTGTGCAAGTGCCCAGTACTGCGCATGAAATTCCAGGCATGCCAGCACCAGGCAGCTTCCACACCCACTGGCAGCCCAGGGAAAGCTGAGCTCTGCCCATGGCTGGGCACAGGAGACCACCTTGATGGCTTTAACATGCTAGTTTGTCTGAGAGGACTTGTTCTTCCCATACATTGTGATCACCTGGAAGGAAATCTTGCTCCATAGATTGGTGGAATGGCTTTCAGGTATTGCATTCTTGCCAGCAGACAAACATAATGACCTGAAGGAAGAGGAGAAGAAATCAGAGATTCCTTTAATGCTGTGAGAGGCTGACTGGATCTTAGAAAAGACTACAGGACTTCTATAGTATTGAAGGACTTGAAAGGTAAAAGAGGGCTTCAAGGACAGAGACTATTAACAGAGAAGTCCTTGTTTGGTTGTGAATAATCTTATTCAAGTACAATATTGATACTAGAGAAGGAGGGAAAGCATGACATTAAAACCGTAATTCTGGGACTGGCAGAGAGAAGGGTGAAGAAACTGAAACTAGCTATCAATGAGAGCCACTCTGTTACTTTAAAGTGTATTGATCTTGTTTCCTGTGGTTTTGCATTACAGCAAATAAGGTCATCATCATCACTATCAACATGAGATTCACCTTCTTTCAAGCAGATGCCACCATAAGATGGATGAATGATAATGCTTAAATGCGTCTTTCATAGCTCACTAGTTATGCTCAAAATTGTGTGTCTGCCTCAAACGTACAGGGGAGTGTTAAACATAAATGTTGCCCTTAGCCCAGGATTATCTTCAAGCTCAGAGGGAGATGGGGAAGGAGAGAGAGGAAGACATAAGCCTTTGGTGTATGAATACTCACCAAACCATTCTGAGATTCTATGATTCTAAATTACAATGCCTGCAGCCTTGTCATGACCCAGCAGAAAGTCCCCGTCTCACTGTCACTGCAATGTCCCATTCCAAACGCTGCAGATGAGTTTAATCATGCAGAAGCCTGGAGCGCTTTCCACACTGGAAACAACTAGTTTCTGTGACTGAAATTAAAGTGGAAAATTCCCAGCACAGTGAAGCTCAGAGCCCTTCCTCCACCCCAGACACTCATCGAGCAAGGTTTATTCTAAACATACATCACATTGACTTGAGAGAAGCTGCCTAGCTGCTTCTCTGTTTCAAATGAGAAGCCACACTTCAAGAGGACAGCTAGAAGACAGAGGGGTAAGCCCGACGGCTGTGGGTGCAGGAGCAGCAGAGATCAGGCCACACTTCAGTCAGTCACTGCTAGACGATGGGGGTACCCTCCATCTGGGCCTGGTCCCAGAGTCTGGCTAGTGGGGCAAAGTCTGTAACATGATGGTTTTGATGGGATGGGCACAATGGCTATAATTCAGTGATGGGAGAGGGACCTTTCACCACCCGAATGTTTCCTTCTCTCCTGAAGTTGCTTTCCCAAGACCTGAGAAAAATAAAACAAAATAAACTAAATCGGATAACCCACCACAGCTGGCGGTCACATCTCCCCGCCGGCACTACCGGAGTCCCACCGGCACCAAGGTCTGACCTTGAGCCGCTCCGGAGCTGCCCAGTGTCAGACCCACGCACGGCATTTCGGAGGGAGGCAGCTGCTCCCAGAGCGATCTCTGGTAGGCAGGACGAGGCGAGTATTGCTCCAAATCGCTGATCAGTTAATGCCAACCTGGCAAGAGGATAAAACCAGGTTTCCCTAAGAAACCAAGACGCGGTGCACCCACGGCGGTGCTATGTGTATAAATACTGTAGAAATAGCACATCAGCCTAGCAAGCAAACCGGGGAAACGGAGCTGCCCCTCCACCCGGCGGGGAGCCAAGGAGGGAAGGAGGGGGGCAAGGAGGGAAGGAAAGAAAAAGGGAGGGAAGAAAGGAGGGAAGGAGAGCTCCTTGCAGCCGGGTCAGGCACCCCGGCTCACTCCTGCCCTGATTTCGGGCTCCTGCCGATAGAAGTGTCGTTCGTCAGCCCCAAGAAAATGTTTCCCTCTCGTTCTGTCAGCATCGTTGAGCCTTTCCCATCCTGCTCCAAGATTCAAGGAGAGATAGAGAGGCAGAAATGCCTGCATTTGCTGCGTTTGCTTCTGACGCCAGAAGAGATTTATAGATTTTATCTACAGCTTATTTAGAGAGTCCCAAAGTACATCAAGAGAAAAATAAAGGACCAGGAAAAAACGCGTTGGGTTTAAGCGCGCAGCCGACGAGCACCGGTGCAGAAGCCGGAGGCAAACGTTGCTCTCGTTATTCCGGCAAAGCTACCGCGGAAGAAATAGCCTCGCGCTCCCAGAAAACGCCCCGGTTCGTATAAGACACAACTACACTGAAAACAAATATATGTATATATACAAAACTATGTATGGATCGTGAGATGGGAAAGGACAGGCTCTTGCCGCCGTTCTTCCCGTCGGCAGATAAAAGGGAGAGACATTTCCCAGTCCCGAAGACTCCCCTCCCCCCGAAACCAGACAAGGCACTGCGCGCATTATCCGCTGGTGGGCGCGCTCCCTGCGCCCAGGTGTGTGCTGCCAGGGCAGGACGGTCCTGGCGCCGCATTCTCCCGCTCCTCTGCATCCCAGGAGTGCCCCGGCTAAAGGGGAAGGATGGGGCAAGCAACCTGAGTCTACCCGCTGCACAGTTTCCCAGTCAAAAAGCTGCAGCCTTTAAGGTGATAAAAAGCCAGAGGATGGCGAATTTCCCCCCCTTCGCAGTCGACGTTGCCTCACGGTGTCCGCTGCCCCCGAGTGAAAGCGGGCTGCTGCCCCGCAGGGCGCGGAGGCTGCTGCGGGGTCCGGGTAACCCCCAGGTTGGGAGATGGGGGAAAAAGCCGCTGCCGGAAGCGGAGCAGAGGGGGATGCTAGGGGCTGCAGCCGTGAGCTGCGGCCGGGGACCGGCTTCCCCCGTTGCTTCCCGCTGTTCTGATGCAGTAACCTTCAGCTGGCAGAGGGAGGGTGTTGTCCGGCAGGCTCGGAAAGCGAGTGTCTTGAGCGGGAAAGCCTGCCGGGGTCCTTCGGTGTCCCGGCGGGGCTCCCCTCTCCACTGCGTTATTACCTGCAATCGGCTTTTCCACGCCGATTCACTAATGCAAGTCAGATCCGGTAAAGTCCTTGCCCCAGTGCCACTGAATGTGGCCGTCCTCACAGCTTAAAACCTTTCCCTTAAGTGCCACCAGCGAGCACTTGCATGCATACAGCCATACAGAGGCAGCTAAAGGAGACCGATTTTAATGCTTGTACATTAAAGAAAATACTAAACGGACAATGTGAGCACAAAAAAAAAAAAAATCCAAAACAAACGAACAACAACAACCAAAAAAAAACCACAACAAAAAGCAACCCACCCCTCCACAAAAAAAAACAAACACCCCCCCCCCCCAAAAAAAAAAAACAAAAAATCCACCACCCCTGACTTTTATTAAAGATCATTTCTGAAAGCCAAGCTAAAGTTCATCTTTATCGCCTAACAGGTGTAGTCCTAGCTCTTTTGCATTGTTCCTCAGAACAGTATGCTCAGATCTGTTTGTAAATGAGAAACTGTATTTTGTGTATAGGCAGAGAAATACAGAAGGAAAAGGTTCAGAGGTTTTAAATTGGTTTTGATCCTAAAGAAACCACCCACAAGTTTTTAAAGAAAGTTGTATGGTAATTAATCGAGGAAGCTAGTCCTGATTTTGTATCTTCCATGGTGCTGCAACTGTCCTAATATTGCAAATTGTTAATTTGCAATACCACGACGTTAATAATTCACCTACGATTATTTGATTCTTTTAAATAAATTTTCAAATCGGTACATTGCAATTACACATTGCAATTACTTGGTCTTGCAACTATGCTTACAGTGAGTGGGATTTATAATAGTTTTTTTTTAATAGTCACAATTTACTAGTGGAAGATACAGGTTAAAAACTACAAGATAAAAAAGGCACGTTATTCAAATACCACAGAAGCCCGCACCTTCATCCTGAACTGTGTGCATACAAAGAATAAAAAAACCCTTCAAATGTGCAGAGCGACTGGATGTTTGCTCTTTTTTTCCCCTAAGTGACATTTCATCTATTACTCCTGTGATAAGTCGAGGGTGTTTGTACGTAAGAGAGATACTACATGGCATATACCCCAATTCCCAAAGACTAACAGGCTGTTCACACTAATCCTGTTTATACAAGACAGACGTCGGAAAATATCTGCAGGTTTTGACAATAAAAAGAAACACCTGGGCTGAGTTTCCTAAATTGTTGACTTCATAGATACGGGCCCCAGTCTCTGAGCTTGTGCCCAAGCCCCACCTCAACCTGCCTCTGCCCAGGGACAGGCAGCAGGGCTTTGCAGCTATGGCTCACCCGCCTGGGTTAGGTCTTGGCTCCTGGTCTCGATCCTGGAAGTTGCAGGGATGCAGTAAACCTCGTACTGCACTGTGGCGGGAGGCCGAATCAGGGTTCCCTAAGGTGTCCCGTGGTCTCTGATTTGGGATAAACATCGACCTTTGTCAGGCAGAGAAGCCCTGGTACAGGAGTGCTGACAGTAGCCATTGCAGCATCTCTGCAGGGCTGCACGGGCACCTTCGCAGCAGCTATACTGGGAGGTCTTGCCAGCAAACTTTCTCTGGAGGCTTTGGCATCACCTTTCTTCCCATCTTATAGTCTCCTACAAACAGCAGGAAAAGCCCTCGTATCCCACGGCCCTGATGCTCCTCTGCCCCATCGCCAAGCACCTTTTGCCTATTGGCCAGTCTGAGATGACCTGAAACGCTCTGAGAAAGAATGTCGCAAACGGGGATAACTCAGATCTCATTTTGTGGAGGAGGAAAACTGTCAAGGAAAGAGCTGCTAAGGTCGGTGGATGCACCACCTGGGGCATCAGTCCTGGGACAGTGGCCGGCGCCGGCGGTAATTTGCAGCCCGCTGTAACGCGGGTATTTGCCACCTGGGCCAAGTCAGTGGCATTGGGATGTGCCGAGGAAGCCTGAGCCGTGGTCAGGCAGACGGCAGTCCCCGGGACCTGTCGGCCTGAAGCCGCCAGAAGCTGCTGAGACGATGTCTCGGTGCTCAGTACAGGCTGTATACAGCAAGATTCTCTCGCCTTCCTCCCTCAGTTCTGCCTCTGGAAGTAATCCCTGGGCAGTGCATAGACTGCGAAGGCTGGATTCGGCTTTCCAGCCCGGAAACTGATCCCATCGGGACTGATCTGGGATTCCCTCGCCAGGAGGGGGACGCTTCAGCAGCCCAGGCGCTCGAACTGCTGCGCCCTCTCCCAGAGGGTGGCCCGGGGAGGTGGGCAGCTACAGTAGGGGCAAGGTGTCGCCCGACGTGCCGGCTGCTGGCTAGAGGCCCGCCTCTCCCCATCCATGACGCTGCACATATTCCCTGGGACTGGATGCAGGTCCCGGTGGGTGCTTTTGCGATTAGGTCAAAGGGAGGTCCCTTCGGCGGACAGCCATAGGCTCTGGGGCTTGGACATTAGCACTCGCACACACCTAGAAAAGGGGGGAAAGGAAGTAGGCGGTAAGCAAAATCACAGCAAAATGCTCCTCAGTTCCTCGCTGGCCCCGCTTCTTCCCCGCGTTACTCGTTGTTGCTCTGTTTGGAAGAAAACCCAGAGAGAAGACACTCTTAAATGTCGTTTTCTAACGCCGCCAAATGCTCGAGAGAAATAACCCCTCCGCGCCGAGAGGCACCGGGAGCAGAGCCACGTTCGGTGAGCAGCGGTAGCTAGAAACAGCAGCCTCCAAAGGAAAATAAATAAATAAATAAATAAATTTACAGCACGATTCTGGATTAAGCCTTGCGGCGTCTCAAGGTTGGGTGAGTTTTATCTTCTCAGTTATTAGACCACAGTTGCAGGAGAGAAATACTTTTCAAACGAAATCGAGACGGCCTGGTGAGAAACCGGGCCCTCAAGGTCTGCATGCCCGGGGACAGCTGTCCCGCGGCGGGCGCCGCTGCCGTGCCCTGGTCCCGCCGGGATCCAGCCGCCGCGGACGGCAGGAGTTCTTCCCCCCCCGGGCCGGCCCTGAGCCGGGCTTCTTCCAGGGAAGAGGTAGCGCAGGCTGCGGGGGAGAGCTGCAAGGTGGCATTTGTCTGGTATGCAACGAGGGTGAAATGACACTTCCATTTACAAGCGTGGTGTAAGCGGGCAGGGCTCGACCCTGAATCTGCCGTGTATAAAACAGAGTTTCACAGCACAAGCTTTAAGCCGGGGAGGCAAAAAAAAAAAAATTATTTACTTTATAAAATCCCCCAGCAACCGACAGCGAACTCCGTGTCCGATTACGTCTTTTTTAATAATTCATTTGCAAACCACTTGTTTTCACGTGCGTCAATAATGCCACTGGCCCTCCGGGGAGAGGGGTGAGATGCACGACGTCAGGGTTCCCCCGGGGACCAGCACCGAGCACAGATGCAGGCCCACACCGAACGGCACGAAATAGGGCAGCGAGAAAGGCATCTCGACTCGCTCCCCACGGCTCTTCTGTTTTTCCGCTTTATTCTCACAACGAAAGGAAACGCTTAGAGAAGGAACGGTCGAGTTTTCTCCAGGCTGTAAAACATTAAAATGGCTACAAGTCTGTCAGCTCAGGACAAAATCCTTGGTTTCTTTCATGACCATGATCGCGTTTCCTACACTACCAGGAAAAGAAAACCCCTCCGTGTTTTGTGAGTATATAATGCAAGAGGTGTTGAGGTTTTGGAGGAAAACGCTACCAGCCCTTTCCTTTTGGAAATGCCCCCAGCCACAGCCCGTCCTAGCTCGCCCGGGCCCTGCGTGTCCCACCTGCCCTCTTCCCCCCCACCCCCCCAGCCCACGCTTGTCCCGGGCGGACTGCCGCTGTCCGGGAGCATCGTGAGTGACACCGGCGTCCCACCTGCAGACACACCTCAAATCGCCGTGGGAGTCCGTCCTTTGGAGACCAACAGGGCATCAACGAGTACAATGCATAGGGCAAGTGTATGTGTATACACACATTTTTGGGTAAGGGGTTTATGCGCACGTAAAGATATGGGAACTGAAAACCCGTGAAGAGAAAGAATCGAGAGGAAAAAGGAGCACTCTCAAACTTGGTCCGAAGGATAGCCACAGAGGTTAAGTCCCGAAGACAAGTATTTAGGGGGTCGGTTTAACCGCGTGAAAGGACAAACGAGGAAGCTCCCTGCGGAGCCACCTGCTAGAGCGAAGCCTGGGCCGTTACGGCCAGCCCGGCCACTCCCCAGCGTCAGAGAACCACTTTGGGCTCACTCCGCTGCACCCCACTGCCGCAGCGAAGGAGTAACCCAGCCATGGCCTCCCCCACCAAAGAGGCAAAGGAAGAGATAATTAATCTTGCCCTAGAATTCTGGAGACACACGTTATAAATCGTCAGGCTAAGGTGAAGCCCCGAAGTGTGCAGGAGGGCAAGGCAGAGACACCTTTGGCTTATGGCTGCCTCCCGTAAAATCACTGCCAGGATACAAACAGGCACTGATTTGAGTCGCTGTGCAGGCGAGCTCTGAAATTCTCCGTGCCTTTAGCCATGCTGGCCTCCTCTCCGCCGGAGCAAGTGGGGGGCTGGTGCTCCCCTTCACCTCCCGCTTTCAACCTCCTCCCCGGTACCGAGCAGACATCGCCAGCGACATCCTGAAACACTGCTCTGTGTGAGCAGAGGGTGCTGCCCCTCACCTTGACTCGCAGCGACCCCGCTGCCTCCCGGGAAGGGCTCCGGCCCTCCCACCTCCCCTGGGCATTGAGGGGCCGCAGTCCCCCTTGTGTCTGCGTGATCGCGAAGGAAAGCCATGAAAAAATATAAACGAATGACTGGAAGCTAGATTTCCTGCTATGTGTCCTGAAGACGACAGAGCTACCAGGACTCTCGCAAACGCTAATGGTTTCTTGAAAGCACCTCGAAAATGCAATTATTCCTGTAGGTGGCACTGGTACTAGGTGTTGCAGAAGCGAAGGCAGAAATGGAGAAAATTGCCTAGGAATTCCCAATTGGTTCCTATAATTTAATGCAGAACAATAGAGGTATTTTTTAAATTTACTTTAAATTCATGTAACGTGACAAATGAAAACCCGATTGCTTTATTAGAACAAAATATGCTTTTAAAATCTGGCCCTCTGTAGCTTTATGGCCTGGTCTATGAGAATTGTCTATTTCTCTATGTCATTAAACAAATCCTAGTGAAAAGAGAAATTAACTCCGCACCGCTCATTCAAGTCAAATGTTTGCACCAGGAAAGCCCTAATGAGACACTGTCTGGTTTCCAGAGGGGTTGCTAAGAACAAGTGGCGGCAAAGTTATTAAATCTGCCCAAGCAACTAACACATCATTAAGACACCACCGCCACCCCCCAACCCTTCCAACCTCGATCTGAATACTCAGACGAGGGTGGCAGCAGTCGGACAGTGGCACGGCTGCCGTTGCCCGGTGGAATAGCCGGGGAGAGGGTGGTCTGGACTGGGGTAGACCCGGGACTCGGCAGCGGGGGGGCTTGGCGGGGCAGCTCGGTCCGTCGGGGTGTCGTCAACCCCCATCTCTTTGCCCGTTTTCTCACTGCCACACATTTATTTCACCTGTTCATCTGTCTTCAATGTATCTCAGCGAAGTGCAGGAGTTCTTGCCCTCGCTGGAGAAGATCTGCTACCAGCCTGAGCCGTGGGGGGGGGTCAAACCGGACAAGGCAACCGTGTCTGTCCCCGCCTCTCTTCTGGGAAGGAGCCAAGCTCTCGGAGTCACTCGCCATGGGTCGCCTGAGCTTATACAGACCCTGCCAGCAACTCGTCCCAGCAGGCCGGGGGCCGGCTCCTCGCGGCATTCCCGGGGGCTGAAAGCCCCGGCAGGGCCGGGCGCAGGGAACTGGACGGCGCCGAGCCGTGGGTAGCCGCTGCCTGAGCTCCGGCGAGATGCCTGAGCCCCAGCCAAGCCGCCGAGACATCCCGACACTGCCAGGACATTTTCTAACTGCTGAAACGGAGCTCCCTCTCTCTTGCACGCCGGGGAGGAGATTTGCAGGAGGTTGCGTCCTCACCCCAAAAGCACGACACTCAAAAGCCTTGCGCCTTGATTTCTTGCTATGTTCCATTTCCCTTCAGATTTTGGGGTCTGTCATCGCTAAGGTGACTCCAAGACCTGACTATTTTGCCCGCCATTGCTTCATAAGTATACAGGGACTGTTCAGACATGGCTTGTTTGCACCCGATGAAACTCTGTTAAACACAACATCCTACTGCATTTCCATTCCCTGTCTTGTCCCTGACGTCAAATCAATTTCTTAAAATTGAAATACACTCACACATGGCACTGCCCCCTCCCTTCACCTCGCAGCTTGTTTGAAGACGGGACAAAATAAAAAGGAATCTTTTGTAGGAGTTTCAGAGTCGTTACTAGTATTTCCGTGCATGTTTGAGTGTTATGTTAATTCAATTAATGTAAAAATATTCCCTTATGAATTCACAACTACTTTGTACGTGAACGCGGGCAGTTTCTGTAAACAAAAACATAGAAGCGTCTGTGTTTTAGCGAGCTGAAATAAGGCAGCGGGTGGCAGTAAGAGACGCGACATCTACCAACGAAGGATCGGCAACGTGACTCAGGATCGTTCTTACGAAGCCTTTTTTCCCCCGAAAAGGGGAGAATAAGTGGAATACCAGGTCTACTCCTGCAGAAGGGCGGGGGCTCGGCTTCGCCAAGGAGCTCGGGACCGCGGGAGCGGAGGTCCCGTCCTGCAGCCGCACGTTGCCGAAAGGGGCAGCCTCCCGTGAACCCCCTCATCTTCTCCGGCAGCCGCTTCCAAGCAAGTTTTGAAGTTTGAAGTGCTCTTATGCCAGACTATGCCGGGGGATCGGCACACCTCAGACCTGGGAGTCAGACCAGGTGCTTTCGAGCCCGCAGGCTCGGGATGGGAGAGAGGGGGAGAACTCCCTCCCTCCGTTCTTTATCGGTGGAGAGCGGGGTCAGCCGGAACCGGACCTGGGCCCCCTCCCGCGCCCTACTAAGACACGGTGCCCTCGCTAACCTGCTGGGCTCAGCTCTTCTGTCGCATAAGGAAATGCATATGGCAGCCAATACCCGAGGATATCAGAGGGCCCCTGCATCCTGCATTTGGTTCTTACATACCCCGCAGAAAATGGGAGCGATCCCGGGAGATCCTGTGGGATTTTATACTCCCGCTTGAAGGAATAGCTGTGTATAAAACGAAAGCTTCATTTTAAAGCTCCGGGGGTCTACATAATACAGCACCTTCTCTCCAGGATGAGTTACCTCCAGCCACAGCCCTAGGTTGTCGCTGCCCTTCCACCTGCCTCTGCTCGCTTTTCCCTGACTTTAATCCAGAGGTGTCCAAAAGTTTATCCGACAGCCCCACTGCTTTGCCTCACCCCTGCTCCGGCTCCAAGGTTTCCTTTCCCCTCCAAACTGTTCATATCTCTTCCCTGGAGGGAAGGGGGGGAAATCTGGCAGCTCGGCACCGCATGGCAGGAGCTAGTGAAGAGAAAACAGGGCAACTGCGACAGTGCGCGACTGTCTTTGAGATAGCCCACACCACTTCTTGTGGCTCTAACGTTCGCTCACCCCAGACCCACATCTTCCTCACACAACCTCGAGAAACCCATCCTCCCGACCACACGCATAGGAGGGGGGGGGGCCTTGCCCTTCGGGAAAGGTCTAAGGGAGGGAGCTTCTACTTACAAAATGTGTTGTCATATGAGCATCCTTCTGCCTTGACAGCTTCTCAGTATCCCTCTCCCCACGGTAAGGAGAGCTCAGCTTCCTTCGAGAAAAACAAAAAAAGGCGTTAAAAATCTGCCGCTTCAGAGAGGCTGGCTGTGTGTGTGTCGTGTTATGTTAGGCTGATTTCTCCCTACAGCGGGGGAACGGAGGGAACTAGGGCTCAGCGAGACACTGAATCCCCCGGAGTCCCCACAGAAAAGCCTCCGTGGTGGACGGGCTTTCGGTGAAAGCGTCCCGGGGAGGCCGGAACCGGCCACGTCGCGCTGAGCGCAGAAGCATTGGCGGCCTCGGCTGCCTCTCTCATCGTAGCCCGGCCGGCGGGGAGGAGAGATGCCGCCTCTCCGGTACCGAACTCTCGGCTCTTGGGAGACACTTTCGGGAGGCCTCCGGCCCCCAGAAAGCGCCAGAGAAGGCCCTCATGGGGGGAAGTTGGGCGGGGGAGAGAGTCAGGGGTTGCCAGCCGCAGCTTCGCCGGGACCGGGGCTGCTGTCGTACAGGCAATTTGCTGCAAGCAACTCACGCCAAGTCCATTTCGTGGAGAAGAGACGGCCAGAAGACCGTGTTTGAGGGAAGGAAAGTAGCCGCCAGCTCCCCTCTGCGATGCCCCGATGTCGGGGTCAGGCAGACGGAGGTAGTGAACCCCGAGAGACCAGCCACCGGGCAGCATGGTGCGGGAGGGCACGGTTCAGTCCCCCTCTCCGGCACGGAGGCGAAGGGGTGTGAGGGGAAACCCGGCTGTTGGCTGGCCCTTGTCCAGTCTCCTTCAGCCCCCCCGCTTTGCTTTGCCTACTCGGGGGGACCCAGCGGTGGGGTGCGGGTGCGTGCCGGGGCGGCTGCCGGTGGAGCGGCCGCACCTCGGGGCGAGCCCCTGACCAGCCACCCGTACCCTTTTCCTGGTGGAGGAGCCCCGACTCCGCGCCCCTCGCCCTCCTCTCCCTACCGCCTTTTCCCTCCCGTTCTTCCATGATTTCCTACCTGGAAAAAAAAAAAAAAAAGTAAATCTTTTTGCCAGGCAGGTCAGAAGCGATCAACAGGCTGTTGTGTACTATAATGTTTTCGTATTCCCCTCGGCTCCCCCTGCCCTCTACCGACTCACTGTAGATGTGACCTTTGGTATTTCAGCCCACACTCAGCAGTTGAATGGAAACAAGTTGAGCACGTTCACTTCTGATAAACATTATCCTTAAACCACTGGAGACCCGAGCAGAGTAAACGAGCTTTTCCGACAGGACCACATCAGGAACACACATTGAGAACGGGAAAGAAACCAAATATCCCGGAGATCAGAGGCGGTCTCGGGGGTGGAGGGCTGGGAGAGGGAAGGAGGGGGAACAGACAGGTTGGAGGACACGGCGGAGAGGGGAGGAAAGGACACAACTGTGCACATAATAGGCACAGATGGGGAGAGAAGCTGCGCGGGCAGTTTGGGAAAGCAGCCCCGGGGCGCGCCCGAGCATCCCGGCAACCCTGGGGAGCTTCAGGAGTGACAAGCGCCCGAGCTGGCCCCAGCCACTCGCCACTGGACTGGGCTGAAGCAACTGGAGGGGACGCGTGTGCGGAGCAGCAGGCAGACTGCCGGGGATCCCTCTATCGGCTCTGCTTCGGGGATAAATACGCTGTTAGTGCGGACCGGAAGTTTTACGGAAGCGCACCCCCTTCCATTGTTTAATTGCATAATCAACTTAATTAAAAGTTGGATCCTGGTCCACTCTTTCAATGCCTCCTGCTTTTAAAATATCCAAAGCAGGTCAGTTCACAACACTGAAAAGCATTCTTGCATCAGCTAGTATTGCCTTCGCAGCATACTATCGCCTTCGGATCATGGCATTTGCGCTGCGATGTGCGTGCACGCGTGTGTGTGCCCCCTTTGCCAAGGTAATTTTATTTAGGTCAAGGAAGCACCCCGATTTACAAGTGTAATATTCTGAATAGGCAGCTCATAGTTCTGAAATAACCACAGAACTGCCATAGAAAACTTGATGTTGTTGGGTTCTCTTTTGTTGCTGGTTTGGTTTTGTTGTTTTTTTTTTTTTTTTTTCAAGCAACAGAACAAAACGTCTGCAACATGGTACTAATTTCTGCGCGATGTCCTGCAACATCCTACTTGCTCCTAACCATCCGCACTCATTGCGGTATGTGCAGGCTCTGAGATCTAGCTCAATTAATTTGATCTTTTTCCCTGAAAATATCTTACAAACTTTTCAATTAAAATGAATATTTATACAGTGTTCATAGACACCAAAGACATCAATTTCATATTTTACTCGCTGACATTTTGTGCACTCCTGTCACATTATTTCATTTCGATTTTTATGTATAGAGCCTGCACCTTCGAGACTCTATTAATACCCCTCCCCCCGAAAAATCAGCAAAACCCACAAAATACCCCATCCAACCAAGACCCCTGCCCGAACAAACAAAAACAAAAGAAACAAGAAAGATTCTTAGGAAAAACAAAAAAAAAAAAAAGGAAAAAAAAATAGAAACCTGTGTTAAATCCTTGTTTGGAGCCAGGAAGATGGTGATCCCGTGTGCAGCCTGATGTATGCGGGATGTATGTAAGAGGCACACATACAAACTCAGGGAGCAGGATCCGTACACCTAATGCCAAACCAAACACCCCTTCCACAAACACGGCGTGACCCACGCATACTTTTCTATCAGCTTTGCCTGTTTTTCTTTTAACTGTTAATATGCAGCAATGCCTTTGATAAAGCTGAATCAGCAGCGAGGCGCTGGCGCTTTGCAGCTCTGCGCGGGGCAGTGTTTGGTGACATTGGGGACTGCAGGAGAACCAGCGCCGGCCTCGAACTGCCAGGGAGCACCGGAGTCCCGATCGACGCCCGGGTGCTGCCAGCCCCGTCCTCTCGCCTCGCGGGGCAAGCGAAGCCGTAGCTCCTTTCCCGATCGCTTTGTGGTTTCCACCAAAAATGGTAACTCTCACGGCTCTCAGTCTTCTCGTGCACCACCCGTGAGATGTTCGTTAGTGAAAAAGTGCTTTATTGTAACAAAACGACCGTATCCAAGGAAGAACTTCCCTCCCGTACCAGCGAAACCAACGTGGGGAAGCCGCGCTGGTGTCAAGACATCGCTCTGCTTCTGTCGGAGAAAGCGGGAGCCGTCTCTGAGAACCCCGAAGCCCCCTCCCCGGTCGCTGACCCTGGGAGAACGCCCGGGAGGGGCAACCCGCAGACCGGAGGTGCCCAGGGAATTCCTGGGGGGGGTGCCCGACTCTGCGCCCTGCTCTGCCCCGCCCGCCCGCCGGAGGTGCCCCGGCCCGGCGGGGACATCGTGCTCGAGCTCCCTCCGACCAACCACAGCGCCGGCCCCACTCCGCACCACCGCGGCACTGACTGCGCTGACCGCGGAACTTACCACCGGGCAGGTACGGAGGAGCCCCGGCGGCATGGCGGGGCCCAGGTGCCGGGCCCGGCGGCGGGGCAGAGCGGAAGGGCCGTCAGCCCCGCGCTGTCCGTCATGTCCTTTGGCCACTGGTAGGGCGGCTGGGCTGTGGGGCCGCCCTCGAGGGCGGGCCCGAGGGAACAGGGGGCCGCGGCGCCCGGCCCAGCCCAGCCCTGCCCACGTTGCCCTGAGGTTGAAATGCAGAAGTCAAGGCTCTCTCCTCGGGAAGTAGATTTTCTTGTAGTTCTTTTTCCCTCTCGCCCCTGCTGGCTTCTCGGTGGAGCTCAAAGAGCCGCGGGGCTAGTGCAGCAGGGATCGCGGGAGGCTGGGAGCCTGTCTCCGGGCACGGGTCTCCGACTGGGATTTAGGGCAGCCTCAAAGGTGTCCCGCTCGGAGGAATGGGTAAGTGGCCGGGAGCCGCAGGAGGGTTCAAGTGCTGTCAAGAGAGGGGGAAGCGCCAGTGCGCCGTCATGAGCCGTCGCCTCAGGTCCCTTATTGACTTTGTTCGTGTTCATACAAGTTGTAAGAACACGTTAAGGGTCAGGAGCAGGGTTTGTTACTTGCTTGGTTTGTTATTAATGTTATTAGGCGAGTGCGAGGCCGGATAGCAGCCGAGTGGATGGCTGGAGCCCGTGGCACGTTGTATATTATTCCTGACACCGATCTTAGTGGTTAACATTTTAGCACGTTTGCTTTACAGCCTGGTGTAATTGTGCTGTTAAGCGAGAGGCGCTAACAGCACCAGAAACGGTCTTTAAAAAGTTAGTCGCGACTCAGAAGCACCGCGTTGCCCGCCCTTGCCTCTCCCAAGATATAAAAGAATTTCCTCAACTACTCTTCCTTCCTCCACCTCCCCCGTCTTCGAAAATGTTTTTATTTTCTTTTTGTTTTCTTCGTGTTCCTTTTTCCTGTGGCAATAAAGCTGATTTGTCTGTTGGAGCGATCTCGTTTTTCGTCTCTGGAATGCGCTTTTTTTCAATATGCTTAATGCATAGTCCGGAGAGCTGCGATATTTGTTGCCACGGAGTTTTTTCCTCCTTTCCTTTCCTTTCCTTTCCTTTCCTTTCCTTTCCTTTCCTTTCCTTTCCTTTCCTTTCCTTTCCTTTCCTTTCCTTTCCTTTCCTTTCCTTTCCTTTCCTTTCCTTTCCTTTCCTTTCCTTTCCTTTCCTTTCCTTTCCTTTCCTTTCCTTTCCTTTCCTTTCCTTTCCCTCCTTTCCTTCCTTCTCTCCTTTCCTTCCTTTCCTTCTTTCTTTCTTCTCCTTCTTTTCCCCGCCTCAATTCTGGGGCTATCCCACAATTCTAACGAAGCGTGCAGGGGGTTTCCAGGGGATCTCCGAGCTGTGACATCTACCTCGCAATGAGAAGCAGTTCAGGAGCCCCCTTTGAACTATTCGCCGTGTCCGACGGCTGTGTTTGTGCGTTTGCTTACAGAACCTGCCTTCGGGGAAGTGAACCAGCTCGGGGGGGTGTTTGTCAACGGGAGACCCCTGCCCAATGCCATCAGGCTGCGGATTGTGGAGCTGGCGCAACTGGGCATCAGACCGTGTGACATAAGCCGGCAGCTCCGCGTTTCCCACGGCTGTGTCAGCAAAATCCTGGCTCGCTACAACGAGACGGGTTCCATCCTACCGGGGGCTATCGGGGGTAGCAAGCCTCGGGTCACCACCCCCACGGTGGTAAAACACATCCGGACCTACAAACAAAGGGATCCGGGCATCTTCGCCTGGGAGATCCGGGATCGCCTGCTGGCAGACGGCGTGTGCGACAAATACAATGTGCCGTCGGTCAGCTCCATCAGCCGCATCCTCCGAAACAAAATAGGGAACCTGTCTCAGCAGAGTCACTACGAGTCCTACAAGCAGCACCCGCCACCCCCACAGCCTGCTCTGCCTTACAACCACATCTACTCCTACCCCAGTCCCATCGCTGCTGCAGGAGCCAAGGTCCCCACCCCTCCCGGAGTGCCAGCGCTCCCCAGCACCATGGCCATGCCCAGGACGTGGCCGTCCTCCCACTCGGTGACGGACATACTGGGGATCCGCTCTATCACAGACCAAGGTGAGGAGGGGGAACCTGGGCAGCCAGACAGGGCCACATCCTTTCTGTCCCCTGCTCTTGAGCTCCTGCCTCTCCAAGGGTGGGAAGGACGAGGTTCTGTGGTTGGTCTCGGGGCACCTCCGGCGTTTGCCCCCAGCCAGAGGCCGACGCTGAACTTACCGGAGGATGCGCCCTCAGGACGCGGGCTGATCGGCGGCCCGGGGTGGGATGCCGGGGACTCAGGCGGTACATTCCTACTCTCACCGCTGCCGCTCTTACCCCAGCAGTGGCGACCGGGGCCGGAGGGAAGGGCCCGGGGTACGGCGGGGTACGGCGGCCTTGGCCGAGGCACGCTGCCGCCCTCCGGTCACAGGCGCCGCCTTGGCATTACTGAGAAGTCCATTTTCTCTAGTTTTCGCAATCAGGCCAAATTTGCTCCGGCAGGAAGTTCAAATGTCACCTAATTGCTTTCATTCTGATGGTGTATTTTCCTCCGAAGCGGTGGTCCAGGGAAAACAAAGCCGCAGAATTCTCTTCTTTTTTCCCTTCCACCTTCTTTCTGTTTCTCCGCCTGGCAACTGCGTCGCGTCTCCCAGCAGCTCGCTACGCTTTGCGGCAGAGGAAGGGACATTTTTTCCATTTCTGTCTCTGCCAGTGAAAGTGGTTAAAACAATAGTATAAAATAACCTTTGCCTACAGCGATCTCTGTGTCCCACTCTTCCCTTCCCAGTTAGCGGGGGGGGGGGGGGGGGGGGGGGGGGCTGTGATTTGTTTTCTGCGCTATTTAACGGCAACAATCCTGTTCTAGAAGCACTTCAAATGCAAACTGATCCTTTAGGCATTGCAGAATAATTTTTTCTTTTCTCAAAAAGGTGGCATTTTCTTCCAAGTAACGCACATACACATAAGTATGTTTTATTTATATTCATACATACAAAAAGATACAAGTTGTGCCCTTCTTCGCCCTCTACTTCAAGATGTGAATTTTATCCTCAGACCACACTGGCACAAGCAATTGTGTTTCTTAGTCGACTTTAACAAACATACGCCTGGCAATCTCTGCTCTGTGCTAGGGAAGGGTAGTGTTGGCAATGAACATTAAAAAGAAAGAACATTACCGTCACAGGAGAAATGGAGGTTGGTTGGTTTTGGTATTTTTTTCTTTTTTTTTTTAGTGAGTTCCTCTTTTATTAACACCATATTGGCAGGCAGGGGGGCCTCTGGCGGTACCGCCGGGTGCCTCGGTATCTGCCCGTCTCTCTCAGACCTCGGAGCTACACACATCTTTCTGCAGTGTAAAACTTCCCTCCCCCCCCTTCCTTCTCAGCAGAGACCCAGGGCTGCTGCGCGGCCGATGCCGCAGATGGGGGCTGCTCGCCCTTGATTTATAGGATAAACTGACCTTGCTGACACGGAAAGGAAGCCCCTATTCATGGGAAAGTGTGAGATCAGCAGAAAAGGGCACTCACCGAGAGAGCTCAATTTCTTAAGACAACTTCAGATATGTGCCTTTCTCCAGCCCTGCCGAGGGGCCGAGCGAAGCGGTGCGGCGAGGCAGCCCGCTCCCACGGCGGCCCAGCCGGGACCGCAGCCCCGCAGACTCCGACGGGGCTTCGCTTGGGGGAGCCCCCCAAACCCCTTTTTCCTCCACTCCTCGGCGGCCCCGAGAATTCGCCCGCCTGCAACACAGCCCGGTATTCCCGCGCGGCTGCTGATGGTGTGTAAATAACAGGACTTTACCCCCCCCCCCCCCTTTATTCTCTCCATCCCTTTTAATTTTCCGTTCTTTTACTTTCTAAATTTTAATTTATTTTTGTGTTTCGTTTGTTGTGTTTTCTTGTTGGGTTGGTTTTTTGTTTGTTTGTTTCGTTTATTTTTTTATTTATATATTTTTTTTCCCTTCCCAAATTTGGAGGCTGGTTTATCTGCAGCCGTGCCAGGGTAACTTCTAACAGGGGATATGGTTTGTCTTTGGACTCGCACGCGCACACATCCGAGACGATTCCAGTGAATCCCCCTAGGAGATCCCAGGGGACAAGTGCCGGCGGTCAGCTCTTCCCGCCTGTGCAGGGGCGCTGGGACTAGCGACTCTGCTGGCGACTTCTGTCTTCCGCTGCAAGAAGGGACCTTTCTTGCCACCTGGATCACCTCTCTAGGGGTTCCCCCGCGGGTTAGCGAGGTGTAGCGGGCGAGGGGCAGGCTCTGCCCCACAGGCTGCGTCCAGTGGGGAAAGGGAATAATTTCCAGCTCGGAGCGAAGTTCTCTGCACTCCGGCTCTTGCCTCTAACCCCTCTTTCCCCCCATGTTTCCCAGCAGTAAGCGACACCTCGCCTTACCCGAGCCCCAAGGTGGAGGATTGGAGCAGCCTGGGCCGAAACAGCTTTCCCCCCACCGCTCAGCACGCCGTGAACGGGCTGGAGAAGAACTCCCTTGAGCAGGAGGCCAAGTACAGCCAGGTAAAGAGAGAGGGGCAGGAGGGCGGGGGTGCACAGGGCCCCTGAGGTCCGCCTCGGGCTTGTGGCCCTTGCCCGGGCTGCCACTCTTGGTTTGGAGCCGGTGCCGGCCTTCCCTCAGTTTTGGTTTGCAAACGAGTCCGCCAAGATTGGCGACGTCGGGAAAGAGCCTGGCTTCCCCCCTCCACTCCCCTCTCAGCTCCCTCCCTCGGCACACTGCCGCAGCCCCCCAGCTCACCTTTCTCCTGCCAGAGAGGCTCCTGGCGGGCGCAGGATTGGCAGGGCGGGCAGCTCCCGCTAAACACCCCCCCCCCCCAGCCCCCCTTCCCCCGGCACAACCGCACAGCAAACATTCGAAAATCGCAGCGCTCCGACCCCAGCCAGCTGCCGCCCGCCGCCCGGACCCCGCCGTGCCGCCCACCGGGGCTCTGCCCCGGCCTGGCCCCGAGCCCCCGCCTCGGCCAGGCCGTGCAGTCCCGGGCAGCGCCAGCGGGCCCGTCCTGCCGCTGCCGCACTCGAAGTCGCGGTTTACCCCGTCCGCAGCGTGCTCTGTAGGCAGGAGAATAATTTGAAAATGAGGTGTAATTGCTTCCTACATTAAGCATTTTTAAACGCTTAAGTAGACTGTGAATTTCCTACGTTTTAATTACAACACAATATAACTGTTACTTAATAAATCTCTGTCTAAATCTTTGTACTTGCTAATCAAATCCCATGCCAGGAGAAAAGCTATAAAAGGTTCAACTGCTACTCGCTGGGAAAGCACAGGTTTCGAAAACTCTTTTTCCATGAGATGGAAGCGTTTCAAAACGCATCAGAGGTTTCTCAGATACATCGAGTTCCCGGTCATTCATTTGTTATGCTCATAACGAAGTCGAGGAAAAACCATGATCTCTGTGCAGCATGTTCCCATTCAAAGACAGAGGTTTTGGACATATTTTTCGAGTTCCGTGTCTGGTTTTGTATTCCATGTCGAGGAGACTTTTGTAGTTTGTATGTGGTACTGAGGGTAGATGAATCAGACCCTTTTGAATTCAAGATGTGGAGTGCAAACTATGGGAATGCGTGCAGAGTGGTGAAGGAGGCAGAATGGGAATTACTGTAGGCCCCAAAAGCGAACAACCACTTCACTGCATATATTGCCTTACAAACAATATGCCACCCTTAACGCTGTCCTGTTTGCTTTGTGTTACATTTTTCTATTGTCCCATTATTATTCTTTTCATTTTGTATCACAGAGAATGTGCACCATATTATAGCCATCACTTCATGGTTAAAGATAGAGTTAGGTTCAGTGGTAATATTCATCCTTCCACAATTTTCTTTAAAAATGAAACAATAAAGTGCTAGCAGTCTTACTAAAAATGATGGAAATAGCTTGTCCTTGTTCTGTTAAGAGCAGCTGTACTGTGGCTGTGTTGTCCTAGGTTCCAGGCTGGGTCTTCTGCATATAATTCTGCTGAAATATTCACAGGATCCGGCTCATAGGCTATAACCCATAGCCTTTGTTGGAATTTCATTTACCTCAACAGATGTGTTGAGGAACAATTGTTATGTAAATTGGGTTATTTTCTATGCTGGTGCTGGAAACTATTTTTATCTTTTTTCACTCTCAATATTTACGCTGTTGTCTTCATAATATATCCCTATTCTGCTGACAAGATCAGTCTTACTTTAAAGCTTTTGTTCAGCCTGAAAGATCACCTGATAAATGTAATATAGACATCTTTGTTATTTAAAAATGAAACAAATTGCTATTAATAAAATGGAATTCATTTATTGAAATACATTGTCCAGAGAGTTTGAAAGGGCAGAAAACCTAAAAAGTATTTATTCAAAAGGTCATTTTCAGTACCCTGCTCAATAACAGGAGACACAGACAAGATTCCCCTTCACTCCTGTCCCTTAATAATATGGGTAAACAGAAGCTGGCTTTGGAAAAATTCTGACATATAGACCACTTTGGAAAAATTCTGACATATAGACCAATCTATTCATGTAGTATTCAGACTCAGTTACCAGAGAATTCATTCACATTTATATTAATTGCTTCGTCTGTCACAAATATATTATCTTGCTAATTTAGAAGGTATTTGGAAAAAATAAGGATGTGAAAATGTGACTTTTTTTTTTTCTTTTTCTTTTTTTTCAGTTTTTGCATTGATATTTTTGCCAAAAAATTTGTTCCAACCAGGTGGAAAGTGAAATTTACGAACCATATTCTTGCTGTTCATAGCACTGACTTACTAGCTGTCCATTGGCTAAAGTGCAGTGAGTCTGGGGTGATTGCCTGTGATGGTAAAGTTTCACCAGAAGTCTCTGACCTCCTTGGATCTTTTCATAGTCTCTTGCAATGCATACTGCTTTGGGTGTAAATGGATGAGCAGGGGACAGGAGAGAAGACTCGTTCATTTGTGAGAACCTAAGAAAAGGATATCTGGAATGGCAGAAAAATGGGGAAGCCATAGTCACAATTCATATGCTAGAAGGACTATGGTGAAATAGTCTCTGTCTTTGGACTTCAGGGAAATTGTTACTTTCCCCATCTCCTCTGGGCAAAGCTCATTACAAAAGCTGGGTCTTAAGAAGGCAGACAGCACTTTTCCCCTAGAGAAGAGAAGTGACTGTTCTCTAATATTCCAGTTTTATGTCTGTATTACCGAAGTCAGAGGTGTCTACAAGAGGTGCAGAGCAGCACGGAACCAAGTGTGCATGTTTTACATAGGCTTTCCAATTACACAACAGGAGCAGGGGGAATGTGCTCTGAAGCACATTAACAAAGGATTTTGTGTGAGCAATAAGGAATCCTGCTATTTCCGACAAATATTAGCTATACATTTTAAGCATCAGCAACATCCAAGGTTCACCTGTCCACAGCTTGCAAATAGCTCCATAGCTACTAGGTGAGTGAAGGACTAGTTACTCAGCCTTAGTTATGAAAGATAATATTTTACTTCTGAAGTAATCCCCTGGAAAGTCCCTCTGAATGACAAAGACCAGAAAAATTGAGCCCAAAGAACAGGGTCTCCTGTACTTTTAAAATACATTTATCTGATCCCTCTTTTTAAATGATAAGCTGTATTTTAACATGCGGGATCCCACAGGATTTTTTTTTTGGGCAAAACTCTTATTTGACAACCCAGATTTGTCAGCTGGCAGCCAGGCTGGTCTCTGCGATGGTTTAGAATGGCTGCATTTTGCACTTTGCCCCATGCATTAGTGGGAATTTGTCCTAGGAAAGGACTCCACAAAAGGGGCAGGAAGACTTCACATTTTAGCCTCAGCAATAAACAGTCACACTTGTTTAACACAGAACTGGACTTCTGGATGTAGAACATTTTTCACTTTAAGTATTATGATTTTTCTGGTGTCTCTACGGCCTTTGTTTGCAATGTTGTTTGGTATTTGGGTCTGAGGAGTTGAAACTCTGCCTAGCAGACTGATTCTGTACCAAATGTTCCCCAGGAAATCACAGAGATGCCTTGTCAAGTTTCTATTCATTTTTAATTACCTGATGTCCCAAGTTATTGTTTATACATAAGCAACTGCATTATATTTTCCTGTTGCATAATATCCACATATTTGTCATACAGCTTTGCAAACAGTGACTGTGAATCAGAGAAACTGAGAAGGAAAATACATTTTCCTGAAAGCTTGATAGTTTTGGGTCATACACATTTCATACAGAGCTCAGTTGTACTGCAGTATTTGTACAGAGATGCACATTCAGGGTGGTGTTGGAGGGATGGCTTCTACAAATAATTGTATTATTAATGCAAAGGATGAATATTCTGAGTATTTTATGCATTACACAGCTTACACTGAAAGCTGCATTAATTAAAAAAAAAGCAGCTGAAATCACTGAAATACCAACCCATTTGAACCCTGCATTTGAAATTAAAACAATTAATAAACATGTATCATATTTAAAATGCAGTTTTCAGACATCTGATGCTCATGACTTTCTGGCCTGACATCATAGATGTGCAGACTGAAAAAAGATTGTGGTTTGTGTTCACACATGTATGAAAATGCAGAAGACCTAATGTGTGTCTGTATCTGTTGTTGAGGCATAGATTTTTTTCCTAGTTATTTGCTGTATGCACTGCAGGAAGCAGATGTGCACATTGCCAAAGGGAGCTGATACTCACTAATGGGAAAAAGTTTGTAACTGGGGTGGGGCTAAGAGCAAGCAGTTATGCAACTCACTTGAGGAAGGGTACGCTGTTCTGAGACCTGAGGGCAAGCCTGCCGGAGTTGCTGAAAACACTCCCTCTAATTCAGTGTGTGAATGGAGTTTGAGTGAAGTCTTCCTTTGACATTCTTGTCAGATCCCAAGGTAGCAATCACTTCACCTCTGTCTCAGCTGAACTTCATCAGCTGTTAGTGGCTTGAGTTTTCAGCTTTGCTGGAATAGCCCTCCCTGTTCTTTGGGTATATTCTGACTGGGGTCATGAGTTTTGTATGCTGTAAGCACATAAAAGCAAGGCTCTGTTTTAGAGCAAGTGATTGCAAATAATTGTGGGTGCAATTCTGGACAATTATTTGCACAGAAAATGTAGGCAATGTAAATATTTAGTTCCTGATCTTTGATTGTAGATGAACAATGAGCTGTATATGCGGTAGCCAAAGCATCTGTATTTGTTTTTATCTGCAATGCTTAGAACCCACAACATATGGTAACTTCTCTGGGAATAAGGTGAAAATGTAACCTTAAGTGTTATGACCAATTACATGACCCTCCTACACAGATTATTTATTGAAAAAAAATAATTAGCAGATATATTATTTGGCATGTTATATTCTAACTCAGGATTCCAGCAGTTTTAGTCCTGCTGTGGGTCTGTGCAAAATCCACCAATGGTAAAGGTCCAGACCTTCTGCTTCTCACTTGTGACTGTGAGGAAAGAAGAAATGTGTTGAGGAGAGTTGCTTATTTGCTTTCTTGCTGTAGTACTTAGCAGTATTGTTAGAAGAGTTCCCGTCCAGTGCAGGGGTTCATACCTTGGCTTCGAGACTGTCTGGTCCTGTGTCACTCTCATTAGGAGCTCCAGACCAGTGCCTATTATTAAAACAGTGCCTCTTATTAAAACACTGTCACTAAGATGGCTTGCTCGAGGTCTAGGCATCCATGTCATTGCATGTTGTGGGTGAGGGGCATGAGCTGATCCCACTACATGCACCCGATTCCTTCCCAGGTGATCTGGATGGCACCTCATTCGAACCCCATTTGTGAGACCTGCCTCTTACTGGCCACCTGCTTCCACGGCCAAAACACAGTGCCCTGCTCAGCAACCCACATGGCTTCAGGGCACTCCACCGGGATGAAACTAATAAAGAAAGTCAGAGAGGTGAGTGAATGGTATAATGACACTCAAACTGCGCTCTGAGCATCCTGTGCTCTCTAAGGGCCCCAACCCACCAGGAGCTCTGCCTCGACAAACAGGAGCAGTGACTAAAAAGTGAGAGTGGTGGGAGATACCTATCACAGACAAGGAGCAGTGTGCATAGGCAGGGGGATTAGATAGGACTTGATCTGTTCAGAATTCTTGTGCTTGCAGTAGAGTGGGAAGTAAACAAAGAATGTATGGTGTATTTGAATTTGTTCTGGGAATTTATCAGCTCTTAGGAATTGCCTACATACCTAGTCATAATGGCCATGGACATTCAGTAATTGATGGTCTGTGATTTGCCCTCATTAACTCATACAGCTTCCCAGTAACTGCCTCTGCAGCTTCAGAGATTTGTTAGAAGGGCAGCACTGTTTTGGTTCTCCCTGAAGAACACGGAGAGGTCCCTGCACCTTTGTTCTCCTGCAGAGGACAAAGTAGGGACTTTACTAGTTAGACCCCCTATTTGCCTAGCTTCTAGCTATCAAGAATACCTTTAATGTTTCTGTAAGTCTCCTTCTTCCAACCTCAGTTTCATTTAAATAACACCATATTGAAATGACAATATACTGTTAAATATATTAATGTCATTTTTTCATAGAACCTTTTGCCAATGCATTATAGGTTTAACCACCAGTGTAGAAAGATCAAATGTTTATTCTTTTCACTGTATTTGCCTGCTTAATGTCCATGAGTGCCCTGCCTGACTCCATATTCTGCCAAAATACCAAGGGGGAATTATTGTGCATATCTGCTCTAAAACTGTTGGAATCTGTTGTTAGTTCCTACTCAGGGGAGTTTGCTTATATAGCATGATATTTTTTTTTTCCTGAGCTTTCCTTTTGTCCTTGTAAGCCCAGTGTATCCATCTAAGAGAGACTTAAATTGTGTCTTCATAATTAAAATCAAGATTTGTCATCACAGCAAACAGAATTTGTTTTACTACACTTTGAGGTAGTCTGGTTGTGAGGTTAGTTAAAAAATAGAGTATATCTCAACATTGTTGTGGTTTAAACCAGGACAAAGATCCAGCATCTCCACTGGAAAGGCATTTGTATCATCCTTCCTAAACTGAAGTGTGAATGAAAAGCAGCCACCCAGTGAACTCACAGACCTTGCACAATAATCTGTGTTTGGGAGACACTGTAGGTGGACATACTGGTGTGTGCTTGGTGTTCTGTATGTGATAGGTCTCACTTTACTGAAAACAGTCTAAACCCATCCCTTTTCTGAAGGAGCATTGCAAACCCTTGCTCCATTTTTTTTTCTTGAAGAGCTCTTAGGTTTTACAACAACCTTCATCTGCCTCGTCTCCATCATGGCTTTTTCTCCTGCCTCTCCTTTTCTCTGTTTTTGTAGTGGATTTCTCAGTCTCCGAGAAAGAGTTTTTGGTTGTTTTTTGGTTTTTTTTTTTTTTTTTTTTTTTCCTTTTGTTTCTCTTTAGTTTGTTTTGGAAAGACATAAAATGCCACTGGCTCCTTTAGGAAAGGATCAGTGATGGTGTGTGAATTCAGGTTACTATTACTATTTCCAAAACTGGGGTTTTAATTTCCCTGAAGAGGCTGAGATTTAAAATTTGATAAGAAAATATAATTAAGAGTGCTCTTGATGCATGTTGCAACTGTAGTTAAACCACTCAATTGATATTATCTGATTTCTGTGTTATTCAGTGCAGCTGGAGATGCCTATAAGTAAAGGAAACAACTTTAAGTTAATAAAGGAGCGCATTAAACACGTGGAATGAGATCTGCTCATTATTAAGGAAATGAAGGTCATTTTAGAGAGAAGCAGTATGATTTTCTCATGCAGTACACTGCAATGCATTGAACTTAGTAACAGGAGTAGTAAATGTAAAGAAAATGGCATCTTTGCAAGAGACACTGTATAGGATAGGGTAACTAATTACATTTGGAATCTTAAAGGACTCAAGCAAGCAAATATCTTTGGTTTAATTGTGACTTCAACTAGAATACCAGCATTGCTTCTCACGATTTACAGTTAAAGAGAAATATTGTAATTCTCTATTCTTGAAAGGTCTCTTTCTGTTTTTCAGTGCTCAGCCTTTTGGGAATCAACCCAGCTCAACTGAGCAGCAGACTGACTGTAAACCTCTTGCCCATGTGTTATTTTAAAAGCTCCTCAATTTCAATGTATTACCACTCTTCAGTCTTTCTTGAATATAAAGGCATATGTTTCAAAGTAATATCTACAAAATTTTTCCCCTTTTGTTCAAGATTTTTTGGATGTCAAAATTATTTAATGACAAGGTCCTCATTTTTCAGTCTGTTTTATTCTCTTCTGCTTTCAGTGAAATTAATAGAAAATTAAAGGGGAAATATGTTCACTAAAATAAGTTCATCTATCTAAGAATTTGGATATGTAGCCAAATATGAAAAGATTTTTGCAAGAATTTTTTCCAGCATTATAAAAAGACAGCAAACCCTCATTTGCAGGGCCAATTCTAAGTTATTCACATGCAGCTTAGTAATTTTATTAATTTTTTTTTTTAAAAGAATTTTAATAAAAAGTGTTATCATCAGCTGGAGAAATTTACTCCATGCTCATTTTTATAATCCTTCTTCTTTAGGTAATTCTGACCTGTGTAGACACGTGAATTTTAGTGGGCCACTGATCTGAATGAGTGTTTGTAGGATCATGTAATTGTTCCCATTGATGTTGTAGCACTGCATAGCAGCTTCAGAATTTAGTTCTAATTTAGTTAACTGCAATTTCTACCAAAATATTGTTTAAGGTTATTAATTTAAAAACCTGAAAAGAAACGTAGGTGTATTACTTACATCTTTAGGTAATGCCATTTTCCTAAATGACATTTCCATTACAGGCCTGCCACCGCCGATGTTTTACTTGGAAAATTTGTTTACTCTTCCCTTGGGACCCCATATGTTGGTTTGATTTATAAATCATATTTAACCACCAATTAAAAAGAGAGATTTAGCATGTTTGCTTCCTTTATGTTCACAGTTTGTGTTTGATTGCTCCTAGTCTTGTTGCCATAACCTTTTTGACTGATTATGTGCACGTCACTAAGAACATGAGATATCCTCTGGGTTTTTAATGTAATTTGCTCTTCTGATTGAAGGACTATTCAGCTCTGTTCCCTGCTATGCTTTTCTCTTGCTATGGAAAAAAAAGACTTCTCCAGTAGTTACTTTGTGATTGCGTTTTCAGGACATTCAGAAAAGATTCAGCATTTCCAGAAATTGTTTTAAAGCTTTTCATTTTGAAAAATGAGCAGGGAGAGGGTGTCTGTCTGCAGAGCTACAGTAGCATCCTGCAGCTCAAACCATAGCCAGCACTCCCCTTTTCTGGGGAACTGCTGCTCTCAGAAACACAGCTGTGATACCTCTGCAGATTTGTTTCATTTGCTGTTGGGGAAAGACTCCGTGCTGGAGGATCAAGGCAACGCGCTGAGTTTGCTGATCCAAGGACAGGAAGGATTTGTTTCGTCCAAGTCAGTGTTAGAATTGAGAAATACAAATAAAACAGCAACCTTACTCACCAGAGGTGTGTTCCCCAAGTCTTGACACAGGGGGAACTTCTGCTGACTCCAGCAGGGGAGTTTGGGCTGAGTTATTGTCTAAGCTCATTAGGGCTGGTGAATTGGGTAACTGGAGTGTTTCTTTAGAAACACTTTTTTTTCCATAGACATTTAGAGTACTTCTACAAAACATACACTCAGTCTATGCAATAAATTATCTATATAATAAAAA
This sequence comes from Pezoporus occidentalis, assembly GCF_034315485.1. Taxonomy (NCBI): domain Eukaryota; kingdom Metazoa; phylum Chordata; class Aves; order Psittaciformes; family Psittacidae; genus Pezoporus; species Pezoporus occidentalis. The sequence continues at coordinate 2,679,118 of NW_026912865.1, forward strand.
TATTGTAACAATTATATCACAATGGACAAGTGATTAAAATAATTTGAAACAATAACTTTAAAACAAGAATAATTTAAATTCTTTTGGACACTCACTTTACAGTTGGGCTATAAAACTGAGGTGGCATCCAGCTGTGGTATCAAATGTGCTTTCTTTTATATTCACATAAACCTGACATGAGGTGATTTGCATTATTGCTATTAATGATAACTAACATAAAAACTAACATAAATAAAGGTCTGTGGTTTTGAATGGTATGACTTTCAGGCATTTTCTGAAATATCTATAGAAGCCACATGGAAAGGGGTCAAAGGAGACGGTCTAATTTTGATACCGAGAGAACATATCTAGCAAGCAAAAGGCCAGTGAAGGAAAAGTAGATTAAGGGGTGAAAGAAAACAAAATAGTATCAATTAATTACAATATAGAATTTGGATTTATACCATGATGTCTGAAAGTGGAATTGACCTTGTGCATTTCTCTTGTACTAATATGACTAAGGCAGGAGAAAAAAAAGTCAAGTAGTTTGTCTGATGTGGGTTGATCGGGAAATTTGTCCAGAAAGCTTGTGCCCTTTTCTCTCCTTACTGTGCAGGAGAGAGGAGGCTGAAGCTGTACGACATGTTATAGCAGTGTAACCTTCATAACAGAAATCAGGATGTGTGTGGCAGTTACCTCTGGTTTAGAGAGGAGCTGTTCTGACTTTTAGGAGTCCAACATGGAAATTACTTGTTCCGAAGGCAAGTTTTAGATTTGCTTTTCATCCACCCACCTCCCTTTGTGTTGCAAATCCCAGACTGAAAACAATAAAAAAGTAATCTCTCACTAGTATTGTACATCAAGTGTCTAAAACTAAAGATTCCTTCTGTTAAAACTACTGAACCAACTCCTTCACTGGTGAAAATACATGCAGTCCATTTGTTTCAGCAGAATCATTTTATATGACTTAAAGCAAGATTTTACGTCCACCTTGGCTTTGAATTCTGGCCTGGATATTCTTTTCACTGGCACTGGTGCATATCAGCAGTTACTTGGCAGAAAGGCACTAGATCCAGCTTGCGATCCTGACCCCACTGCTGTTGTTTTTTTCAGGTATCTTTAGGAGAACATAGAATTATAGAATCATAGAATAGTTAGGGTTGGAAAGGACCTTAAGATCATCAAGTTCCAACCCCCCTGCCATGGGCAGGGACACTTCACACTAAACCATGTCACCCAAGGCCTCGTCCAGCCTGGTCTTGAACACTGCCAGGGATGGAGCATTCACAACCTCCCTGGGCAACCTATTCCAGTGCCTCACCACCCTAACAGGAAAGAATTTCCTCCTTAGATCCAATCTAAACTTCCCCTGTTTAAGTTTTAACCCATTACCCCTTGTCCTATCACTACAGTCCCTAATGAAGAGTCCCTCTCCAGCATCCCTATAGGCCCCCTTCAGATACTGGAAGGCTGCTATGAGGTCTCCACGCAGCCTTCTCTTCTGCAGGCTGAACAGCCCCAACTTTCTCAGCCTGTCTTCATACAGGAGGTGCTCCAGTCCCCTGATCATCCTTGTGGCCCTCCTCTGGACTTGTTCCAACAGTTCCATGTCCTTCTTATGTTGAGGACACCAGAACTGCACACAGTACTCCAGGTGAGGTCTCATGAGAGCAGAGTAGAGGGGCAGGATCACCTCCTTCAACCTGCTGGTCACGCTCCTTTTGATGCAGCCCAGGATACGGTTGGCTTTCTGGGCTGCGAGCACACACTGCTGGCTCATGTTCATTTTCTCATCAACCAACACCCCCAAGTCCTTCTCCGCAGGGCTGCTCTGAATCTCTTCTCTGCCCAACCTGTAGCTGTGTCAGGTTTAACTGAATTTGCGAATCAGTGGGAGGTCATGTGTTCTAGGCTCTAAAATCGGGAAATTCTTATTCCATCAGTTGTCTCAAAACATTGATAGAAACAGCAATTCAGAGCAAATGTTTCTTTCTGGTCTTAGTAGAAGCCAGACAGTAAGTGCTTTCAAACAGGAACCCTTATCACTTGCACAGCAGACGTTCTTGTTCATTTAGAACTACATGTTTGTTTGCTTGCTTTAAAAAATTAGATTTCCTTTGAAAAGCAGTGGTTTAAATTAAGGAAAAAAAATATTTATAAAGCTTAAAAACCAGGTTCAAGAAGCTCTGCACTTAAAACAAGTTCTAAGGGTTTAAAAACCCATAAACACCATGGGGTTCTCACACTCCTAATTATGAATGTTTAGATTTTGATGTTAATTTCCTCTGATTGAAATACTGCAGGATGAATTATTCATCCAGTATATACAGGGTCACGGAACTTAATCCCCCCATTTATTTTAGCTAAATGTCATGTTTGTAAAAAGTGCCAGATTGACAGGCAAGATTCAACTCTTCCGATAACCTATACTTTGTATCTACAGCTGTTTAGAGGTAAAAACTCTTGCAGTTAAAATTATTGGGTCAAGTCCTTCACTGATGAAAGAGGTGAAAATCAGGATTTTTTTTTGTGTAGCATAGTTTTAAATCACATAAAGTGAAGTTTTCTTTATCTCATCAGTTTTAAATTTGGGCCAAAGGAGGCTTCTGGCTGCTTTGCAGGTTTGGCTTAAACCTCCCCTGAAACAGAACTGCGCTTCATGCCAGGCCAGCTTTTTCCCATCCCAGTGATGCCTGCTTCGCTGAAGGCATCTACTGGCATCCACATGATCATGGTTTTGAGCAGCAAAGCTTTGTAGCACTGGAATAAAAATAAGAATGATTCATTAATTCAGTGAGGCAGTGACAACAACTTTCCAGCACTGGGGGTTCTTGACAGATCACAACTGGTGGTCCCTACAAAACTGCCTCGATGTCCCACCTCAGTAGTCAGGGCAAGATCTTTCTTACATTTAAATTGACACTATAAAAACAACAGCTATCACAGTTGTAAATTAAGTAAAGGGATGTAGGTAAAAATGTTGTTCTGTCTGTTATAAATCAGGATGGGCATTCTTTTAAATTAGGGTTTTACAAAAACTAGTAAATCTTTAGTCAAGTCCTATCTGTTTTATCAGTAACAACGCAAGTAGCACCTCCAGTGTAACAGACTAGGACTTCTCCAGTAATTATAGTTCAGAGACTTTAATTTTACTTTTTGCCATTAAGACCACTTAGGAAGGCCACACAATGATAAAAAGAAATAGGGGAACATATATGTGATTAGATTAAATATTTATCAACAATGTCTGCATTAATGTGACCTGCACAGGAGCTCAGATTTGCCCCACATCATGTCCAGTGACAGTTTCTGGCCTCTGGCAGCCTTCTCTGTAGGAGCAGCAGGAGACAAGGACATGGGCTTGAGCATCAATGGACCAGCAAACAGGTGGCTTATTGGCACATTGCCTGACACAGATCTAGCCTGTGCCCACTAGCACATGGCCACACACTGTTCCAGTGTGGGGTCAGGCAGGGCACAGCTCAGGGGTCCTGTGCGATAGGTTGTGTGGATGAGGACACCCGGTTTTCGGCAGAATTGAGGATACAGTCATCACCTCTGGGGATTTTTTTTTGCTAGGACACAGCATTGGACAAAGTGGGAAGTGATTTCTTGAGGACCAGATGTTGCCTTTCTTTATCCGTACACTCTTGGTGTGTGATGGTGGGCTGGGGAGTGGTGCTCAGCAAAGGGATACCCATCAAGCAATCAAGCAAGCCTTGGCATAATGCACCACTATGCTCCACTTTGATTACAGTCTCATTCTTTATCAAATGAAAGTTGTTAGATCATCTGCCTTTCCTAAAGAGCTCTAAGGAAGTGCCAGTGGTTGGAGAGCAGCCTGTACAGCATATAAGAAGCATTCTCTTTTCTCTGTGGCAAAGGAGGGCTTTGGCTTTTCCCAGAGCCACACATGGTAGAGGGGAGCAGTGACAACACAGGAGGCTGGAGGGACATATGCCTCATTTGTCAAGGGCTTAGGGGATGTGACCACTCATATTGGGGAATCCTACTTAAAATGGAGCTTCCAGTTACAGCCTTGAACAAGGTGCTTGGTACCAGTCTGTTTGGGAGTGGGCAAGACTGGAGAAACAAGGTAGCCTTGCAGAGTCCAGAAAACCTCTTCTGAGCTTCAGAGGCTGGAGGTTTGTGCTGTCTCAATAGCTATGATGCTCTTCAGGGACTTGCCCCAGGTCTTTTCTCCTTCCAGGATCCCTTTGGGGGTTCTGTACTTCTCTGTGTAGAAGACTTTTGGGCTGTGGCTTTTGATGTCCTGGTGTTACAGCCTGGCTTTAATGGCTCTACTGCATCTGTGCAAAGATTTTTGTTGCTGTTCATTAGAAAAAAGCAGAGGTATACTTGTTCTTGTTTCATATTCCTCTGAAAAGCACTTTACATTAGAAGAGGCAGGGAGCTTGGAGAACAGCAGCTTTTTAGGGCCTGTCACACTTTTTACTTTCCAGTAAATCCAGTGAAATAATTTTCAATGTGATTTAAGAAGTGTACTAATTTACAGTGCAATTCTATGAAGGTTTGTATTAATTAGTACTGTTGCAAACACTGATATTTATAGCTGAGGCTAAAGTGGAATTCTGAGACACAGTAGGGGATGTGTAATTGGAGTTGAAGGTCAGGTCACATATTTGGATTTTCAAAAGAATAAGGCAAGTTCAGCCTCAACAAAGTGTTTATGGATTTGGAATGACAATTATGTTGCTGCTGCAGCTGTATGTTTTGTACTAATTAATATACCTATCGGAGGCTTCTGGCTGGGATCCCATCACTGTCTCCTGCTGTTTTAGATTGCTGTACACATTTATATTGACTCCAGCAGGATTACTTCTTGGTTTCCTGAGTGGCAATGAGAGGATAGTCCAGCCAGTGAAACTGTGAGTTACATTGGTAGGAAACTCACGTACCTGAAACCAGGCCAGTGCCATTTATGGAGGTAAATACTGGAAATTTGGCAGGTGCAATCCAGACAGGAATTGAACAAGAGAAATGTTAACATCAAGTTTTAGCAGAAACAAAAGCCTGTTTAATTTTTTAACTCTGCATGATCCAGGTTAGGTTTGGTTCTACCAGGTAATTAAAAATGGCAGGTGCTACATGATTTACTGAATTGATACCTGTTCTTTCATATTCACATAGAAAACATTTCTGGGAAAAAAATGCTACCCCAAATCCTAAAAAAAATAAATACTACCCAAATTGAAACTTAAGCAAGATAAGTGATCTTTGTTTGTACCTGTTCTGCTGAAGAAGCATTTACAGGGTGTGAAATAAACCACCAAACGCTTTTTATTTAAATAAGGAGTCATTCATTGTGAAATCCTACCATGGCAGACTGAAGGACTCTCCCTTCTCTGTTTAAATAGAAACCCTTCTCCCCAGCCTAAGGAAAGACCTCGGAAAATAGCTCGCGGGAAGGGACCCAGCCCTACAATTGTTTTGTGCACAGAAGCCCCATTGAAACTGTAAGCAAAGAACATTTGCAAGGCTATATCCCAAGTACCTAGAAAACACAGTTTTAAAAGACATCATCAATAATAATGCTACTACTACTCTAGTTGTGACTCATGCCCTGAGCAAACAGTTACCAAGGAGTTTAAGATGTTCCCACCTTCCCCTGCTGCTTGTTACCTCCCCGCTTGGGGAAGTGTTGCTCTGGGATCTGCACATGGCTGCTGCAGCTCAGGGCTGAGCCCACCCTCGTTTGGGGCTGGCAGTGGCAAAATGGTGGGATGGGTCCATCTCTCCTGCTGCTGATATGGCCATGGTTGCTGGACACCCAGCTTAAACTGCCACAGTGCTGTCTGCCAGGGCCTGGCTACAATGGCCAGCATCACATGCAAAATTTGGGAAAGGTAGGTAAATATTAAAGCCAACCTGCTCCAGCCCATGGGACTCATTTCTAAGAGGATGAAGGTGCTCAGTGAGAGAGATGGCACAAACTTGTCACAAATACCTCCAGCAGTAGCTCTCAAATATAATGACTAGATGCAATCATGGGCTTAAGGAGTGCATGAACAAGTTTGTGGGAAGGCAGGCAGGTGTGCGGACAGGCTCTGTGCTTCCTGCCCTGTTCTCAGTGTGTGCTCCCTAAACATCTGCTGCTGGTCCCTGTTGGGGACAGGCTGCTGGGAGAGGTGTGCAGGGCTCATGTGGGGTAACTGGCCTTAAAAGCAAAGCACAATGGGGCCACTGTACCCCTGAAATCTAGGGGACTGATAATGGGTGGCTCCCTGGGCATCCCCATAGCTCTGGTTCTTGCACAAAGACCAAGCAGCATTTATGGGTACCTTATTTTACAGCAGATCTGTTGTCTTACTCTCTTAGAAATGTTTTTCCCTTTCCTTTCAGGCAGCCAGTGGCCTCCCTGCCGTCAGCAGTTTTGTGTCAGCACCAGCCATGCCTCCCTACGCAACACCAGCCCAAGTGTCACCTTACATGACGTACAGTGCCACCCCATCCGGCTACATGGCGGGTCACGGCTGGCAGCACGCTGGAGGCACCCCACTGTCCCCGCACAGCTGTGACATCCCCGCCTCACTGGCGTTCAAGGGCATGCAGACGGCCAGGGAGGGCAGCCACTCGGTCACGGCCTCTGCTCTCTGATGCAGGAGTTGGTCCAGGACCACCATGAGCCTGCTGGGTGGTTGTCCCCTGAACCTGTCTCACAAACTGCTCTCTTTGTGCTGGAGATACCTGGCATTTCTCCTCATGACTTGTCTCCTGTAAGGCTTTTAGGATTAAAAGAGCCGAAGACATCAGAAACTGACAGAACTGTGGTGTTGCGCTCTTTAAGTAAAGACCTTGCATCCCTCAAAGGGCTTGTGGAACCTTGTCCCACTCTCTCCTGGTCAAACCACACGTATTTATTCATAATCATCACAGACTTTCTAAATGTGCAATTGTTATTAAGATTTGTGTAAAATCAATAAAGAAAAGTCACCTCAGAAAATTCTTCTATGCCTTGAATCAGCAAAGGCGGTTAAATAGGAGGCATTTGCCAATTGCCTAAAGAACAACCCTTTCATCAACAGAGTTATACAATCCACTTCTATTAAGAGATCACTTCTGGTTGTTTCGTTGGGTTTTGGCAATCAAATATAGAACCAAGGCAGTAGGCGGCTCTCAGATTCTCCTGGTATGTTGCCATTGTCAGGCAGTAGTAATACCTTTGTGTTTTTATCCATTTGTAAATATAGGCTTTTGACATCATTTTGTTTTCACCTTCCAGTACATTTATTTTCTTTTTCTAAGTTAAAAAAGTTTTTGACTTTCTAGCTATTTTTCTGTGTCTTTGTGCGATGAGGTGACAGCCTCAGGTGATGAGGTTTAGGTAGGGTTATTTTCATTCTGTTTCTGTGCCTACAGTAGAGACTTCAGCATCTCATGAAATACAGTTGTCTCTTCAGCAGAAGATTCAAAGGCAGAAATCCAGCCAAGTAACTCTCCCCCAGCTATATGGAGTCTTCCAGATTCGTGAAACTCCACATTTGTGTTAAGCGTACAAACAGAAATGGGTGGGAAATATCTGAACAAACTGAAAACTGTAGGGGGAAATGCCATTAGAGTGCAGCCTGTGCAGAGATGCTTACAAAATCATGTCAGTCAACAAAACTGCTGAGGAACAGAGTTGTACCATCACTGTCAGCACACTTGTGTGCAGCATTTTTGGCCCAAGATTACATTGTAATTTTTTTTAAGAGGAAGTTGTCTTTAATTTCTGCTTTAATGAATGTAAAATATGGCTCTTGGTAAAGTTTACATTGTTCTGAAGCATTTTTTTTTTTCCTTATAGGTATACTGGTGGTGGTGCTACAAACACAGATATTATTTAACAAATTCCCCTTCTACATTTCTGTATCCATTGGCAAGTACTCTGTGCCAGTTATTTTGCTTTAAACTTTAATCCCAGGAGAGCTAACGTACTGATCTTTGAAAATTTACCTGTTTTCCTTGGGCAATAATAAAGTTCTGACTATTATTCCAGAATGCTGTAGGTATGTTCAGAATATGAATGTGGAAAAAAAAAAAAAAAGCAGCCTGGTGTGACATTTCATATTCTTCATAGGATATTAATATATTTTGTATTTTTATAAATGTTGTGCAATAACTTAAATCACACTAGGGACAGTTGTAGCAGAGGAGAAAATTTCATTCTTAAAATATTGCTTTATCTGCATACCATATTAAACGTTCACTCAATGGGAAGGTAAAATACAGTCACCTCCTAAAATATAGTCTTTGTGGATTTCCAGCTTTCATCACTGAGACAGCTGTGGGGAAATTTTCATAAGAATTTAAGTAACCAGTTCCCATGTTATATAAAATATATCCACTGAAATTTAGATGGACTCAACTGGCTGCTGCCACCTTTGCTTTTTGCATTAAAAAATAGTTAATAGAACCATATTTCTATAAAGAACACAGGTATTATGGCCCTAAGGAAAGAAAGATGTGATCTCGGATGTGATCCTGTATTCTTCAGCCTCAAAGGCAGCTGTTTGGCTTTAATGAGATCCTGAAACCCTTGTTACTCAGTGGAACACTTTTTCAAGAACGCTGCTTTGAAACCACTAAAGGTAACATGCACACAAGTGCATTTCCAGTCTGCCACACTGTGATGTGATGGACGTTATTCTGCTTTTATGCAGCTGTAGATGGAAGTAAGATGAGCCTTAACACTATGGAAAAGAAATTGCTTTCATTCTAGACAAGCTCTTCACTAAAAATGAAATGGAGAAGAAAGAAAGATAAGAAAAAGATCATGAATCAATAAATTATTAAGTTGGCAAAAGGATCTTAGCTTTCAACCCAGTTGTTTTACTGGACTGTAGAATTACAGAATAAGTCTACCTATTACCCACACAGCACAAACAAGGTGCATCAAAGGAGGAAAAAACCCCAAAACTCAACCCCTTGAAAAAAAGGATGAGAAGCCTTGCATAGCGTGGCTTTTTGAGCTCTAAGAATTCACAAGCCTGTAACAAAGTCTGCCTGTGTTAAAAGTTTTCAGAATTTTCCTGAGCAGTGAGAGGTCATTTCTGGAATAAAAGCCATCTTTTCTGACATTCCCATGAGGTATTAGTGTGTTTTGAGAGATACTTAAAGAGAGACCCTTAGCTTGTGTCAGTTGTTTGCATTATCTTGTCTTCAGCTAAATCAGGATATTTTACAAAGCAAGGACAAGACATGATGTTAATTATTCCTTATGTGGCAATACACCATCATGAACCATTTTTATTTTGTGTTTGTTTAGTTGCAGCACTTTGTGCATATATGATACCCTCAAGTGGAAGGTCAGTGGGGTTGTGTGCAGAAAGGGTTGCTCAGATTGAGCAAAGGTACCTGACCTTGGCTCTTGGTGAGGCATTTTTTTGTTGTGAATTTTCATAACAATTTTATTTTTTTTTTTAATTCTTCAATGCAGAATACTCCCTTTGCCCAAGGACCTTTTCCCTGCTTATACTCATGGTTAAACTGAAAAATGCACCACGTTAGCTTATTAACCACATAACTTTTTAAGTCACTTTACAATAAACAAAGAGAGAAAGGGATTTATTATTATTAATATTTTTATTAATAAATAAGAGTCAGCTGCTGCTGTCAGGTACAGGGGTATAAATTTGGAGTGAACCCACTACAGTGAATGGATTAATTTGGGAAATATGCAGTATATGTGAGTGGAGAATTTAAGTTTTTAATCTGAAAAGCTTACACTCCATTCACAGAATGTCAAATGTTTTCAAAGAAATCAGTGGAGCTTAGTTCTCCCTCTACGACAGCCCCACTGTGTTTGCATGGTCCTGGTACAAACGACCTCCAGTGTAAAAGTGAATCAGACCCCATATTACACCATACAGTGATGGGGGAATGGGCTGGCACATTCATGGGTTTGTTTTCTAAAACTATGCTGTATTTTCTGCTTTCTCTTTATCAAAGATCAGGCTGAGCTATTAACTGAAAAAAAATAATCATGTTGGAAAGGATGTTAAAACCCAAGGCTAGATATGTATATACAGTATGTTTAAAGCCTTTTATTTTTATATTTTGAATGCTCTAAATTAATAAAAGACTAATTATAATGCATTTTGCTTTTAATTTTCAAAATTATCTTAGTAGTGTCTTCTATTTGGCTAAGTACCGAGAATGAAATGCAATGAGGAACATTTGCCTTAAAATTATAAATTGTAACAGAGTTAATTTTATTGATTTTAGCTATGAGGTAGAATGGGTATGAGAAGTCACTGTTGTCAAATTTAGGTAAAAGAGAGGTTTAGCAAGCATGTCAGTACAAGCACCCTTGAAAATGCTGAGAACGCATTTCTGTTTTTAACTTTTTTTGTTGCTTTTCTAACACACTAAAAACCCTCATGAGATGAGACTTCACATGTGACCTGTCATTTTCAAGTAACAACCTGGAAAGATGTTTCTTTAGGATTGTTGGGAAAAAGGTTCGTACCTCCTTAAGAGGAAAAACATTCAAAGTTAACAGTGTTAACGTAGTATGGGGCACAACTGCATGAACTGAAACTATGTCTTCAATCAGCATAGCAGAAATTGTATTTCACGGAGCTAGCTAGAATGGGCAGTAAGAAAAGCAACAATATTAGCTTTTGAGCAACATTTTTTGTACCTATAGAAAGGTCTATTTCTTTGAGGTATAGGGTGGCTAATTACAATTGCTATGTTCTATCAGTCTAGAACATCGTTTCTCCATCACATGATGGTAATGAAAGGCTAAATGGGCAGCCAAGGTGCATTGAGCATTTTTATTACAGGACAGCTCTTTAAGCAATAGTATACAAAGGTTGTGGCCAGTAGAGCTGTCCTTTTCCTATCCTCTCTCAACAACTTCAGAAGCTCTTCTATAAGTATTGAAACCATACTGGACTGAATTTAAACTGGATCCAAGATTGACGCAAGAGTTGTTTACAGAGTATGGGTCACGTTCTCAGCCTGGAGTCAATGGAGCTGGCAGTTTACACTGGCTTAATATGTGGCTCCACAGGATTATTCCATTTTTTTCTTCTAAATCCCCTGAAAGTTATCTTTCATTTCAGCTGATTTTTAAGTGCATTTACTGCATAGTATGACGCAGTACCCAGAATTTTCAGGTTGTCCTTGAAAAACTAAATTGTTCCTATGTCTTCTACATATATTTTTCTTCTTTTGTAAAACAACTACAAATATCAACTGTACTATTTACTTATGCACTTTGAGAAGAGCATGTGCTTAAATATTTTCTTGGATCAAGACCAAATTTGTCTTGAACTGTACTAACATCAGTGTAATCTGAGGGTATTTGACACCATAAAGGATGAGAATCACTTTTACTTTATTAAAGTGTGTTTTAGGATGCATTTATTTTAAAGAATACATTTTTTCTGAAGTGCTACTTGTGATCAACTGTGTCCTGAAGCCATGCATAAACATATTCGTAAATCAAAAGCATCACTGCACCACCTGGAAGAAAAGATATTATTTCACTACATACAAAATCCAGTATTTTCAAGGTTTTATGGAGCATTTATAGTGTGTAATCTAAACCAGAACATAGCAAAGCCTTATTTGCAAAATGCATAATTCTACTAATTCCTTAATTCATTAAGAATTCACCAATTCTTAAACTATACCAATTTTACATAATATTAGAACATAAAGTTGATGTGAAAAGCTTGTATTTTAAATCAATATGACCCTGAGTGTGATTTTTCCTAACATTTTGTCAAGTTTCATATTTTCCTTTGTTCTTTTACAAGTGAAGCTTTTCATCTATGTATGTGTGTATTCGCATGTTTGTTTAGAGTTAGATCTGGTCATGAAAGATCAACTTGAGTGGTGGAATGACAAAAATTCATCACCAGGATGATGAAAATGCTTCCAGGTAAGATTCAAGAAAGGTTTTCAGTGGTTTGTTTACCATGTCTAAAGCAGAAGATCACCATATTGAAACAAGTATCTTTCTGTGCCTGTACCTGGCTATGCATCCACAGGCAAAGTTTTGATCTGATGAATCACAGAATCGCAGAATGGTTTGGGTTGGAAAGGACCTTAAGATCATGTCGTTCCAACCCCACTGCCATGTGCAGGGATGCCTCACCTTAGACCATGTCGCCCAAGGCACTGTCCAACCTGGCCTTGAACACTGTCAGGGATGAAGCATTCACCGCTTCTTTGGGCAACCTGTTCCATTGTCTCACCATCCTCGCAGTAAAGAACTTCTTCCTTATACCTAATCTGAATTTCCCCTGTTTTAAGTTACAAAATGACATTATCTGCTAGAATAGTTTATACTGGTAATGGTATAAAATCCCAGCTTGAATGCCATAAAGTATTTTTACTGTGAGAGAAGACAGACTAAAGCTCTTCTGTAATCAGGCTGTATGAGCTAAAGAAGGGAACATTTCACAAGGTGTGTATACAGATATATAACTAAGCATACAGAGAAACTTCTAATTGGAAAAGATGGGAAAAGTGAATCAGATTCCAGGCTGCAGGTCTAAACCTGTGTTGCATTTTGCTATTTGTGGGTGCCAGCACTGGGGCATAAATATTTTCTTGCCTTCACGTGTTGGCTCAGTTAGTTAGTGTGGTACCTCTAAAAAGTCTGCTGCTGAACTGGGCTGACCTTACTATGTAGGTCAGGTAGGCTCAGACAACCAGGCATGCAGAACTACCACATGAATTTTCCCATGTTATTTATCCTAATGAACCATCATCAGACTCAAAATCCTCTGTGAACAGCAACTCACAGACCGCTAGACAGAGCAAAAGTTTGCAAAAGGCTCTGACCAACAAACAAATCACAGACACACTGTCTAAAATGTGATTTCAACTAAAATCAAGGCTGAATCCAATTCCCATATTGTGTGATCTGTTTATGTATCTCCTCCTGAAAGCATTTTCATGTTGAAAGAAGGAATTACCTTTCCAGTCACAATAAAGATTGCATTATTGTTTAATCAGAAAGCCAAATCTATGTATTAGCCAATAGGACTACACAAGTGTTTAAAATGAAGTGTGCACTTAACTGACTTGCTGGATCTGGGCCAGAAGGTGTAGTCATTTGTAAGATGCAAAATTTTATTCCAAAATCTGCTGTTACTGGGTACTGGGGAAGTGAAACTGCCTTCTCTTTGCCCCGTATGTCTAGTATCTTTGGAATATGAGGGAAAAGGCTTTTAGCTCCAGAGTTATGCCTAGCTGCCTGCTTCCCCTCCCCACCTTCTTCCTTTACCCTGCACAATAACCAGGCATGGTCTCACTCTTAGCCAGATGGGTTGGACATGTAAACATTTACAGATAAACCTAATGCCCCCTTTATACTGCAGAGCAGGCTCTGCACCTACTTGCTTTTAACCATGTGTGTTCTTGCCTATTAAACCACCTTGCACAATCTGAAGTACAATTTCATGGAATGGAATACTGTTCAAACTGTGGCTTCTGCTCTTTTCGACACAGACAGCCTCTGTGGACTGGTAAAGTCTAAGATCCCAGTGCTTTGCTTTCATGATTAATTAAAACCAGCCAGGGAAAAATAGTCTAAAAGTCAAAGAAGATCTAGGTCTTAAGCACCGTTCTCCTGCATTTGGAGTAACAAGTAGTGAGAATAAAACCCAGTGTTAAGGTATCCTTGTCCTCTTATTCTTCTAGGGCCATGCAAGGCTCTTCCCAGCTCATGCTATCAGCCTTTTAGTGTCTGTCCTTTACAGCCCCTGCAGAGCACAGGAGAAGAAAGTAGCTGGAATTTCATATGCTTGGGCTATGCTTTAACCAGTTGAAAGCATTTACACTGGAGAGACCCTTAATCTGCATTTTAAGGTGACTTTAGATGGATACAGAATAGTCCTAGTGAAACCAAAAATTCACATTAGAAGGAACAGGAAGCTTTAAGAAACAGTCAAGTTTTACACTTCTGGCATTTGCATGGATGCACTTTGGCTTGTTCACAAATCAAGCAATTACACAGTCCAGCAGTTACTTGGCTCTTCAGTCCTCTGATGTGTACGTGTAAATGATTTTTTTTAGACATATATTTAGCCAAATCCATCTATGATACTATTCGATGATGGTATTATCAACAGAAATTATTTGAAGGTGAAAGCAATTTTGATGATTTCTGGTACACTGTTTCATTGATTTGACTGATGCTTACTACATTTTGTCAAGAAACTGAAACTGAAAAATGGGAAGAAAAAGCAAGAACAAAAGCAATATAGAAACGACAGAGGGAAAATTACCTGGACCAAGCCTCATGATCTTGGGAACCAAGCCTTTGTACAGAGCCAGAAAACTGTAGCAGAAGAAAAACAAACAAAACATTTCAAACAATATCTTGCTCTAAAAGAAGAATGGAATTTTAGCATGTGTTGATTAAAATGCTGGCAGAGCACTTAGAAGCAATTATTTGAAATTACACATGTTCAATAGCAGGCCATATCTGGATTTTAACATTTTACAGAGGCAGATCAGATGAAGAGAAAAAGTTAATCAATGTTTAGCCACAAAAGCAATGTTGTGAGCCTAGCCAATCAGAAATATGACTTTAATCAGTGAGATGGTTTTACTTTCAAGACAAGTCTGTTAACAACAGCTGCATGCATGGACAAAATGACCGCTTTAATTGAATATCAAAGCTACAACTCAGTCCCCACTTGAGAAGTATTTTAAAAAGTTGGAAAACGGTATTGCCACAATATGCCCTGATTTAATTATTTCAGCAGTCATTTTAAAGGTACAGAGGTCTGTATAATTGCAATTAGAATAAATGGGGAAATAATCTGTTTTCTGTTGATATTTTACAAAATGAAGAGCTGAAAAAATTACGTGAGATATATGAAGCATTTATTTGTGGAACATAAATTTTGACAACCCAATAATCATCTTGGAAGTTGTTTGTAAAAGTTCACATGGAGTAGGAGGATATCTCCTTGTAATTCTAAAGAATATTTACAAAATGTTGCATTGTGCTCTTTTGATATGTGAGTTCAGGGTGGCTTAATGGTCCTCATCAAATCTGAAATATAACAACGTGGTTTTATGAACCTATATGAATTAAAACAGAGGTCTGGACATGTATTAAAATAAGAACATTTTACCCTTCCTCTTTATAGACTGTTGCCATAGTTTTAAAACAGGTTCTGTACTTGATCTCTCCAGGAACTGGCTGTGGTCCTTGAATCCTACTTTTTGCAACATCAAAAGGAATGTTAATAGTTGAGGCTATTGTTCCTGAGACTAGCCCTATTCCAAATTTCCTCAAAAACTCCAAATTTGAATCCTGCAAAAAAAGAGAAAAAGAAAGAAAGAACAAAAAGGGAAACGGAAGGACCTGTGCAGGTTAAGCACTCTAAAGGAATATGTATTTAATCAGAAAACTCACACAACACACTCGTGTTATTTTAGCGGAACACATTAGGATTTCCTATGCTGGAACTTGTTTTCTTGACAATCCTATTGGCTATGTTTTTACACATGGTCTAAATTGCTGAAGTACACATTTCCTCACACAGGATTTATAAACACAGTTCATAAAGAAAGACTGGTATGGCATATGGGGATGATTTGTATAATTGGGCTTCACAATGTACTTAGTATTACTGTATCAAAACAGGAGAAATCCAAGCACACTATTAGCTAATTGGCCAGAATATTTTACAAATGACAGCAACTTCCACCATGAAGCCTACTAAAATGCTCATTTGTGTGTTGGACCCCCAAATGCTAAATTAAATAAAGGCTAATCTCAGTCTGCTGCCATTCCCCTCCAGGTTTTTTACATTTATTTTCACATGTAGCTGATCCACTGTACTGAGAAGTGCTAGCTTCCTGTTATTAACAATCCAACTCGGCGCAACTGCAAAAGAGCCTCCATGTTCTGCGCATTATAAACGGTGGTAACTCACTCGGCTAATTGGCTGAAGAATTTACAACAGATTGTTTCTGAACCCTACTATATGTTCACGGTAAAAGTTAGAAGCAGGTTAGAAGTGCATCTAAAAACTTCTTGGCTCACTCACAGTTCACAGTTCAACTGGGTTTTATTTGATCTTTTAGAAAGACCTCCTACCTTGGCTTTTGCTATGTCATCAAAGAACTCAGAGTTTATCTGGGAGTCAAAGACTCTTGAAGCAAGTTTAATCCTATTTCTTTAAAAGAAAGTCACGGGGAAGGGTGTTCCAGGGAATTTCCTATGCACATAATTTTTTTGCTATTGCTCTTCAACACAAAGGACACTTTTTTTTCCTGTATCAGACTCCATATATGTAGTGCCTTTTTTTTTCTTCTTGAAGATACTTCAATTATAGAAAATTATGAGTAAAATAACAAATGACATTGCCATGTTAAAACATCAGCACAATATTAAAATGAAAGAATTCTTTGTTTCCTAAACCTGAAGATTTGTGACTGGAAAAGGAAACAATGAAGTTTTCCTTTCTATATTAGCAACAAGAAACACAAATTATAACTTCCATAATGTGCACTGGATGAAGTCCATACGGGTATTTAAAGAGAAATGTCAAAATCAACAGGGCTTTTTATTGCTTGGAGAAAAACTCAACACCTTGATTTCACAAGACATGAAATATACTGGCAATACCTTTTAAAAAAGAGAATTACTTGTGCTACATAAAGAATTGCAAGACTTTTTTAGCAAAAAAGTTTATCAACAAATTTCTGTTTATTCTGTACACACTGACAGTGGCTTAAATGTGAAGAAAAAAAAAGCCAATTTTTTGGTATCTAGAGAAGAAAAAGTTCAAAGGGGCAGCAGCATGGCAACCCCACTGCAGCATGGTGCCTGCCTACCTCCAGGCAGCAGGCATATGATTATACCAACACCTGAGAGCTAAGTACTATTCCAGATTGTACTAACTTCCTCAAACCAGGTTGCAGCAAGCAGGCTCTCACTGCTCTGCTGGCTTTTCATAGTCCAGAATGGTCTGAAGTATTTTTGTCACACAATTTGGTGCAAGGACACTTTCCTCCATAGTGCAAAGCACAGTCGGCTGTCCTCTGGGCTAGGCAATATAAATCAGGCAAAACCATTTACTTGTTACACATTAGATTTCAAGACTTACCGCTCCTGACATATCCTTTATATTTAAATGATTGAACATTTTCGTATTTTGATGAATTCCCAGTGCCAGTGTTGTCTGCTTTATGACAGAGTGCCACAGACTGTAGGATACAGTGGGTGTCTGGTCAAGTGAGCATCTATAAAAACCTGACACTGCACTAACACGGCTGAAGGAAAATGAAACTAAATTGCTTTATATCTATTCCAGTGACACAAAGGAAGCATTTGAAGGCAGCATTTTGCCCATTCACAAAACTGGATTCTAACAAAATGTGCTAGGATGTACACTAACTTTCTATGTAATTTGATTTTTTATCATGCATCTCATGAGAAAGTATTTTAAGGCATCCATCACTATAATATCTGGGTAATTTCATTCGTATAACAGATCAAAATAATTTCAGCTGTTAAAAATAATAGAAAAGCATTTTTTCCTAAAAGTATATCTTAGTGGCATTTTACTGTGGTAATGCTTCCAATTGAAAAAAGAGATTTGCAAACATAATTTATGGTTCTAGACAAAGGAGCATTATCTGTCTACCAGTCAGGCGTCAGTTAGTTTTATCAAGAAGCATTGTCTTGCTTTTTACACCAAAACCTCTCCTTTTCCAACCCATGGGCAATGCCAAAGTATTAACGGTCTAGAATCCTGTGAAAGGTGACGTAAGGATAAGTTAACTATCTACTGCTAAAGCTGCAAGTGGCTAGCAGTTATCTTCATGTTATTGTCAGTATACAAAGTATATAAGAATACTTTTATGCATTTTTATGTATGTTTTAGTAGTTCCGAGCACCCTGTAGATAAGTTCACTATAAAAGATTAATGGTTACTGGATAAGAAGAATGCCAATTCCAGACAATTTGCATGAAGAATAAATAATAGTAATAATAGAATGATATCTGAAATTGGTAATTGCACAGCAGTCTACCAAAGTTACTTAGAGCAGAATATTTGCATTAAATTTCTTAAACTCCTTTGAAAATGTTAGTCACAATATTAGTTTTATAGATGAGTTACACTTGGCATGAAAGTGCCAAAAGTGATTTGAAATGACCACTAAATTTAAATAGCTTTGCTCGAGGTCACATAAAGAGTTAGCACATTTCACCTCCCTGTGTGTGACAGGGAAGACTTTAAAAGACAAGACTTTGGTTTGGCCAACTCTGGTTCTGCCTGTTATACCTAGGAATTATGTAACTGAAGAGGGAGATAGGCCAGGAATAAGGATTAGAGTTACTTCTTGGCCCTTTTTGCACAAGTAAAATGTAACAGCATAGGAACTTCTATGGCAAACTAAGAGGTGTCACAAGACCTGACCTAGGGTACATTGACTATAATCAAGTGCTTGGCAGCAAGGAACTGCTTTAGCCAGCCTGATAATTGATTTTAACCATTAAAAGGAGCTTCCTTTGGCAACAGATCGTGAAAGAAACGGGTCTGAGGAAGGGAAGCTTCCAAGACAGAGGAGAAAAGGTATGTTCAGAGAGGCAAAATGGGAGATAACCCTCAGGAAACCAACAAGGAACTGCTGAAAAACTCAAATGAGTTTCTTTAAGCACAGACACTAAGGCAGAACTTGGAGGAGAGAAGTGGTCTGGGTCTTCCTGCTGAGTTCTAGAGGAGAGCTGAGAAGAAAGTCTGTCAAATTCTATTTTTAGAGAGGGAGAAGCTGGTACAGCTGTGATCAGATGATTTGGATGCATGTAAACTCCCAGCAGAAATCAGCAGTAAGGAGGAGAAAATTATGTAGACTCGCTGCAAGGCTCCAGAAGGGATGAAAATTAAAAGATGAAAGTGAGTCTCATCACTGTTGAAATAAAATCATGCTTTGATTCTTTAAAAGAATATTCAAAATTTTTGTTTGTGGCTTAATCAAGATTTGACCACAACTTAATGAACAGCTTCCTAGTTTTATTGACCCTAAACTTCTGTCCATCTCATGATTTACATACTAAACTTCTTACTGTAAACTACAGCTTTCTTTCTGATTAGTACAATGATGGTCTGATCTTTGTCAAAAGGCATAGGAAATGCTGAAATTACAACTACAGTAAACATAGTGATGACCAGGAAAGGCACTCTAAAATGCATACTCACAGTTGCACTTCGTCTGAAATACATATGCTTTTTTCACACTGGTATCATCTCAGATTCCTCCTTGAGTGCAGTGTCATTGCAGCAGACATTTATTTAAGTTTTTAAAATCCACCTGTCAGGTATCTGACAGCATAAGAAGATGAACGACAGCCACTAGGATAAATGTCCTGGCTAGTCTCCAGAGTGACATGGCTGTCTGCTGTATAGGGTATATAATTTCAAACAGTCTGCTATACTCTCAGTGATTTGTTTTTCTCATATACAATTTCCTGATAAAATTATTAGTTTTATGCCAGATTTATAAGTAGCATTATTATCTATTATTTACCCTTTTGCTATAACCTTTTGGACTGACAGGGTAAGGCTTGGACTTCACTTTGTCTTAAAACAAGTATCTGCACTGAAGAACTTTCAATGTAAATAAAAAACCAAGAGGCAACAAAATTTGCTGGTCACCGAACAGAAAGTATACACAATTCTGGAGACTCAGTCAGTATAGGCAGTATAGTCAGTAAGAGAAGCACCAGACAGATCTGTACTTGTTCTTTTTATTCATCACCATTTCTGTATATTATCTTTAGACTGTTGAAAGCAAACATCAAAGAGGCAAAATAAACTCCTGCCCAATTTCTTTACATGCTCATAAATTTCTTGACTGTCTTCCCTGTTAGTCCCATAGTGACCTACATCAATGACTCCCAGGTTTACCCAAGAGAGGGTACCTAGTGTTCTTGTCATTCAGTGTTCAGTGCATGTTCTTGTGGCTCCTGGGGACTGGCCACCTGGAAAACCATTAACCACACTGGTAAAGCATAATCAATCTCCCAGCTTCATATGAGACTTCTGCTGCAATTCTAAGCCAGCCTATGCAGATGATCAGACTGTTCATGAAGTGCTGGGATTACAAGCAAGTCAACGCTTTATGGCGTCATTTAGACACTAGCTATGCAGAAAAATGCACTCAGAAATGCATGTACTGCTGCATCCAGCACCTTTGTCTGCACTATCTATCTTCAGTCTCAGACAATAATTTAGGAAACAGGAAAAAAAAAAGAGGATCCCCATGAATACCAGAGCTAAAGAAGTCTGATGTCCTTATCAGCCCTTGTGACTGACTGATACTTAATGTCTGCAAGCCCAGACATACATGGGCTTACCTGGGCTTTTCCCCCTCAAATGCAGTGTTTAATAAGGCATAAGTTCCCACGAAAAATTTCCCCCAGTTGTGGCACTCTTAAGGTGCACCTGCAGGATCTCCTCCTTTTAAATTATTATTTGTATGTCTCACAAGAATTTAGCTATTTTAAGCCTGCCTCTCTGTCAGGTATGGTTGAACCTGGCCATCCATTTCAGCATCATCTTTATTTCTGTAGGAAAACAGAAGAAATCTGTGCTGCTTCTTCACCTTTCTATTTTGACCAGAGATTCCTCTCCTTAAACTTCCTATCTGTCTTGCTTACAGGAACACTGCAGTACAGGAGCAGGTGAGGTAGGACAGACCCTCCCTCTTTGATACAACATCTTTTGGTGATGATGGCCTGGGCCGGAGTCTTTAAACAACACAGGCTCTCATTAAAACAGCCACAGGACACCTCACAGTGAAAAGTACTGATCAATGGATCACTTGTAACATTGTACTGGATACAGCCGAATACAGCACTGCCGTGTGGTTTTTTCTTTTTTTTTTTTTTTCCCAGTTCCCAGGTCATCCTATACCTGAGCTGGGATGGCAGCTCTGAGTTTATTCCATTTTCTGCTCTGATACAGTCTTCTAAATCACCTTAGTTTACTATTTTTCCAACTCTGTTGCACCACATGACCATTTCACTGTCTCTTCCTACATATAACTTGAATATTGGCATAGATATGAAAACAAGTAAAATAAAATTGTTGTCTGCTATCTTATTTATTTGTCAAGATGAACAGCTAGTTTTGGTTTCCAATCTCTTCTTTGCCTATAGAAGTTTGAAGCCTTTTCCCTGACAAAACAACATACAGCTAAGCTCCCGCTGTCCTTTTAACAGAAGGCACATCTGTGGCAACTAGAGCAGGCAGTGCTTGACTTGAAATGAGTTTTGCAGATGGCCAAGTTTCCAAGGGGGCTTTTAACAGTGAGAAAACTCCATATTGTTAAGAAAAATGACAGCCACTTGGAGGTGGTAGTGAGTAAAGGTTTTAATGAAAAGAAAGTTTGCCATCAAACCTAACTATGATAAAAAATTGAAAAGCGAGAGCTGCTGGGCGCCTATGAAATGTGCTATAAAAGTAGGTGCTATAAAACTGAGACGATATAAATTTGCAGACTAATTTGATTGTTAGCGCAGAAGCATAGCTGTTAATGCTCTATGGTTGACACATTAGTGGCAACTGAAACAAGTCTGGCTTATTCTATTTTCAGTAAACAGAGCATGAGGTTGGCTTAAATGGTCTGTTTAGTAGAATAGACTGAACAAACGAAAAATTATTCATTATGAACATTTACAACCCACACATGTCATTTATATCATTTGACCACTCAACATAACAGGTTTATTGTTTTTGGCAAAATAAGCTGTAAACATCCCTAATTGGGATGCAAATTTAATGCACAGTTTAGCACTGTTGACAGCTAAAAGGCTCATATGGACATTTCCATACATTTTTCCACTTACATTACATATGTTGAACAGCAGATACATACTCAAGAGCCAAAATGATTTCAAAAGAGTAATACTCTTATTTCACAATTTTTATGTTTGTCAATATCACAAGACTGAATTTATGATTTTCTTTTCTGGCAAAATATAAAAAATGAACAAATTAGGTTTTGTAATGAAATCAAGTATGTGAGAAATCTTGAAAAGTTACAACCGTCTAATGTTTTCCAGACTAACTATAAAATAGCTTCAACGAAATTCCTGATACAGGTTTGATAACTCTTAGCCTCTAGTACCTGCCTACTGACAGAAGTTTAACTCACAGACTGTGATCTGTTCAGGACAAGTATGGATCAAGATTTCCATTTTCCAGTCACTGAAGTGAAGTTTGGTGCAGTTAATTACCTGAGACATAATGTTGGCTACCAAGCCAGATGAGTCCTGATATATACCCTGCTAAATTCAGGGTAAGATTTGCATTGTTTATAATGGACATTTTATCAGAATTACTGGCTGTGTCTATATGTACAGAACTGTCCATGGCACTGATGCCAGCTGGCCTAGAGAAGCCTATTAACTTTATTAGCGCTATTAAATGCTATTACCATTCAAAACAGACTGCCTATTAGGAATGGTTCCTTGTCTGCACTAGCTTCTAAGCCACACCCAGTGTTGGCTGGTCTGTTCCAAAGCTGTGCCAGGGAACATTTAACAGCACAGATGACTGAGTTCCAGTGACACTGCTCAATTTACTAGTGTAGATGTAGCCACTGTGGAAGCCACCAAGCAAGCCACTTTGCACTGGTTGAACAAAAGGCCGACCTCTTCACTTACTTGCAGTTAATGCAATCTAACCCTACATTGACTAAATTGTCTTTTACTTTTGATGGTATGTACAGGACAGCTAGGCCACTGGCTGACACCAGTAACGTAATTTCTCTTTCATTTTCTAGATGTACTTTGCAAAAGCGCTAATTCTTAGATCATATAGAATCTTGCAATAATTCTGAATACTTGCAATAATTGTTTTTTCCTTTTTTTTTTTTTTTTTTACTCTGAAAGGGTAGGAAAGCATACTTATGCCAAATACTATTAAAATACTATTACTGTTCTTCAATTGCTATGCAAGAACACTTCAGGATTTTCACAGAAGTTGCACACAAGCCTCTTTGCCCCTGCATATGATTCTGAATAATCTGCATAGTGATTATAATTTTTTTGTCTTTTGATCAACATAAATGTGTTTACGCCTCTCTTAGTACCAAGCTATTGCTTGTGGCTTGAGTTTTTAGAATGTGTGATTAAAGTACATTTTAAAGTATGCTTAAATACACTAAAAGAAACTTGTAGAAACTTGTGGGTTAGCTGCTTTTGAACAATTCAATTTACTATAATAATCTGCAAATAAAAAGTGGAGCTTTTCTCCATTTACACAATGATGCCAAGAAAAATGTGAGGCTACTCAGAAGTGAGAAAAAAAAAAAGAGGTGTTACTTCATCTGGGAGTAGAAACTGATCCCTTTTGATGTAAATTGCAGCTTCTTATATGAATATCACTACGTATTGCACCTGTGACTGCTTAACTGTCATCATCTAAAAATCACATTAGTGAAAACACAGTTCAGTAAGTAATGTCCTGGAGTCATTAATAAACCATTAGCTGTTGCTCACACATAATTTAGAAATTTGCCAGTATTACACATTTTCAGTAGTAAAATTTCCCTTTGTCCAAAAGGGAAATGTTTTCTTTGTTATGTAAAGGTATATAAGACTATCAAATAAAATTGCTTCAAGTAAAATTACAGCTATAAAATTTCATTGTGTTTTTTTTTTTTTTATTTTAACTAACAAACTACATAAAGCCCCTGTGCATGACCCTGTAAATCCTGTTTCGGGCTTGCTCCCTCCCATATGGATAAATATGCCCTGTCATCCTTCAGCACCAGGTTGAATTCTTTTTTGAGTAAATAGGCCTGGTCCATTGCCAGAATACACTATGTACTGCAGATCTGCCATCTCCTCAAGCTTAGCCCCTTTGTGTTTACTGAAAGAAGTTCTAGAAACTGATTTTTCTCTTCTAAGCCAGTTTACCACAAAAAAGTATATACATACCTAACACAAGCATAACATACCTGTACCCCAATTTCTTCATTTTACATTGCTACCATGGTATAAAAGGAAACTCATAAAAAAGAGAATTCAAATACAACTGTTTATACTCAGATTTGCTTAAAAAGTGAAAAGTACAAATCCTTGGTTTGCGTCCATTAAAATGCTATAAATTCCTACAAAACAGAGAGCTGGATTAGTCACTGTTTGTTACTAAATACCACAGCTTTGCACAGAAAAATACACTGTTAATTAAATTGCCAAACCTCTTACATGTTTATCTATTGCATTGTATGAAGAACTTACTTTATTGACAGGAAGAATGTTTTTCACATTGAAGTAGAATCCAAAGTAAACCATGTTAAAAACTCCATGACGGCCCAGTGTTGCAGTAAGACCTTTGTTTAGTCCTTGGAAGCCCAGACCACTGGTTTTAATGATCTGCCGAGCTTGAAAAAAGCTGGATGGTTGCTACACAAGTTAAGGGAAGAGATCATCTTTACAAAAAGAGAACAATGACCATAGTATCATTCCATCCTGTTGACAAATACAGTTGCTGTAATTTTTTCTTGTTTCATCATATTTGTTGTTTTTCCTTTCCTGTGACCATGTAAAAATCACAACTTTCATTAAAAAGAAATTTCTCATTTTTCTGATTGCAGAACAAGATGAAAACATGACTTGAGTACTAAAGCAAAGGATCCTTGAAGCAAAGAAAACTTTCTCAAAATAATAATTGAAAAAAAATTTTAGAACAACATGTGGCTTTGAATATATGAATTTGGTATTTTTTTTTTTAATCATTGATCCTGTGCTATTAAGATTATGACAGATGAAACCCTTACACGACTAGAAACAACAGTTATTCTGGACAATAGGAAGATAAAACCAACTTCTCTAGTAAAACCAATGGCACAGGATATACATGGTGAGGGAGTGATAAAAGGGATAGAATTAGAAGTTTTGAGCCATTACGGCTATGGAAACAAATCCTTGGGACCCACAAATTAGAGCAGCAAAGGAGGCTATAAATATTTGCGTTGAATAGCAGGCAGTTTCCAGATTCAGTATTAGGGCTGAAACAATGATAAAAAGGCATATACATTGCCTGGGAACCCTTTTGGATATTCTGATGCTCTTCATGCTGTTAGGAATGCAAGCCACTGCTTTAAGACACTGACTTTTGAAGGAGTTATTTGGCACAGAGCACTTTTTAAAGCCAGATCACACACTGAACTTCCTTCTTCTAGTGTTGAAAATCTTGAAGTGGTGTTGTTTTGCTTTTTATTTTTTTTTCTTCAGCATCAAACTGGAAATCCTGTTTTGCCCTCCTAATGAATCACTTGGCTTAAAAAATGTAGTTAGATTTTGAAAATCAGAACACCCATTTAAATTTCAAGGTACAGAGTTAGTAAATTAACTTCAGAAATTCTGTTTTGAAAATAACGCCCAATAGGCACAGAAATCATTTTAATCAGCCAACTTCCATTTTAACAACAGGCATAAAGGAAGAAACACCCTCAGAATCCACTTATATAGTGATCAGTTCCTCAGACAGGACCTGCCTGACTACATACACATTTGATCTACTTTCCAATATACTGTGATGCTTGGAATGAGGTGTTCCCTTTCTGAACATTTTTTATTTCTTTTTAGAAAAGTTCCTTTCAAAAAGTTGTTGACTTGAGTTTGGCTTTCTCCAAAGCATAAAGCCACCTTTGGGTAACCAAATATTTAATTAGAAAGGCAAAACATGACTTCCACTAGAAGGCCCCTACATGAAAATATAGAAGAATTTTGAATAGAACGCTGGGAACACTGCTAATTTCAATACACTTATTTGTTTAATAGCTTTCCATTTCAAAATACCACTCTGGTAAATCAACGGCATCAGCCAAATGATGCCTATTATATCTGACACAGCATATGTCTGCTTATTTAGGTGACTGAGCAGTTTAGTCTTTAATACTAAGTTTCATTCTGTTTTTTCATATTTGGTAACTAATATTATCATGTGAATGTTCTGCATACATTTTACTATATTCTACTTTTGTAACTCCCCTCAGGGATTCAAGCTGGAATCTATTCTAAAATGTAAATACCCAGCATGGAATACAGTCCAATGCTAGCAATAATATCCTTTCTCATGCACAAAAAATTCAGGTTAGAGCCTTAAAAAACATGTAATGGTTCTGAATAAAGTGATTTGAGCTTAACACAGCAACTTTCAATAGTAAGCTCTCCCTTTTTCTCATCTTGAATATGGATTTACAAATGACTCAAAGGAGAAGCCTGTCATTTGCTGAACACCTGAGATGGGTTTCACCAGTCCAAATGTAGATTCCTGCAATGTCTACCTCTACATCTGACTCAAAAGATTCAATTTTTCAGTCTTTCAATGATAAAGAGGGCTCTAGCAGATAGCACTTAACTTCAGCCAAAACAGGCATCTAAAATGTCAGCTGATCAAGCCACAGAAGGTCTGTGTTTCATCACTGATGATGGAAGGACCTCAGTCTGACTAATTCAGGTGGAGAAATTTCTTGCACAAACATCTGGAGTTATTTCACTTCATACAACTGTTCACTTAATAGAGACCTAGTCAGTGGAATCTGGAATCAGAATCTTCTCATAGTAAAGCAGAAACTTGTATTTGTTCAATTAAACACAACTCTTAAGTCAGGTGAGAAGATTTCCATTACCACACCCTCTTCTGTAGCCAGTGAATTATCCATGGCTACAGGGAAAAACCCCAAAACTCCCAAAACCAAACAAGGCGTTGG
The DNA here is from genome assembly GCF_034315485.1 of Pezoporus occidentalis. Classification (NCBI taxonomy): domain Eukaryota; kingdom Metazoa; phylum Chordata; class Aves; order Psittaciformes; family Psittacidae; genus Pezoporus; species Pezoporus occidentalis. The sequence goes on from NW_026912865.1 coordinate 2,705,815, forward strand.
GCCTTCTAGCAGTTTACCTTAACAAGAAGTCACCATTACTTTTTACCTGTAGCAATCCACATTACAAAAGTGACAATACATGTTTTATAGTGGCCTTCCTCTTTAAATCTATCAACCCTCGAAAGATGATCTGGTACCACAGAATAATTCAGCTGTCACTGTAGTGTGTGAGTATTTGCTTTGGGGGTGTGCAGGAGTCTGGGTGTGGGAGTATGTGTTCATGCTCTTCCTTGTTCCTTTTAAACAAGATATATTTATTATTTCAACACAATAGTCAAAGAAATATGTAAACTGCATTAGGTTTCATCATACAGTACGAAAGCTACACAATGGGATATGTACATACTTTACTTAAACCTTTTAGAAAAACAGTACATGGTAATTGAATGAGTGCACCATTGCCTTATGCTGCATAATACAACATGCACATGCTTCTTCCAATAGGAAGTTTTATATGCTTTTATATGAGTTTTATATGCTTTTAATATGAGTTTTATATGCTTTAGTGTGAAATGTTCTTTAACATATTCTTAATGAGTACTTGAAATCATGGCAATGAAGTCACTGTAATTTTCCTGATTATCAGCAAAATGTGGAATCCTAACACTTTTTTACAGATATATGAAAAATTGGTATGTCTGTGATTAACTGTCTTTGTGATTTAAGAACTGTAGCCCCTTGGATTTTTTCATTAGGGCAAATAAACACTTTAATTTATACTTTAGGTGTAAACTAGGTTCTAGCGGAGTCCCAATAGCATTACTTTACAATTTTATTTGTATGATAATATACTATTATTTGCATTTTGTAAAAATTTGCATTAAAATGAAATTTAAAGAATAGTCACATAAACTAAAACAAACCTGAATGCTTCTGAACAGCTACACTGTGATTATTGGAATATTCTGAAGGTCACCAAGGAAGAGAAGCTGTAACTAAAGTAAGTAGTTGCATAAAATTTACTAACTAAAACACCCCAGACATTGTTCTAAAATTTGCAAGAGCGATAAAAAAAATACGTAAAGTGAAAGGACATATTGGTCTCTTTCAACTTTAGAGAAGTTGGGTTGCCCAAAATACAATACTAGAGTATTTCACGCAAAACAGAAGGTTTTAAGAAAAATCCCTAATATCTGCTTAGTTTACTACTGCTGGAGTAGTAGTAGTCCATAATTTTTTCATATCACCTTCCCCACAGAAAGATCCCCTCACACGTTGCTCTCTCCCACTTTCAGTCTTCTTCCAGGATCCCAAACTTTTTACTGCAGTATTATGTTAGCTCTCTGTTTCAGTGAATTTGCAGCCCATGGTTAAAAAATGTTTAGATTGGAGACTTTGAGCATCCAAAGATCAATTTTGCTGCACTGAGAATCAAACAGGAATTTACCAAATGTTTTAAGGTTTATTCTTGAAGAGAGTGCTTCTCTGATGAGTTACAGAGTAGGTACCAGCTAGTCTATGACATTTGGAAATCAGTGGCAATGTTTTGCCAGAGCATATCTGAAAAGCTTATGTAAATAGCCAGGTGATAAATCTCTTTACTGTGCATCTCCCCATTCAATTTGTGCAGACGAGTGCTACAAGGCATGCAAGTATTAACTCAGTCAAAACTTAATAGGAGAATAAGCAAAATCATGCCTCACCAGGGATTCAGCCAAGCTTTTCATGCCATGCTTATGTGATTTGGCACTTCCACTATGGTAGAGATGATTTCTCAAAAGATTTTGAAAGAGCTGATTGGACAATTCTTAGTCTTATTCACTGAGAAAACGAAAAAGGATCTGTGACTGACCTCCTTCCCAATAGCCTGGAACATTTTCTACAATAAAATTAATTGAAGCTGGTGTATTCCTGGGAACACTTGATTTTGTTCAATCGCTGTTTTCCAGTTTAATATTTTTTTCCCTTTCAGCACTACCCAGAATTGTGGACGAAGTAAATTTTGCATATTGACTTCTCTGAACGAAACAATATTTGAACAACAGAACTCTGAAGTGAATCAGGAATCTAAATTATTGGTGTGCTTTATTAGATAACAATTTCCTGGTTTGAGCTTATAAATATGAAGACTTATAATATAAATAATTTTATCCAAGACTGAAATCTATCAGCTACATTTTTAACACAAATGTTAAAATGCCTGGCTAGAGCATGGGGCTGTGGTGTTTTACGCTAAACTTTGGTGCTCACTTGAAGTCTGGAGCCTCCTGGGGTAAATGCACTGTGTACAAGGGGCTCTGGTTTATACTTCTGGATTAGAATTTCTCACAGTGCTGGGCTGCTGGGTACTCTGGAGGCTGAAGGTGCACTTCACACACAGTATATTTACAATGGAGATGCTGACACTGCTGACAATACGCCATGCATCTCTGCATACCTGAGATCTCATGCATATCTGAAGGCATCGTCTATTGAGTCTCTTCACTCTTTTTCCATTTCTGTTAAGCATGTGGGAAAATCATTTGCATTAACCCAATATATTATAGACATTATGCTCTAAATATGAATTTTGTAGTGCACTATGCCTAATAAAGCAGAAAAAGAAGAATGGAGCAATTCTCATACCTCTATGAAGGCATTCCGATTTGTCTGTAAGGTAACCTTTACTACTTCAAAAGGGTTAACCACAACTGCCTCTGTCAACCCAGATCCCAAGCCAGCAACTGCAAATGCCTAAGAAAGTTAAAATTAAAGTTAAAAATTATGGAGTAAAATTTCCCCTACATCAGCTTATGAAACTGAATGATACAATGCAAACTGTGACACTGCATGAATACAGCAGTATTCTATTACTAAACAACTTTAGCCCTTGATTAGATGCTGACAGTTCATGAAGACAATATGACAATAGCCATAAACCACATTCCAAAAAATACAAAATAAAATGTCATAGCACTGTCACTGAACCCTCTTTTCCGCTTGAAGAAAAACTATGGTACCAATTTATTATGAAAACACGGCAAAACAATGCACTCATGTTATCGTTGGGTGGAGTCTGAATAAAAACTCAAATATGAATGCAGTTATGCAGCACTGGGAAAAAATAAAACTCTGCATTGAGAATTGAGCGTATAACACTAACATAGTAACTTAAAAAAGAAAATAAATGTAAGAAAACAAAATAACACAGTACATAAGCAAATTGCACACACAGAGGAAGAGTTCTCCAAAGTAGATATCAGTCCTGGGAAGGTTTATATGGGGATGAGTGGCACACATGGAAATCTCAGCATTCACTACAAGGATGAATTAACTCCATTTAGAAGCTGATGGTACATTACAGTCCTAGATATGGAGTTATTCACTGCTTTGCTTTCCATCAACACACAGAATTTAAAAATAACTTTGTTTGTTTGTAACAGAAAAATAATATGGAAATATTTGGGTCAAATATTCAGAGGGGTTAATTCTGGTGATCACTTCACACATTTATTGACTCCCTTTAATATCTCCTAACTTTCCAGGGGCTGAAAAGAGTCCCAGGACCAAAATACAATATACTGAGTACATCTCCTGAGATTCAAGGAAACCAAACGTAAGGAAACAACAACAGTGAGAAAAACCTTATTCAATACAGAGGGATTTGAGCAGGGACTCTTGAGAGCTCAAGAAAGAGAAGAATGGTGAGTTAGAAGGTAAGAGCAAGCTCCAGCCTTACTGCCTTTGGAGAAGATGGTATTACCAACAAATCTGTTTTTCCAATATGAGGTGGGAACATAATCTATCTCTTTCATCACCAACCATGAGACTGAAACCAGCAGGAAGATGGTGCGAACATATCCATCACTCTTTTAACAATAAATGTGGTCTTGATATGAGGTGTGTTGAGGTACCTAGAAGCATTCTGTCTAGCTTAGATTAGAATACCTCTCAATCTTCTTCTTCCCTCTCTAACACACCTATTTTAGGGGCAAAAATGCCTCTGTGGTAACAGTTCTGAACCTAAAATGTCAGGGGTGTCTGAGGGTTTCTGTATCTGCTATATGAATCACAGCAGCTTTTGGTCATGTTTCCACCATATTCTCCTCCAAAAAAGTGCTGGTGAACCATGGAATCTTAAACTCTGTTATTTCCACTTGCTGGAGAACAAATGTCAGCCTTTCTATTTAAATCTAAGGATGAGAAGAGCCTGCTGAAAAATGCAAGATAAAATAGGAGATACTGTAAACAACTATAGGGCAAGTGGAATAGCCAAGAGGAAGAGGAAACTTGCTTTAAACTAGTTAATATGATTCCATGACCATTCACTCACTGCAATGGAAAGCAGATGTAAATGGAAACAATACTGTGCGAAAGATATCTGAAGTAAGCAAAACCTTTAGAGCATAACCATAAAAATATCATTTCCTACAGTTATGATTCCATTTTCATGAAAAATAGATATTTGCTATTACTTAGATTCTTACATTACAGAAAGCAGTAATTCTTATAAAAATATTTTATTCAAAAGGGTAAAATAGCAGAATTAAGCTCTCTATATCAGAATGCATACAACATATGCAAACTGCATCTTAGCATTAAAACATTTCTATGCATATTTAAGTCTTTTTTTTTTTCTAAATACTCTTGAGATGGAATCCAAACTCCACTGATGTATAAGAGTACTCTGTCATTCACTTCAAAGGAGGTAGCAGTTTCTTATACATAGTTTATGTTTTCATTATTTCTTAGAATAAGACCGAGGTCTGTAGTTTTGTTATAGTTGCACTGCGCCTTGCAGAGTAGCACACTGAGGCTGAGGTATCAAACTAGTCATTATCATATGAGTAAATAAATACTGATAACATTCAACTTTATTATCTAATTTGCAAGAATGAAGAATGGCAAGCTGCATAGAGACTCTTCCATGGTGACTGTCTCTATCCATATTGACAAATGTTATGACATTGTAGGGTATTACTTTGGAGACGTATGATATAAAAATTAATGTAACTATCATTTAGATAAATTCTGTTATCAGTGTTTTCAAAGGGAAAGTCTGTTCTGGAAGACTGTTGATTGAACTGGCCCTTTTAATTTCAGGCTCCATGAGAGGAAATGGATGGCACCATTCAGTATACCCATATTAAATTAGAACATGAAGTTCTGTATCCATACATACCAGTCCTGGCGGTAATGATGAATATCCTAGTACCTTCTTGTATTGTTCAAAGGTGAAAAACTGTAAATAAAAGTTAGACTGAAATTGCATTGAAAAAAATTATGTTACTTATGCAAATTAGCAAAACCAAACTACAATGGAGCTTCAGGATACCTTATATCCTGAATAGCCATGTGCAGTTCTGCAAAATAAACATAAGCCACTTTTGTTTCACACTCTCTGTAGCAGTGTTAGATGTGCTTCATCAGACAATTAGGCTTCAGAACTGATTTTATTAGTGTATCATGCATGATAGCATAAGTCCAATTAAAGTATTTTTTCTCTGTAAGAGTTCTCTTGCAAAACATAGTTCCCATTTTTAAATTATAAACTTTCCTTTAGCATTAAACTTTCATATAGTGGTATAAAGGTAGTGGCAAATATAATTTCTCTCAAGAAATCATCCTCACATATTTAATATAATATACTACGATCACTTTCAAGTTTCTCAGATACTAGTCTACTTCTCACCTGAGAGACGTAATTGAAGATTTTGACATTAGAAAGTCTATAGATTTTTGTAATATTTTACTGTTCACAAGCACATTTCTTTTAGCTTTTGCTCTTTACAAATAAATCTTTCACCCAATTGTCTGCTTTCAGTCAGTGGTGCACAGAAGTTCTGAGCATCTGCAGTTCCTTAGAGGATGAGTTTTGAAAGCTGTACTCTTGCGTGTTTGAATTCCAAGAAAGAAATGAGAAGCTCAGTTTCATCTGCACTGACACAGAGAAAGGCAACCATTTGTAAATGTCTTCGTTTGCAACCTAACATTTCTTGCCACCCAAACCCATTAATTTTCAGAATACCTTTTGTGAAATCTAAAAATCAAAGCTTTTTAAATTGATGGATTTGTTCATCCAAGAAGAGTATTGAGAATAACCCTGACTGCAGTGAAGTCAGTAAGAAGCTTCCTAATGGTGCAGGCAGACAGACCTTCACTGTGTATTTCTTTGTCTCTGGACAGACAAGGTCTAGCATGCATCAGTTAAGGTCTAAGATGCATCAGTCAAGAAAGAGTATTTGTGACAATGTACAAATTATTGGTAAGATTCCCTCTGAAATACAGCACACAAACCTGGCCACCTTTGTTCTAAAAGGATGACCTTAGACTACAGCGTATTCAAACCAGGGTTTTCAGGACAATAAGGGGAACTTAAAGATTTTTTTTTAAGAATGAAGACTGAAGGAAAATAAATGCTTGCCTTGTTTAGTCTAGCAAAACAGAGGCTGCAAGAGAATGAAAAAAAAGTAAGATATGTAACATAAAGTAATTGGGCATAAAAGTAAGAGCTACTAATAAATAGAATGTGTCTTGAGATCTGATGCTTTCTTACAACCAAAGGTGTGGGGTCTTGAAACAGTCTTCCAATAAGAATAATGAAGGAAAGAAATTAACCACTTGTAAGGGAGATTTTGATAAATTTATGAAGGAGATTACAGAATAGCAGATGACTAGGTTTGCTGGCCTAAGAGATCCTTTATAGTCTCAGCGCTTCTGTGAACAGCAAATCTCCCCATACCTCATATTGTTTCAAATTAGTATTCTGAAAATACGTTGCTGAAGCCACTGAAAGAGCACTTCAGGTTGATGCACATAAGACAGTTCTGAAGGGAGTGAAAATGGTTATCTAGCATGATGAATGAGGACAGCAGAAAATCTTGAGGATTATAAAGAACTGATATTTGAATTACAGAGAAAACCAAAGATACTGGAGATGCTGTTTGTTCCACATAATTTTCACACATGGAACAACACAAGGCCCGTAACTACAGCTCACTGTGAGTTCTATAATCTGTCCAAGAAGTATTCACAATTTTACATGCAAAAGGGAAGTTTTGTTTTCACAGGATGTCCAGTATTACAGGACTGAACAACAAAACCTTGTCACAGTTTCACCAAGACTGCATTGTGCAGTTGGTTATCGACTAGAGCAAGCACTGTCACATGCCCGTATAGCAAAAAGAAATCACTGGAACCTCTGATTTTCTTGGCTACTTTCCAAAGTTGACCTGTAACACCTGACTAGTTTAGAGCAAGTTGATTCAAATGAAGGCAGGATCCTCTGAATTCCACTCCCACACAAGGCTCTGATCCCTCCACACAGCACCTGCCCATGGATGTGACAATCAAACAGTTTCACCATGACAGGAAGGCAATGGGAAATGAGGTCAATGGAGATGTGGGAACTGTAAAAAACATAAGGGAATAGAGTTTTTCAGGAAAAACAGAAAGACTGGGTGACCTGTGCTGGGTCTCAGCCAAAGAAGACAAGCTCTGTCCCTCAGGGCTTAGTTACCACAGACCTATCAGAACAAAACAGCTTGTCCATAAAACACGTGCAGAGGAACATGAGTAATAAGCACCACATTGTCATTTTAACTTGTTTAGAATCCTATCCTATCGCAAAGCCAATAACATTTTTCAATCAAGCGTGGCTTCAAATGAAAAGTCAGTAGAATGACACCAAAACCATCAGAGAAACAAGTGTTAACATGTTAAAAATGCCACTATATTTAAAGCAGGAAGGAATATGAATGCAAATTAAATTGTAAAACTGAAGGACTGATACTCTGGCCAGGGGACAGATGATACATTTTTATCCTCAGTAGGGATTCTTATCTCATTTTGCAGAAAAGGTCCTAAAATCGGGGCCCTCCAAACAGTGTACAGGTTGAACACTAGTCTTGCAAACACCCTGCAAACACATTTAAAAGTATGGTACTGGCCTTGCTAATAATCAGAAAAGAGAGAAGTGTTACTTAGACTGTAGGTTTATCTTTTTGGAAAACTGAAGATATTTTATAGGTAAAAGGAAGTCTCTGGGAAAGTGTCAATTGTAAGTGTGTGAGTTACTTCACTGAACTAAGTTAATTTCTTATTGTGATAAAGTTTGCTTTATTCTCTCTCCAGCATCCTTCTACCCATTGTTACCCTTCTAACCTTTAATGGAATTTCTGGTATTCCTTAATGTTTTCCATAATGATACAGATCTGTAAAATGGTTGTAATAAAGGCAGAAATATATTACCTAGCAATTTTTTGGTCTTAAAAATGTTACCTTAAAAATCAACAGCTTCCTAGAGTCATAAATAAAATAGCTACTTAATAGTAACTATGATTTACATCATTTTAAAAAGAAAAGAAATAATAGCAATAAAACTCAGTGTAAATGTTGCTGAGTATACTAGCGTGGTTAGTATACATACAGTTTTGCCAAAAAGTATCTAGCTATATTATATGCATTTATATCATGTTTAAATAAAATGTTTTTAAAACCACAGTATACCTTGTCTTTGTCTTTACAGTTGTATTAATAGATTTGCACAAAAAAAAAAAATCTCAGAATAAATGTATTTAAAACATGCTTTTGTGTATATAATAAACAATATTGTCCATCTGGCAAAGATACACTTTAATTCAAGTTACATAGAAAATAGCCAAAGTACTTACCAGATGTCTCAATAATTCTAAGGTAAAAATATATGCTTGAAACAAGATGTCTGGGAACACATGAACAATATGAATTTGCCCCAAAAGTTCATCTGTTAACCATTGTATTGGCATCATCACTTCCTTCCTCCAAGTTCAATCTAACATAAAGTTATAAACCTTGACTTTTCATCTTCCAGAAATATCAGGTTTCTTTTTAGAAGGGAAATAAAGAGAAAGAAAAAAAAGAAATAGCAAGACAGACATGAGAACAAAGTTGTCTACAAGTGAATATCTTCAGCACTTAGCTAAATAACTGGGGCTAAATAACTTTATTTCAGTAGCTTTATTTTTATTTGCAAATATCCACACCAGATAAGTAAAATATTCCAGTAGTACAAGCACTTTTCTTCCTGGTACAAAATCTCCCTTGTCCATAGCATATACAGTTTTATGAGATATAAAAGACACTATAAGTTGAAGTTTTTCAAAAAGCTCCTTACAAACACAACCCAAGGCTGCTGAAACCTAGAAATTGCCTCTCTGCCTTTTGTGTTTCTCAAGTCTCAAAACCACAAGCATGGACATAAGTGCCCTCTGGATCTCACAAGTCAGTTTGTGGCTTTGGCAGTGCACAAGGGATACCTTAGGACCTGTTAAAATCAGGAAAACTATTAGAAGAATAGAAGGTGGAACCAAAAGAAGCAGTGACTTTTCCATTGGAGTCACATACAAATAAGGTACGCAGAAATTTGAGACAAGCTGGATTCTCTTCAGGTCAAAGCATGCATACAAACTCCACTTTGAAGGCTAGAAATTGTGCTGTCATATTGCATCTCACATTGAATTGCTTCAGTATCAAGGTTCTTATAAGGACATTACTGTGCTGCCCTATTCTATCAGAGTTTTTCTAATGTAGAACATGGTTGATGTCTTAAGGAAACTTAGAGCTTTTTTCCTCCTGATTTCCTAGGAACAGCATGAAATTCAAAAAAGTAGTGTAAACAATTAAAGAATTCAATGACTTAATTAAAAAATACATTTAGCATTTAAACTTGATTTCCACGGAAGCAGAAACACTACTGAGCCCTCATAGAAATCCCATGAAGGGAGCACCAGTAAGACATTTAAGGACCTGTGAGCTTATGATGTGCAAGAAGCTGAAAGAACCAAGTCTATTTAGCCTGGAGACAAGAAGTCAGAGGGGATGTAATTCCTGTCTTCCACCATCCAGAAGACGAAGATTGACTTTCTCAGAGGTCCACAACAGAAGCATAAGAGGCAATAGGCAAAAGTTGCAACAGGGAATTTGGATTGAATTTGAGGCAAAATTCTTCACAGTGAAAATAATTAAATACTGGAGCAGGAGCACAGAGAGGCTGCAGTCTGCATCCTAGAAGATTTTCAGGCTCAACAACACATCCAAACAACTTGATCTAACCATGAAGTCATCCCTGTTTGAATAGGAGGCTCATCAGAGGACCTCCAGAGATCCCTCCCAGTTTAAATCTTCCTGTGATTCTAGTATTATGTTGAATAACATGTGGTTTAAACCAATTTAATCCATTTGAATAAGAGAAAGTTACTCAAGACTTTTTCATGAATCAGGTTGGTGGGAGAGAAATCTAACCTGGCTTTGTATTTTAATTACATATATGCTGCTACCTAAAAAGCATAATCTGATTTTGACCTCTTTCAAATGAAATGAAATGGAGAGACAGAGAAAATATCACAGTACAAAGAATGTGAGTTATTATGAATCTTCTAAATATCATCTATCCTTCATTGCCAGTTTGTTATGAAATAGAATTTGAGTTTTTTTAGTTGTATTAAAAAATTTCGAGAGGGTGACATATGTCATTTGCATCTAAAATGCCAATGCAAACAAGAAGATGACATTACCAGAACTCCTTTAGGATTCTGTTACAAGGTCACATCCTGTCACTTTATACAAATATTATTCTTCTGCAAAGGAACTGGAATGTGAATGATTAATTGCAGACTAAGGACCAGAATCATATGCAGCCTTTTTAGAAAGAAACAAAAAAAAACCACAAAAAACCACTCCACCACCACCCCCCCCCCAAAAAAAAAAAAAAAAAAAAAGAGAAAGGAAAATCAAGACATTCTGTATAAAAACTGCTTTTAGATACATTGGTGCAACTATAGGAAACTTCAAAGTTCTGAAGTAAGACACAAAGAACCATTTTCTTGTAACACAACGATACATTTAGAACTTTAAGATGAGCTGCTTAATTGCTACCTTTTCATTAAAAAGATTGCATTACTTAACTGAAGAGATAGATGTATTGAATATTTTGCTTAGGAATGTTACTAAAATAATCCTACACATGTCAACACAGAGGACAATAAAAGAAAATAAGATCAATATTCAACAGTAAATACACTTTGATAGGCTACCATCTATTTCAGCTGTAAGAGAACCGGAGTAAATGTTCTTTGCATGATGAAGAGTTACTTTGTTCAATCTGTAAAACAGTGAAAGTATGAAGCAGAGTGCCTTTTGGAATACAAGAAAACTCTGGGCAGCACTTCAAATCTATAGATATACTACTTCAAGTTACTGAGTAAGTACTTATTAGGAGTGGCTTCATTAATGGCTTCTTGTGTTAATTTATTAAGCTATTCTTAGTTGTTTTGCAAGTGGCTAGGCATTTTCAGTAAAACAAAATGTCTAAGTCAGAGTTAATTATGAGGCTAAAATATCATTGTAGGTATTTTATTAATTTTGATTGCATAAATTAATTGTATTATTTTTTTCAGTAACATTATATGTAGAGGTCAAAATCAGCTTAGCATTTAAGAGCATTATTCTACACTTCATAATCAAATACAGTTATTATTGTGTTATCAACAGGAAAGTTTCCCACCAGTAAAAATCAGAGGATTAATATGCCAAATAAGTTCAAGATTCTAATGTCAATCAGCGGGGGAGGAATAAAATGTTTTACAGCTGACACTATCCCTACTCGTATTTTTAAGATGGAAGTATGGAGTTTTTTACCTTCACTGCCCTTTTGGGTGTCTCAGCCAAGATGGGAGGAAATATTCCTTTGTAGAAGCCAAGCAATCTAGTGAAGAAAAAATAAATTACTTTTGCATGGATAAACAACATATCATTACCATACTACCAATTCTATTTACACTTTTGAGTAAAACAAGTGAGCTTTCTGCATTTCCAAGCATACCGACAAATAACAATTCTTTTTGTTTATTTGCTAAATAAGTAATGTGCTACCAATTCTATTACCTGCTGTGAGATATCAAAGAACCAGCAACGAACAAGTAAAAATTCAATCTTTTTTTTTTTTTTTTCTGAATAGACAAGAAATCGTATTTAAAGGAAGAGGAACAGTTTTGACAGCTAAGAGAACGTACTACTTCATTTTTTAAATTTCCTTGATGTAGCAGTGATAATATTAAAATCTGAAGTCACACAATACAGACTTGGCAAACACTGCAACTTCAGCAAGTTACACACAAAAAACCTACATGCTTATTTTTAGACACTAGATTAAGACATCTTTTAAAGTTTAAATATGCCTCAAAATAGATGAAGTTTTTTTTTTTCTGCATACTTTTAACACAAGTTATCTATGAACAAAGACATAATAGAATGCATGTATTTCATCTTGGCAAAAATATTAGGCAGTATCTTGCCACTGTACTCATTCAGGTCTTTGACACTTTTTTTACCTAACTCTATAAACAATGAAGGAGTTTACAATAGCTGCTGACTTTTAGCTAGCCTGAAGCCAAATATATGCTTTGTGTTGCATCATCTAAGTTTTATATCTATCTATGTATCTACCTATGTATCTACCTATGTATCTATCTATATCTATCTATCTATCTATCTATCTATCTATCTATCTATCTATCTATCTATCTATCTATCTATCTATCTATCTATCTATAATCTGCTACAAGCGCAGCAACATACATGGCATTTGCAGGCAGCCTGAACTCTGCTTACAAGGGCAATGAAGATGCATAAAGCTGGGTCTTGGTAATGCTTTAAATGACAGGTAGTTCTCAAAATCCCAGGATAAGGTGAAAGTAGACATAGTTCTTGCCTGTTAGGTCTCCGCATTAACCTAGACAGTGCATGGGGAGAGGCATCTAATGCAATCAGGAAAAAGCTGCCTTGCCAGCCAACAAGGGTATATCTTACATTTTATCCATCTTCAGAGTTTATACACTTCTTTCAGGACTGTAAGACAATTCTGTCTACAGAAGAAATAGCTTCTTAAAGCATAGGATTTATCTCTTCTTAAAATGCTGAAAATGGTGATGTTGAAATGTGGTGATTCACCTTTCTAAAACAGCCTATTACTTGGAATACTTTTGCAGGATGTGGAAGAGTCATCACATCAACAGATTCTCCTACAGTTATCTTGTGCATGTCAAAAAAAAACCCCCAATTTAATTCACATTCCCCAGGGTAATGTAAAATAACACAAATGCTATACCATTTTTTCCACCCTTCTTCTAACACTTCTCTGGAGTTATGTTCTTAAGCTGCTTCAATATATACAAAATAAATTAGACTTTGTAAAATGCTCCAGAGTGGGAATATCACTTATCCTTCCTTTGAAGCAAGCACATTTTGAATTCCAGTCCACGATAAAAGGAAACTTTGAGCACTTTATACAATGATGTTTTCATGACAAAATGCTGAAAGTCCTCGGGCAGGAGATTTCAGGAATTCAGTTGAGTTGTCGGTTGTTTGAATTTCCTTGAAGTCTCACTTTCCAAACATAAATATATATACATACATATGTACATATATCTGTATCCTTATAGATATGGATATAACTATAAATATCTATAGATATGGATATAGCAATATAGATATACTGGATCCAGTCTTAGTCGTTAATGGTTCATACATGTTCAAAGTATATTCCTGCTGATTCAGCAAGCTACTGAAATGCTGAATAACTTTAAGCATGTGATTCATAGAGTTTCACACAAGTTCAAACTGAAACTGATGTCCAAGTAGGGTCAGCTACAAGAACACAAATTCCTATAAACACTTTCTTCTTTTCAGCTCTATCTAAACCACTGCAAGCATATCTACAACAGCCATCCCCTTTGGAATTTCTAGTACTCTGACATGACCGTAATTGGAAAATAAGCGCTCCAATGCTCTACTCCTAAGTTTAGCTCTGACTGCAAAAAAGTGAGACCCAAACTTGGCCCAGATTTCCTCATCAGTAAGAGACGCATAAGCAGAAATCTATGCAGTATAAAGCAACAGTTCAGTTCTACTACACCCAGAAGCATTGCTTAGCTTTATACAGGAGTACAGGCTGCTTTTCCAGCATGTATACTCTCATATATGCAGCTATTGAATATATAAACCTTGTAACATTGCCATGGGCTCTGAGGATCTACAGGGGAAGCTTTGCAGAAAGAATGTGGAAGGGAAGGGTATATCAGGAATTTGAGCAACATATCTGCCATCTCAGCAACCCTGTGAGGCAGATAATCACTTCTAAAGAGTAATCCACCATTCTATTACATCTTGGTGTTGAAGTACCAGAGATTCGGATAATCAGCGGGCCAGGCGGTGGATTGTTTGGAAATTCTCGAGAAATGGGAACTGAAAATATGAGAAGCAATTATCCATTGCTCCTGAATCACAGAAGGGTTGAGGTTCAAAGGGAACTCTGGAGATCATCTGGTCCAAGCCCCTGATCAAGCAGGGCCACCTAGAGCTGATTGCCCAGGACCACCTCTAGACAGCTCTTAAATATCTCCAAGGAAGGAGATTCCACAGAGATCCAGGAGATCTCTGTGGCAGTGCTTGATCACCCTCACAGTAAAAAAGTGTTTCCTGATGTTCAAACGGACCCCCCCCCCCCCCCGTCCCATTGTGACAACCTGCTCATTCTTCCTGGTCAGGTGGCCCATAGTAGACATCTCCTATAAAGTTGCCACTATTGGTCTGCTCTTTAATCCTTACCCATAAGCTCTCATTATTCACCCTCAGACAGAGCTCCATGCACTCCAGCGGCTCTCTCCCACAAAGGGCAACTCCCCCTCCTTGTCTTCCCAGCCTGTTCTTCCTAAAGAGTTTCTATCCCTCCACTGCACTGCACTCCAGTGATGTGAGCCATCCACTGCATCTCTGGGGTCTCAACAAGATCCTACTGCTGCAGCTCTCTACACACTACCACACACTGTGTTTAGCCCCATGCTGTGTGCCTCAGTGTGCAGGCACTTCAGAGAGACTTCCTTGTTTACATGCAAATGCTTGAGGTGATGCTACTTAAGCCCTGTTTTGTTCATTTTTGTGTTTTTGTTCACATCACTGCAGGTGCTTTGCTTGTCAGCCTGTCCATTGCTCCCTCAGAGCTGTGGTAACTCTCTCCACCCCTTGTGGTTTAAAGCTCTCTTTATCAGGTTAGCCACCCTGCGGCAAAGATACCTATACAAAGATATTACTGTGCATGTCGTGTCAAGCTGATCTGTTTGTTGCAGCTGTAAGGTCAACACTGAATATTTTCTGCTGGAGGAATCTTTACTGTGAACCAGCAGAATCTGCAGAGCTCAGCAACTACATTCATGTCTCTGTGAATCCTTATGATTTTAAAGGATCTGTAACTGGGTTTCACCACTTTACTCCCTTCTTCTGTGGAGGTAAATATCGTCATGAAAGACAAGAAGGAGTTAAGGTCTACTCCTATGGAACGCATTAAGTTTAGAAATCTAAAAACACATGAAAACTGTGAGGATATACATCCATATATGCAATATGTAATTCAGTAAACATGGTAAGAACTAGCTCAGTATTTAATTATGAACTGTGGTTTAGATTTTTCTTCTTCCTCATTTAGAATAGAAACAGAAAAACAGTTAGTAAGCACAGCCAGTGAGATGAAAGGAATAAAAGGAAGGAGGAAGTAGATGACAATCCTGTCTCAACACTGCCTATTGTCAACTGACTATTTTTTTGCATAAAGCTTAGTCTCTTTTAGAAACTTCTGCGCCTGAGGTGGAGGACAAGCAGCTGCCCCAACTTTTCCAAGTAATGCTTTACAAGTTGTGCCCATCAAAGATACAATTATTTGAAATCTTTGCAAAATGAGCTATTTGCTTATTTTAAAAAAACCTAGCATGATAGTAACAAAAAACAGGAATGGCCTTGTCAGTCAGAAAGTACATACACGTACAACAATCTTACACTTCTCTTATCCTTGGTCAATAACACTGAGTTAGCCTACTTGCACACAGTGTATAGTTTTTCAAAGTCAGCTGGTGAATGGTGATGACATTTCACATTTGAAAGATATTATCACCTGGATTCAGGCCTTCCTTCAGAAAATCTATGTTCAGAAAAAAACACAGAACAGCGGCAGCAATCACTGCAGCGTGTGATAGAAGAGAAGGGCCGTGACATCATATCCCTAGCTAGGGACACTGGAAAGAACAAGTAAATCTCTAACAGAAACACAGCTACATCTTATTTTGTTTCAGCATTAAGGGTCTAAATGAACATCACCATTCAATTGTACTCTGGGCAACAGCCCAAACTCATCTTTGCAGCAGTTGATTTTGAAACATTACAGTCAATCATATCTTCTCAATTTGTTCTTCCAGGCTTTCGCTATCCTTCTGGTTTCCATTTCTTGTTTGGAAGCCTTGAGTCATTCACCCTGGCAAGACGACCAACCTAAATCAGTTATTTTCTTCGAATTATACTGAAATCGGGATCTTGCTTAGTTTGTTGTTTTATTCTTCTGTCTTTCACATAATTTTCCCTTTAAGGATCTAATAAAGCTGATTGAAGGCATGAGCACAATATTCCCTTTCTTCTGTTGCTGTCAAATCCAAGTCTCTTACCCACATTGTTGTATAATTGAAACAAAACCCCTCTTAGGTCCAATTCTGCTTTCATTCCCGCTGCATTATCCCAAGTATAAATAAAGGACCTGGATTTCATGACAACATCAGTTACATTAAACAAGTATGTGACTTTCTGATTTTACATAATGTTTCATTTCAAAAAAGGGAAGCAGTTTTTGAAACACACTTGGTAAAAGGGTAGGTGTTCTTCAAAAGAGGAAGTATATGTGTCTAAATAATAAAATTTGCTTAGAGTTTCATTTGCATCAGCAAAAGGTATCTTTTGATTTCATGGTAGCATGTTGTGAATCTATTACTAAAATAAAGTAAATCAACTGAAAACAGGGCAATATTACTTTAATATTTCTAGTAGTGCGATGTAATCTTTATGTTGACCTAGCTGGAGATTTAAAAAAATTCAAGTTCCCAGAATTGTCAGAAGAACTAGCTAGTGCTTGGTGAAGGCAGGCACAAATTAGTACCTACTGCTGAGTAAAAGGGACATACAATTCAGCTGTGTGCAAGCAGCACTAGCCAGTTCACACATGTAGCTCACCCTCAATCACAGTGTTTACAATCATTTGCCCAGCTGAAGAGATATAGGGGAGGCTATAGGGAAGGCTGGGTGTCATTCATGGCAATAGGCACAACGTTAGGTATACTTTAAAAGGCATTAAAGGTTGGAAACATTCACAGGAAACCAAGCTTGGACACTGGTGCTCTCCAAAAAGTTTTTTTCTTGGGAAGTATGTTATGTGTATTATCCTACTGCAAATGTTAAACTTATATCCCTACAGGAACCTCATATAAAGCTATCAATGACACACTTAGCCAAACTGGCTTCTGAATTTCTATAATGGAAATATATTTGTTTATCCATTTTGTGTCAACCATGCAGTTATCTGCCATTTTAGACACCAGCACTAAATACTAGGTATTTATTTTCAAAGCATATTTCACTTTTTTCACTGAGCTTTCACTGCAACACATGGGAATTAAGGAAAAGCCTCTTTTTTTTTTTTTTTTTTTCCCAACAAATGAATGTAATACAGAATTGTATTACCAGGTGTCTGTAGTAACACTGATGTTATGGTATGTGCTAAAAGACAACCAAGCATCTAGCTATAAGAATACTAGAAGCAGACCAATTAATGAAAGAAATCCCTCAAATAAGACAACATAGGTACAAAAAGTGACTGGTTAAAAGGGAAGGGGCTGTCAGTGAAAAGTATTAAGATAATTCAGAAAAACACTAAACAGTAGAGGAGCTGGCTCTGAAAAAATCAGACTGGCCAAGAAACGGATTAATAATCAGCATTAATCTACCCCACTTATTCAAAATGGCAGTCATCACCATATTTACTGCATGTGGGTCAGATTATGAAGTTATTATGATCCATCACCTATGTGACTGTTGTTCTTACTGAGAAATGAGCCTTTCTTCCATTAGTTTTAATCACATCTCAATCTCTTGGTCAAAATGCTAGTTAATTTTTGGCTTTCTAGGCTGCACTCTGAATTAATATGAGTTACAGGACACACCTAAATATAAATCCCTCAAGAAGAGGAAACACGAAACTTACCCCTTCGTTTCTTCTGTCTATGGCAGCAAAAAGTGAGAGTAAAAAAAAGGAATATTTGTTAAAATTTCTCTCTATTCAAAGGAGGGTCTGGTCCTGTCTTATATTACATCTTTCTCATGTGTTTTCTGCTTTGTTATACCAAAGCACCTAAAAGAACAGTTTTAGGAAGGTGAAGTTGGAGCCTTGCACTGTAACGTACAACATAGCCTCAACAGTTCTCCATGTGCAAAAAAAAGAACATCTTGTTCTGGCTTTTTTCCCTAGGATGATTGCAAATTAATTAGTTAAGTGGTACATTGTTACCATGTACTGCTTGAGTAATAGATTCATGTGTATTAAATTAGATTGGACTTTTAAAAATGGAGATACAATACACACCTCTGCCACTTACTCTGCAAGTGCCAGGTGCCTGTGAAGCTGGGCTGACCACCACTGTCAAGGGAAGAATTGGGCTACCTGGGAGGATGGCAACTGCAGGCAGGCGGAGAGGCAGGACCCTATCAGCTGCAGCATGCGCTGCATGCTCCCACTGCTGTCAGCCCAGGGGTAGGAGCAACAATGCTCACTCTGCAGGGCTCCCTGGCACCTTTGCTTTTTCCTTCTTAACACTTTTCTTGTAGGTTGGCCCCCATTGCCGATGAACAAAACTCCAGTTTTGCCCATGTTTTTCAGAAGACTTAGGCTGGTATGTTTGATGTAATTCCTGTTGAAATCACTGCAAATGGCAGCATTATTAGCACTGGCAGCTGGTCTAGGCTCTTACAAACTTGCCTGCATGTAATCACTAGCTGGGCTGTAGAATGGGTCTACATGTCTCATTTCTTACAACTGACAGCATTTTCTTTCCCCAAAGACTTTCCCTCTAGCTGCCCCTTTGTTTGCAATAGGAACAAGCTACAGACATGCCAAAACAGCTTTGCCTAGAGCTTCTGAAACAGAAAAACTCTTCATTCCATTTTGGATTGTCAGAACTGGCAGAATGCTTCATTTGTTCAGTAGGAGTTTTAGTTGTTCAAACACTAGAAGAGAATTTAAGGATTTCCCCTCCCCCTGCTTTTGCTAACAGTACTGCCATAACTGGTATGACAGGAAGCAGTCACTGATTTAGAGTAGCTCCGCACCTACATCTACCGAAGCAAAAGAATTCAAGAAGATGATTCATTTTTAGTTTTAATACCAAAGAGAAAATATACATTTGCAGCTATGTCCTTAGAAATCTTTCTCTGACACTAGAATAAAAGTCACAGGATAAATAGGTTTGGTTTTGGAAAAGATTGACAGCATTTCTCCATGGTAAACTGCTGCTGTGATATGTTAAATGAAAATGATGAGATGAGCAAAATTTCTGTGCTTGTCCTGGGAGTGTGTTCTACTCAGATTGGTTGTGACTTCATAAAAACACAATATTAAGTTGTTTTAATTCCATCAGAAAAAATGTGGCTCAGGAAGGAAATTTTTGATTGCAAGTTAATGTTAGCCTTCATTGGAATAAGTTATACTCTTCAGTATCCACATGCGTAATCCCTAGGGAGTTATATGACTACATGTATTCTTTCCCATCTGCTAGCTAATATGAGATTCAAGAGGCTTTCAATGTCATTATATAGATTAGTGACACTCCCAAGAGGACTCTAGGTTCATGATACAGTGAATAATTTACAATGAGATTTAGAAGAACAACTTTCAGAGATCATTTTCTGTTTGTATGAGTTTTGCACCTGCAATTATATGTGCTTGTAATTTAGGTTACTTAGATGTTTCTAATTTACAGATGCAATCAGTGATGTAGATACTTAAACTGAACTGAACTGCAGGCAACCATAACTGCAGGTGCAAACTTTTGTCTGCAATGATTTGAATTCATAAACACATCAGTTTTTTGAAATCTAAAATAAAACTAGGCCAAGAAGTGGCTTTATAATTTTTTTAACAAACTAAAAACTTTACATATTTTTCTTGTTTCTCAAAAAGTCTGAAAGTAGTGCTTTTTAGCTTCTAAAATAATAGAGTATCATTAAGAATAATTAATTTGATTCCATCTTTTAGCACTTCGACCTTTAAGATATTTTTCTTACAATACTTCTAGCAGGAAATCATAAAAAGATAGTTGCACCAGAAGACAGCAAGTCTTATATATACAGTGATCAAAGCGGGCAGAATTTGTAGCGCTACTAATGTAGCAAACAGCACCATGAATAGGTACACATACTGGCACTTGAGTTCCCATCTTGTAGGCAGTTGTGGTACCTAGACGTACTGCGGGAGAGAAAGGTATCATTACACAGATATGTGAGGAAACTTGCACAAATGGCATCTACCTGTGTAAGGACAGACAAAATAGCTCTATGTCGCTGAAACTGGATTCTGTTGTAAGAAAGTTATTAGAAAGAATTTGATGTACTTGGGAGCAAGAACACAACTCCTTGAAACCCACAAATTTCTTACAGTTACAGATACTGTCCCTAGGCAGAGAGACACAGTGTCACAGATCCTTTCCTGCACCTTTGGAGTGCCACCGTGCAATGCCAGTGTGATACAGTGAGGACATGGGTGTAAAACTGAACTCCAGCCCTTTGTTTCAGCCAGCTCACCCCAGCCCAGGTTATACTGCTTAAGAAAACTGACAGATGAAGATCTGCGTTATACAACAAATATCATGTATGCTGGAGGGATGCCCTAAAAGGTACCTCCCACTCTTCATGCACTGTACACAAACTCCCTAAAAATACCATATGGATTAATAAATTTTCCTCAGTGTTACTCCTATCAGAGAACAAATAGAGTTGACAGTTAATAACAAAACACTTTTTTTTTTTTTCAATCACAATACGTTTTAAACATGAAAGCTTCCTTTGCAGGCCATATGCAGCAATGCTTCCAAACAGATTACATGATGTATATGCCCCATCCCTGGCAGTGTTGAAGGCCTGGTTGAATGGAAATTTGAGCAACTTGGTCTAGTGGAAGGTGACCCTGCCCATGGCAAGGGGTTGGAACTAGATGATCTCTAAGGTCTCTTCCAACCCAAACCATTCTACAATTCTATCATTTTATGATTCGACGATTCTATCTTCAATACTATGAAACTTGTACACTATGACAGCATTCTTCTTGTCCTTCCCACAAAATGTATAAGATAAAACATTATGATGTCGTGTCATTATTTTGTCTGGAGAGGTGACTAACCTTCATTCTGAGTTTCTCAAAAAGGATAGGCAAGGTAGGTTTAAATGACTGAGAAATGAAGATTTATCAATGATTTACCAAAGGATTCCAACAAACCTGACTGTTAAACAATTAGAAACAGAACTTTGCAAGGCTTTACACCAGTGGTATATTTTAATATAGTTACGGGTGGAAAACCTGCTACAGGATCGTGATGCAGACATACGTAAACACTTTTGAGGCCAGATCATCAGGCAAGACAAATATGTGAAGGGAAGAATCATGTAGAAGTTTCTGCCCTAATTATTATTATTGCTACTTATTATACAGTGATGTATTCTTGGCTTCCTGTAGCATCCCCACCTGACAACAGTCCCTTCATCTGCATGGACATCTATAAAGAAACCTGATTGAGTTCTTTTTTTCTGAAAGCAATGGAGCCTGTGTCACACTGATGTGGCAGTTTCTACTGGGTTATTTATTTTCTGCAAAACCTTGCAATGTGTTCTTTGAGCAGCAAACCTGCCTCAGCAGGTTTAACCTGACCATCTCTTTTGAAATGTTTTTTTTTTCTCAGTATACTCTTCTGATCCAGCACCCTTCCCAAGTTGAATTCTTCTGCAGAAAAGAAATTTTGCCACTTTGGCATTGAATAAACAAAACAAATGAACCCTCTCTCCCAAATTGCTTTTAAAAGCATACAGAAAATTTTACTTTACAAATGAACAAACTGTTCCATGTACCAATTCAAGCAAATGCAACACAAGCTCTTTTACAGCAGACAGTGTGATTTTTTTGTGTCAAACCTGTCTGCATTTTATGAATTAAAATAACAACACCTTTATAAATATATCAGAAAGACGCTTTGGGTCAAATTTGCTTTTCTTCCAGATCTCTAATTTTCTCTGAATTTGCAAAAGAGGAATACTTTTTTCTTGCTTACTTCACAAACATGTCATGAAGCTTGCTGGGTAACCAGCTCTGAGCTGGATTTAGAATTTGGCCAGATTAGCCAGAGATTATCATTGCACCTTCACAGCAGTATGATTTGCCATGATCTCACGCTCTGTAAGTGTAACTGCAATTTGCATCCATGCTACTTCCTTGTCCACCATCATTGGAGAGCATTATAAAGTCAATATAAACAACATTTCACCAGGCATGACTAAATGGTTACCTGCTATTCTACAGAGTTGATTTAGAGACACGTGAAAACCCTCTCTTATGGACAGTACAGCCAGCAAGGATATAAAAACACACTTATATTGTTCTGAGTTAATAAGCAGTCAGAACCAATCTTTCCTTGTAAGCCTGTGCCCAGCAAACTGCTTTGGAAGACAAAAGGGTCTACACTAGAAGCAGATTTGCAAGGCAAGGGTGGGCAGAGAGCTCCAAGTGCAGTGGCTGCTGCTGTAACTGTAGATGGTCTTGAAGGAACAGGTGGTAGTCATTTGAAGTGCTGGGCATCCACAGGCAATGCTCCGAGAAAAGGCATCCAATGCTATGAGTATTGGTACATAGCACTGTAGGTTTTTCTACAGGTCCTGTTTTGCTGCAAGTTAAAAATGCTGAAATCCAACAAGCAACAATGAGCTTCTTATGAAATGTGCGCCTGCAGTTCAAGGAAGAATTACACAATTTATGATTTTGTACTGCAACTATGTAAAACTGGCAATACAGTAAAGAGAAACAGTACTGTTGTCAACAGGCTTGTGTCCTTTTGGGTTACAAAAGATCAGACAAGGATATCACCTGCGGCCAGCTGAAAATTATCTAAACAGCTGCATAACTAAAAAATGAGAGAAATCATAAATTCTTGAGCAGTAGTATTTCTGAATGCAGTAGTTTAACTTCACTTTGTTTTGCCATGATGTAGCGGTTGGTTTATGATGAAATTTTCTTCTGTGGAAGAACATACCTTTTAGTAAGCAAAGTTTTACACTTTCTTATGTAAAAGTGAGTAACAGTGACAGAGCAGTGGACTCTTCTTCATTGATTCAGCTCCTACTGAAGTCAAAATAATCCTCCTTATTTTAATAGAGTTTATACCACATCTTTTGCAAAAAAAAGTTTTAAGAAAGTCTGGAGAATGCAACTACCCCTTTTCTTTCAAAGACTACATGCTCTTTATTTTTTTATCTAAGCATTCAAGACTTTTTTTTGTATCGGTGGCTTTTTCTTCCTATTTTTCTTCATTTTTTTAATCTATGAAACCTATAATCCCAATTCCAAGTAAAAAACCTTTGAACCTTTAGTTTTCCAGAGACAAAACAGAGCAGATTACTGCTACATTCAAGATTTAAGCAAAACCAGAGAATCTAATTTATGGATACTGATATATGTCTATTGCCCTATACTGAGACACACCACTAACAAACACAACCAGGCTTGCATAAAGAATATCATACATTTTGATTAAAGATTTGTAACAGAAAATATCTTTTGTTTTAGAGACACTTAAAAATGACTAAATGTACATTTTGATAGTGAATGTCTAAAATTTATGTTTGAGGATATAAAAAATCTTGATCAATAGAGAGTAGAAAAAGAATTGTATTGCTTTTCATTGTCTCTGGGGTCTGCCCCACACACAGACCCCTCGGAAAACACACTGTATAAAGCAGTATCTCATAAGGTAATGAATACTTGTACTTTGTAGGGAAAGTATATTTACCATGTATACAGATGCAGAATGTAGGAGTGCATGAAGCCCTGGTACCGCAGCTCGAGTCTGCTACCATTTGAGCTAAAGCAGAACTACATTAGCTGGCACTTAACAGCAGCTCATTTGTCCTGTCTGCAGGCATACTATTGTACGGCAGTAGCACAGCACACACACATCCAGAATTACTTCTCAAGCAAAATGAGTAGAGAAAGGAGGTAAGGAGAAAAATACAAACTTGTATTAATGTATGTATATGCCTAATTAATTAATTTTTGAAAACTAATTGGGCAGCCTTCTTATGAGACATTATACTAGAATGGCACTATATCACAAGTCAAGCACACAGAATCATCTTAGAGATGATGAATAATGAAGTATTGCTTGAGTTTTTCAGCTTATTCACTCCATACTTGTTTGTGATGATGTGGTAAAAAAAATGTTTTGGATCTCAGTTTTAACCATTTTACTGGACATCTGGTATTTGCGGCTTAAAGTCTCACTATTACCAGGGTCATTGTAATTCTATAGCACATCTGGGCCAAATTCCCTGGCAGTTTTTAGTGAATTCTGCGGCACTGGAAACATCTGTAGTTGTGCACAGTTCCACACATACAAAACTGTGAGGAGCTGCAGAATGTTCTTGGATCTTTTGTATTTCAGTGTCCAGGAAATTACCTACTGGTAATGGATTATATTTTGGTGATACTATTTTTTTTGCTAATGTTCTGTGGAATATGCCCAAATCAAGTAAAACCACACAGGTTTTAATAGTTTTATTTTCATCAGTTATTAAAAAAACCCACTGATGTTTCAGTCTTCATGTTTTCATAAGTACACAAACCCTTTGGAAACATTTTCTTGGAAGTGGGTGGATTGATGCAATATGAAACTGGCCTACTGTTACTGAAAGTTTTGAGAACTACAAACAAAGCCTAGATTACAAGAGCTGAAGAGAATCAGAAGAGAAATTTAGCAGCAGAGTCTCAAAACAAAGGATAAGGCACAGTAATTATTAATTATCTTCTAAGGTAAAAATAACAAAATAAATAAATAAAACTATCCTACACCTGCCATTTGTGCGTAATCCACTTTGTTTAAATTCTTTTAATGACATTATAGTATATTCTCATTTATTTTAAAATTATTAAATAAAACTATTACTTGCTACAAAGAAAGGCCTATGACAAGGAATGGTCTAGAAGAAATAAATTACTCCCCAGATTCTGAAGTATTTGTGTCAACTGTTTAGGATAAAATCAATATGTTACAATTGCCTGGACTTGATCCAAAACTTTGCTCCGGAAAACAAAAAACCCAACCATAAGACAAAAAACAAAACAAAACAAAACAAAACAAACCCAACCCAACAAACCAAACCAAAACCCCAAACCAATCAACCAAAAAAAAGCCAACCAAAACAAAACACTCTAGCACCAGGTTTCTTTCCAGCAGTGTAACACATCATAGACTGAACCACCAGAAAAGGAATTTGTTCTGTTATTTGCCAAGTCACTAAGCAGTTCTTGTATGTGATTGGACTTGAAAAGTGAATCATTGAACATCTATATCTCACCCTAAATCCTAATCTGGATTAAATGCTAAATTCTGAAGAATTATAGTAAAGATACTGAGGGAGGTTTATGCTGGGTTACAATGGCTCTTTTTTTCAGCTTCAGAAGAGGCTTTGAAAGTAATTTTATAGAAGAAATTGGCAGTATGCCAAGAGGATCATTTGGAAGTATAGCAAGGGTAAGCAATAAAAAGGAAGAGGGGCAAAGAACAGGACAACCTATATATGTGGATAGTGCAGCTTGGAGAGGAGAGCATAAGGATGCCTACCATAGGAGGGAGGATCTATGACAGGAAATAGGTCAGAGAGATTTAAAGCACATTTAATAAGTCCACAAATAGCTGCATTTAGTAACTCCTTGTTATAGGGGCATCATTATTCAGGAAGGTACCTGCTTAAGAAATGCCTACACCTTCCTAACAGATTATTCCCCAAATGCTCATGCTGTCTCCATACCACAGTCCTCCATATGCATTCATGCTAATACAAATATCCATAAGACTGCACTGTACAACAGATCACTGAAGAGTGGAGAAAAGAATTAAAGGAAATGCTGGGAAACAGTTGGGAAAGCAAAGTCTTTCTGGAATGGGAATCTTTTGAAAGAAATAAATATATGTGGACATGATAAGATGAGAGAAAAAGAAGCTAAAATGTTAAACTGTTGATGGATGTGAATCCAAAACATTTATGGTTTGAAATTCTGTTCAGGCTGACTGAAAGGATGCTCAGTAGGGATAAAAATACCTTTCACTTTGCTGTATCTGTTCTCGTACAGATTAAAGACATCATTGGTCTTGAAGGCAGGGAATCTGAGCAGCAGTCTAGGTGGAATGTAGAGAATGGCCAGAAAGAGCCAGAAACAATTCCTGGAACAGGAGATTTATGATATTTTTTACCAGATGAGGCAGAAATTCCTTCCTTACCCTGAAACTGTAAATGGGTAAGACCTTGAGCCTCCAAAATTAAACTCTCCTCCCTCCAAAATGGATTTCCTTTTTACATCGAATGACTAATCCATGCTATCACATCTTCATCTGTATCCAATCATGCTCAAAAGGAAGGAAAAACTCCCTCTCTATCATGCATCTAGTCAATGGTGCATTAAGAAAAAATAATCCCTCTTGATCCCTGACAGTGACTTGCCGAAGCTCTGAAGCATGATGTAAGTACAGTCATTACTATAATGCAAACCTCCAAGTGTTATGGTAGGTTTAGGCCAGTTCAAGACTTCCTGTTCTCAAAGCTTAATACAAGACAGGGGATGAGTTATGAGACTAGACTGCAAACTCAGAAGGGACCCTTTAGGATATATCACTTTACTGATACGAGTTTAAATCTACAAAGTACATTGAATAATATTTGGAAAGACTTAAGTGGTGTCCCTCAGGGATCTGTGTTGGGACTGGTCTTGCTCAACATCTTTTTTGCTGACATGGACAGTGGGATTGAGTGCGCCCTCAGCAAGTTTGCCGATGACACCAAGCTGTGTGGTTCAGTTGATACGCTGGAGGGAAGGAATGCCATCCAGAGGGACCTTGACACACTTGTGAGGTGGGCTGATGCCAACCTCATGAAGTTTAACCATGACAAGTGCAAGGTCCTACACCTGGGTCGAGGCAATCCAGGCACAGCTAGAGCTTGGGTGAAGAGATTCAGAGCAGTCCTGTGGAGAAGGACTTGGGGGTTTTGGTCAATGACAAAATGAACATGAGCCAGCTTCAGTGTGTGCTCACAGCCCAGAAAGCCGACTGTATCCTGGGCTGCATCAAAAGGAGCGTGACCAGCAGGTCGAAGGAGGTGATCCTGCCCCTCTACTCTGCTCTCGTGAGACCTCACCTGGAGTACTGTGTGCAGTTCTGGTGCCCTCAACATAAAAAGGACATGGAACTGTTGGAATAAGTCCAGAGGAGGGCCACGAGGATGATCAGGGGACTGGAGCACCTCCTGTATGAAGACAGGCTGAGAAAGTTGGGGCTGTTCAGCCTGGAGAAGAGAAGGCTGCGTGGAGACCTCATAGCAGCCTTCCAGTATCTGAAGGGGGCCTATAGGGATGCTGGAGAGGGACTCTTCATTAGAGACCGTAGTGATAGGACAAGGGGTAACAGATTAAAACTTAAACAGGGGAAGTTTAGATTGGATCTAAGGAGGAAATTCTTTCCTGTTAGGGTGGTGAGGCACAGGAATAGGTTGCCCCAGGGAGGTTGTGAATGCTCCATCTCTGGCAGTGTTCAAGGTCAGACTGGACAGAGCCTTGGGTGATATGATTTAGTGTGAGGTGTCCCTGCCCATGGCAGGGGGCTTGAACTAAATGATCTTAAGGTCCTTTCCAACACTAACTATTCTGTGATTCTATGACTCTAAGTAATGGCCCACCAGAAAAGGCCCTTCAGATGACTGTTCCAGTGTTTATTCACATGGAGAGAAAGCTGTCTGAAGGCTGCATTTGCTTAAGACCAGATTCAATGTACTGGTTGTGGTGAGCAAGGCTGAAAACCCCTGAACTCACAAAAAACTTTTTCCATAGGCGAAAAATATAACTATACATAGCAAACATGTAACTTTTTGATATTCTTTCACAACAAGAAAAATTTTGCCCCTTGAATTTTATGACACAAGGCTTATTTTCCTCCTAGG
The DNA here is from genome assembly GCF_034315485.1 of Pezoporus occidentalis. Classification (NCBI taxonomy): domain Eukaryota; kingdom Metazoa; phylum Chordata; class Aves; order Psittaciformes; family Psittacidae; genus Pezoporus; species Pezoporus occidentalis. The sequence continues at coordinate 2,733,880 of NW_026912865.1, forward strand.
ATGGTTTTGTGGTGTTCTGAAATTTCTTCAGTGTCTCTATATTTTCTTTGAAGTGTTGATTTAATTCAGTATTTTATCAGATGTGCTACCAAAGTTATATATGGAGGCAAAATTAAGTACTTTCTTACTATGCACATGACTATTTTTTGCTCCGGCATTGCATGATCCTTTTTACTATGGTGTAGTCCTATGCTGTCATGTTGATGTAATTTTTTAACAACTAATTCTTTTGGTGTTATTGTTTCCTAGGACAATGTTCTCTGCACTGCTGATACAGCAAGTAGAATCCGAATTTTGATTCCCCCTTGAATTACTTTCTATTTGGTCATACGAAAATGACTTTAGTTGCACGATGACTATGAAATTGAGTGAAATTCTAAAACAATAATATGTTCTTATTTATTTTCCCACCAGTTTTTGTGTCTATTGAAACATTTACCAACTTTATTAAATGTTCACAGGGAATAAAACACAATACAGATTGTAAATGATTATTTTAATTTCTACTTTCTGTATGTGTCTTTTTTTTTTTTTATTTAACTGAAACTCTTCCCACTCTTAATTATTGTTCCCTACTTGATTCAAAAGTATTAAGGGCTGGGCTGAATTATGCTTTTGATTCTACAGATAACGATGCCTTTGAAGCATTCCCAAACCAAACTTGAGAAAAAAAAAGACTTCTTTAACTGATAATATTTCAGCATACATATTTAAAGTGTGGGAGAGTATTAGTTTCACATCAGGGAAATTCTAAATTCTGTCATCTGCCTGGCAGACAGAAAATTCACTCTGCCAAGATAACTGGGCCTGGTGATACCACAAATCCATTTTAGACTTTTTTTTGAAGCTCCACTCTGCATATCGGTTTGCTGAGTGGGACAGACTTTTTCAAGAAATTATTTCTATAATCAGTATTGAATGTTACAACACTGAAAGCATGGAAAGGAAGCCCTTTTAGCTGTTATACATAAATTATGTAGGTAAATTATTTTTTAGGTGCTGTAAGTGAATAATGCCCACAATGATGAAAAATATTTCTACTCTTAAACATTAGTTATCAGTTACTACATATCTCAGCGGATTTTATAGTAACTATTTTTTTCCATTCAGTAGTAACATATCACTTTTCCTCTTTCATGTGAGCGAAGGACTTCCTAGTTGTCAAAAAATGCCATATGAAAATACTATCTAGAATGGACTATTTATTAGTTAAAGAGCTAATATCATGTAGCCAGCTTGTTTTCAATTGTGTAATCAAAAAAGCAGTGAAAATGGTTTGTTGAATCAAAACCGAAGTTGTGAGTTACAGTCTTACTGATAATAGCCTTATCTCTGTCATTTTTTTAATAAACCACTCCATCTACTTCATGTTGCTTTTCTTTATTTTGCATTCCACTTTATGCTTATAACCAAGACATAGTGAGACATTTCGGTGTCCAGGGAGTATTTCCAAGCCCTGGTCATCTGTTTTATCAGCCTCCTGGCTGCTCTTACCTTTTGTGTTCTCTGCTCTGTCTTCCAAAGTGAAACTGGGATTTACCACATTTGTCCCCAGTATATCTGGCTATTCTTGAATTTTGCTTTCACCCACATTTGGCATAAAGTAACACTGCTGTCAAAGATCAAATAATTTCATGTTCCTTTCCCAGTCACTCTGTCATGCCTCCACAGGATCCTCCACCTTAACCTCTTTACTTTCCACTGGCAGAAGGTCTATGTGCCTACATGATAAACCAGCCAGAGAGAACTCTTCTGGATTACCAACATGATTCTTTTTTAATGGCCAGGTTAATATTAACCTGATAATTTTTCCAACATCCATGATTCCTGACTAAGAGCAGAAGTGCATGTGCTGGCACCAAAGACAAGAGTGGCACAAGAGCAGGAACACACAGTGTACACCATTGCTTTTTCTGGTGGCAGTGCTGGTTTAAAACAACCATGAAACTATGGCTTTGGTTAGACACAAATCAGGATGTAGCATATTATGTTTTCCTCTTTAACTTGATTTTTGATGTATGGTTCACATCTTCCTGTATATTATACTCATCCAGCTGTGCTATAATAATGGCATTTTTACCCTCTCATCAGGCAGTAATTTTGAATTAAAAAGCCTCTTCTAGGGATGGCTTCTAAAGTACAACACATACCACCTCATGAATGTGGTAACTGATATGCCGGCATTCCACAGTGCTAAATAGGTGAGGATGTTGGCTTTCAGGAACAATCTCTTGCCAGATAATACTTCATTATCTGACAGACCATCTGGTTTCCAGTCTGTCAATGCTATATTAATACAGTCAACTCTCTACGCTTGATTATTGCCCAACATTTCTATTACTTTGTAAATAACAGAACCAAAAAAAAAAAAAAGGCTTTTAGAGACTGAGCAAGACAAATCACCACTTGCTCACGTACTTGTCATTGTCATTTTTGGATAATGGCCAAATGGTGGATATTTCTCCATGTGACTTGTGAATTCAGAGTACAGCATACCCCATTGTTATCAGGAGAAAAATCACCAACTTTTAATTGCACAATATATATATAAACACAGCTGGCCTAGTGACTCATTTAGTAATGCAATATGTTACTCCCTAAAACTCTGTTTCAGGTGTGACCTCAGGACTCTTTCTATTCCAGTTGTTGAAGTCTGTGAGATTTAGAATGATTTACTCCTAGACTACTGGGAATATTTAAAGGAATCTTTCTTTTCTGGGATTTCAAAAGGAATGGTTGGACTGCAAATGAGAAGCCGTATCTATTGGATATCCTTCTGGTGTCTGTTCAGAGCATCTTATTTTAAGAATGACTAATCAGAAGAATGCACAGTTCATAATTCCATTGATTGATCTCTCTACAGTAAAATATACTGTGAGAGTGCAATGACATTACAGTACAAGACCATGAGGAACAATATTAGCCACACTTTAAAAAGAAAGATATATATATATATATATATCAAAATATGAATAAAATAGTGGTTTAGTGTAGTTAATAATCAAACAAAATTTTAATAAATACTGTATCGGCTTCTAGATGAAATTCTTCTACTATGAGCCAGGAAGCTGGTGAATACTCAGCCCTGATTCATTACCAGCTCTGACTATTTGCCTTTTTGTGTATAACTCCCTTTTCTACAGCAATGTCTCTGTGTTTCTCTTTTTTTCAATAGTCTTGACATAAAATTTCAGTTCTCTCTCATTAGCTGATGTAGTCATCCCTGGCAATACATGGTCTAAGTTAAATATCTGCTTCAAAATCTTAGATGCCTAAGGAAACCCTGCAGCTAAATAAATTAAAACTCAGAGCAAAACATTTGTGAAAAAAGGTTGTGGTTAGCTTCCAGTGAAAAATGCATAAATAATCAATTAAAGAAATGCTCAACATTTCCTACATGCCTTTTTCCCATTAATTGAATACTTTTCCAGTGACTACTCGAGACGCCAGTGATCATGCTCTTATCAGGCATGTCTGAAGTATTTTTTTCAATAATGAAACACAAATACAAATATAAGCAAGTTACAGTAAAAGAAAGAGCAAGCTGTTCCAAAAAGTAGTTACAATTAGATTGGATATACCATAAATATCTGTTTTAAATTTAATTGTTCTCCGTAAGTCAGGTCAAACATTAAAAAACCCCAGGAAACAGAAATTAACTAGAATAACTTTCTTCTATTCCAATTTACTACTCAGTGCCTACAAGACTTGAAAACAGATGCCTCTGTGCCTGTCTTCAGTGCAGTCTGAGGTACTAACTGTATCTCTATTTCAGAACAATAAAATATGACATTGAAAGTTTTGTAGACTCATATCTCAGCAAAGGTGCAGCAGCAGATGCAGACCTGATGAAGTCTGGTCAAGTGGTGCAGCAGTGGAACATGCCTGTTACGCTGCACAGGAGCCAGCATGACTCCAAGGGATGCTAATGGGAAGACTAAAACCCCGTAAGTATCCTAAAACCATGCCAGGCTGCATTCATATGCTAGCAAAATAAGCAGAGATGCTGCTGCCCTGCCTCAGCAACTTTTATAAAAACTTTTCAAGAAGTACCACTCTTGACTTCTTCAGTCAAAAGCTATCCCTACAGTGCAGATCTATTTTACCATGTTTTCTTTCCCAGCAAACCTAGGCATCCCTCCTCAGGGGCTGTAAACACTACCCCCAGTGCTGCAGTCCCCACTGCCAGCTCCCGTAGTCCCACAGTGTCGGTTTTCCAGGACTCTCTCCTCCCATGTCCTGCTACTCTAGGACACCCCCTTCAGTACTTTCAGACTTGATGCACTGTGCTGCGCTACAAACTCCATGTGCATCATTATTCAGTTTCAGGGAACCTGAGTCCAAAGCTGAAACTTTTTATAGGAGAATATATCATAACATGCCATAGCCTCTCAAAGCAGAAGGCCTGTGACAAGACAGCCTTCCTGCTTTCTAACATCTGCTCTGTACAGCTCTGGGCGACATGCTTAGTCACATGCTTGAGCTTCTGTAGTGAGAAGCAGTTGGTGATGTGAGAGAGAGAAGTGAGGGTTGAATGTCTAGGTCAGGATACTGTAACCCCAGGCTAGACTTGTTACTATACTGGATGAGAAACAGGTTGATGAAACCCTATAGGCTCAAGCTAACAGACAGCTATTTTCCACAAGCAGAGGAGAACTGGGTTTCATAAGCAGAAATGGTACCGCAAAGAATAAGCTTCTCAGTGTGGGGTATTGCAAGATTCAGGTTCACCCTGCAGAGCAACTACAGAATCTTTAATATCACGCCTCTTATTTCTGTGTAAGTGGGCTAGTGGGGAGCACTTCCCTTCATTTTTGTTTCATAGTTCACAGTCACCACTCAAAAACGGTCAAGAAGAGAAATACCTATTATTTTGCAAGGGAAATGGTATGAAGAATTTGTTATCTCTCTTAACCAGAAAGTCAGGTTCAATTACAGTCTTCCACATCTGCAAGGGATTTTTTGTTTTTTTTTTTTTTCAAATAAACTCATTGTCATAAATGGTTTAGTGGAAAGAATTAGAAGCCACGACTCTGTCCAGCTGCACTATCACTGAGTCACAGGCCCTGCTCTCTGGACTGATACATTTTGAAGTGTACAGTTGCAGCAGAAATGTAAAATGAGTATTCCCATCTCTACTCTCTCTCTCCTGTGACTACCGAAAGAGGCTGTAAAATGGTGATTAGACTACAGTCCAGCAAGTGGGAGCTAAGGTTCTGGATTCCTGTGGGTACAGAAGGAGTAGGAATCTTCAGTTACTGGGCAGGCTCTGTAAGTCATTGCATAAAGGAAAATATCCTTCAGAATCTATTATTTCCCTAAAACAAGGTAGCAGAAGACACAACTGTATCTTATGAGGAGTCCAATCATATAGGTCTGTTTTAGGCATTGTCTGGAAATGCCTAGAAGTGGATTGAGTTTACGTATCCCCACCTGGCAAACATGTGAGCTTTTTTATAAATAGAATTTTAAACTTAGGTGATAATATCTTTTTCTGGACATGGCTTTTTTTATTTGTCTCATCAGTATCAATCCAAAATTTCAGGTATTGTTCAAAAAGAGTAGCTCATCTTGGGTTAATTCTAATTTTCTAAATTAAAAGAAGAATAATCATAGTTTGGAAAAACGATAGCTTAAAGTTTGGTCATGGAATAATGCATCAGTTTTCATGACACTATAACTATTGGTACAGATTCTCTGGTTTAAGTAAAATGTATCTGTGTAGACCTGCTTTTGTAAGTAGCTTTATTCATAAGCAATTCATACCTAGCTTTATAGTAGCTGTTCTTGTAGTTTCCGAATCCTGAAGATTTGTAAGAACTCTAGGTTGCAGTACTTTGCCCTTTTCCCTGGGGTCTATTCTGGTAGGACTTTGTAGAGATATGTGGGCATGCAAAATGGTGCTCTGTCCACATCATTCTCCTTGCACTGGTTTGGCCAGCTTTACGTTTAGGTGTCATTCTGGATGATCTTTCATAGGCTGCTAAGCAAGCTTTGCAGCTAGGTCTAAGGACAAAACACATTTTGTCCCATGTGTTTAAGGATTATTTCAAAGTTCTGCTAAACACAAATAGGTGCTTAATATAGTTTTTTTCTGATGATATGATTGTCAGGCACACATTTGAAGCAAACCCTGAGGGCTAACAGAATTCTTAATTCAGCTGTCTTTCAGTGATGGGCAAGCAGTATCATTTAGATAGTTCTGTTGTGGTTACACATATACTTATATAACTGCTTTATAATTAACCTCTTCCTGTGAGAGAATTTTTATTCACAGGTGTTTATAAAGTGGTCTCAGATGAATCACAGAAGCAGAAGCTTTGGTCATGCATCAGTTAAGGTAGGAAATGTAGACATCCAATGCTATCTGGAATGCTGTCAGACATTCCCAAATTTTACCATTGCTATCTACAAGATTTTCTATGACAATGAAAACTTGTATCTAAGATTAAGAACAAGACACTTCACAAAATAAAAGAATTGCAAGAAAAAAATATTAAGAAAAATAGTAAAATAGATGATGGCTAGCGCATATATTTTTCACGTACTGACTACACAATTTTATCTGAATCCAGATTTTATACAATTCCCATGTAGAGTTGTAGAAATGCCTGTTATACACCTGTTGGCACAACACATGCATATTACTTACATGACAGAATTATAGGTGTCTAAATTCTGCTTTCCATGTGGGTTATCTTAAAACCTAGGGCAGCTGTAAAATTAAGTGTGTAATTTAATATGTTGTCTTAAATGCAGGTTTAGGTAATATGCCAGAAAAGACTTAGAAAGGTAGCACAGAAGAACTTGGTAAATAATCTGTAATTCTGCAGGGCACTAATGAATGTGGAAAGAGTGTACTGTTTATATAGAGCCTATGGCACTCTAGACTGTAATGATCACTCAGCAGGACAGAAGCAAATTTACATGCTATGCTCTGGAAGGCAATATAAGCTTCATTTGGAATTAAAAGACTTACCTGGCACAGAAGGAAGCAGGGAAGATCTAAGCAGCAGCAGCTTATACTGGTAAAAGATCATGGATTTCTTTTTTTGAAAAGTATTTGTATAATCTAAGCAATAAGCGTAAGGATCTGCACACTTTGAGTAATTTCCATGCAAATTTCCTCTTTTCCTCTGCTGAAAACTAAATATTATTGATTACATAAACCCAAAAGAATACATTTCAGGTTTTAGACTACTTTATGTTGTAACCTTACACATTTACTTGTGGATTTTTTTTTATTCATCTTTTCCTGTCTTTGTGTCATCTTTTGGTATGGAACTCTCCTTCGCTTTTTGCTTCTCTAACTACCACAGTTCCCCAGAACCCTTCTATGTGAAATACCTGTTAATAATGCATTTACTATATGAGGTTTTTCAGCATTATCTCACCAAACTGTACAAATTTCAATGTGTTTCTTCTATTTCTTCTGACTGAGCCTTCTCTTCTTTTAACATGTATACGCATTTTCCTTTTTATATCTGGTTTAGGTCATCTCACTGGTAACACAAAGGAGAGCACTAATATTTAAAAAAGCAGTAGGAAGGCTAAATCTTTACATAATATTACCACTAGCTTGAGTATGAAAATGAGGGTTGTATAGCAATGACAGTTTCAACTCGAGGGGATTAAGTATCACTTAAAAATAAGCATATACATATAAGCAGCACATATTACAAAATATGTTACAGTATGATGATGATAGTCCATCATCTCCCAGAAGCAGGATATCTATTATGTCATTTGAAACTGGAGTTGCTATAGCTAGTAGCTAAACCCAGTAGCTAGGTAATTAAACAGTTTTACAGAATTTTTATAAATGTGGCTAGAATTAACATTTTAGTAGCCCCTACTTGGCTTTAAACTGTTGTGCACACAAGGCTAGTGTCAAACAAAGCTAACACTTGTATGGCTTATAACTTAAAACAGTGTCTGATTTTCATATGTACTAGGTTTACTTATATCCTGGAATATAAAAAGGACATTAATTGTCTTTATGTCACCAGAAATGATTTTAATGAATTATAAATTCTTTGGACACTATCTGAACTTCCAAAAAAATTGCAAACAGCATGAAACAGAATTCAGGCTTTGGCTATGGACAGAGTCTTATGTCCTCTATAATTTTTCAATTCTATCTTCATTCCAGAGTAACTTTCAGAATAATACCAACAAGTAAATAAAGCATAAAATCAGAGCACAGACTTCAAAATCTGGTATACGAATTACTGGGATCATGGAGAAAAAACCCACGAGCTATCAGAAATACTATATGAATGTTTGTACAATCCAATCACATTTCTGATTATTTCATCAGTAACCTATCAGGTTCTGTGGTTAACTCTCTGTATGCCTCCATCTTTAATCAAAACATTTGCACAGAACATAAACATTAAGACATAAAGTAAAAGTTATGCTAAAATTGCTATCTAGGTGTAAAATTCTACATAGTGAGAAATGAGGAATTGCCTTTTAATGAAAGCCCTGGGTTCTGCTCCTTAAAAGAGAAAGAAAATTAAAGGCCTGAGAAAAAGGCTACTTTCAATTGACTTCAGAAGGATGTGAATCAGGTCCTTAAAGTAGCAATTCACTTAGTACTGACTGCTAAATTTATAGCACTTCTTTATTTTCTAAGCATAACAGCATCCATTCATCACACTGCAGTAACAAAGCTGTAACTTGATATATGACAAATATTACAAGCTTAATGGCTGATGTCCATTACTGACGGGACCTGCTTACCATTTAGAAAAGATTGGCACTGAAGGATTACTGAGCAAACACAGCACCTGAAAAAACTTGCATGCCGGAGTCTGTCATCAGGTGTGTGATCGAGGGCATTATCCGAGAACGCTAGCTCTTATCTTCAGTTGGAAACTGCTGCAATTGCCAACAATTCTCAACAAAGAGCTTCCGTCATGGAAGGCTGATACAACGAGCCAGTCTGGTGCTGGTTTACCTTCCCAAGGCTTCATTCCTTTTTATGGATCACCTGAGACCAAGCAGCACACCAGTCTTTAATAGCTTAAATAGCAGGACAACCTAGCAAACTGATGACAATCAAGGGAAAACCAATCCTTTTTGGTAGAAAGACAAAATTCCAAGCATTCCCTCATGGTAACTTAGAAAGACCTACTTCTAAAACCGCATTGTCCCAAACAGGATGCTGAGGGAAACTTTCTTGCCACTGATGCCTAGCATTTTGCAATGACAGATAATTCTCCCTATAATAAACTGCTCACTAGTTAATTTTTCACGTTTTACACCTCTATAATTCTTCTCAAGAATGCATCAAATTGCCCTTTCCCCCCCTTTTTTAATGTAATGCTAGATAAAATTACTATTATAGAATGAAATTACAGTGTGAAAACATACTGTTATTTTTCTTGTAATATTACAGCTTTGATAACCTGTTAATTATTTGCAAATAGTAATATGAGCTATTGAAATACTGATGGACACATTTTATTTTTCTCAAAATTGTGGCATTTCCTTTGCACAGGATTTTTTAAAATGTAGCTGAAAGTTTTATTTTCACATACAGAAATCAGGTTTTCCTACAGAAAAAAACTAAATTAGTTTTAGTTTATTACATTTATTACAAAGATATGAAAAAAATGAGATGAAATACTTTAATATGTTGTAACCCAATAGACATAAGAAAATCTGAATATTATGCAAGTATACTATTTTGTGTTACTAAAAGTAGAGGCTCATTATGTGAGAATGTATCTTAAAAAAAAAGGCTGAAATGATAATTAGTTAGAACTTTACTTTTATCCACAAAATGTATTTTTCTAAATCACAGTGGTAATAAAAATAATAAATATTACATATATACTAATTTGTAATTCATACCAGAGATAATATTTTCAAATAAAAGTGGTGTAAAAAAATGAGCTCTTAAAATATTTATGACATTTTTTGATATTATAAAGGATTTCATAAAGAAAACTATTTGAATTTACATTTTAACTTTAAGACATAAGTGGAATATTTAGTTTGTTGTAAAATAGGGATTTGCAAATAAAAGAATGTACATTGACCACAACGTCTTTTGTTAAATTAAGATATAAATTATTTTATGTTGGATTTAAATAATGAAAAGAAAAAAGAGTTTTATTAAGAAATGTTGCAACAGTGAGTAATCTGAGCCTCTGACTAGATTAGGAGGCATCAGGAGTGTTGAGGTATTTGTCCCTGCCATAGAATTCAGCTCCTACAAAGAACAGCAAATAGATGCATTGGGTTTGATTACCAAATTCCTATGATGCAGAGGTGTTTACGTATTACGTAAAATTCCATTTATCAGATTAAAATAAATCCTAAAAAATCATTCTATACTTGAGATACCCAGTTCCTGGTAGCTACAAAGCGGCGTATATGCAAGTTCAGGCAACACCAAAATATGCAAAAATACACAAACATCGAAGGCAAGCTGCAAAAAAAGCATGGGAATTGATCTTGCATTTATATCTGGGGCCAGTGCTTCAGCTAGAGTTACTGCCCTGTATGTTACACAAAAGCTTCAGAAATTTACTACGAATTGCCTATTGGCTTACTGTGAAAGAAGCTTTCTACACTGGACAGACAATGCAACGGTACAGTTTATCTGTGCTTATGTGCATGCATTCCTGTAAGGAGATGCAGCGTGTCATGCACACACCACATGATGTAGACATTTTTCTAATTAAATAAAATGATTATTATTGCATTAAAGTTAGTATTGTTATTGATAGGGTAAAGAAGCAGAGCAGGCTGTAAGTAAAGTTGCATAAGCAAAGAACGTGAAAACTAAAAATCAACCTCATATGTATACAGAATTTTATTTTCTCTGAAGAGGTAGATAGCATGACAGGCAAAATAAACTACTTATTATTCACAGTTTGATTCATGTAGAACGCAATGCGCCCTGAAACATGAGTTAGCATTATACAGAAATATGCTCTCAAAACATTGCCATGCTTGATGCTAATTCCTCGTTTTATCTTGTTTTATTTAAGATGCGTTCCACATAAAATCTATGTAACTGTTTAATGCTCATAGCTATTTACGTTGCTTTTATATTTCAAGGTGTTGCAGTGCTTTAGAGGAATAGTTTCTTCTCCATGGTCAAGCACAGATATTCTCAACATCTGGCTTACTAAATTTCTTTCGGAATGTGAAGCATGAGGTACAGGAAGACTTCAACTAGGGTAAATAATATTTCAAAGAGAAGAGGATTTGGTAATGGTGTTAGAGATGAATGATCAGCATAACTAGCTGTTACTGCTGCAGTGCAGCTCCACCACTCAACAAAAAGAAGGCTGTCGGGGATTGTCTTTCTAACAAAGGTGTAATTTAGAAGTTTCTAATATAATGCTGTTCCTCTTCCAACATTAAAAAAAGCCAAACCCTAAAACAAACACAAAACAACAAAAAAAGTAATTTATTAAAAAAAAAGTTGAGGATACATGTATTTTCAGAGTATGGCATAATACAAAGTTGTTAGCAAATATATTATAAATAGCATACAATTAACCTACCCTGAAAACAAGCAAATGACAAGTATTGAAAAAATTATACCTATTCTAGAAGGTTGACGTAGTTTTACTACATCTTCATAATTTACAGTTAAAATAATGAGCAAATGTATGTAATGTAAAGCTCAGTTATTTATGAAGTGAAAATGTTTTATCACTAAAATGCAATACTTTATTTTGCACCTGCATTTTTTAGAGATTTAAAAATTTTAGAGCTATTTAAAAATAGAGCAGAAATATGTAACTAAACAACTGAGGACAATAGTAGTTAAAAGAAACAAAGCTGTGTTTTCAGATGTAACCAGTGAAGAAAATGAAATTAGATGAGGTAAGGATATGCAGATTAGAAAGGCATAATAGTGTTATTATAAATAAGTATGAAATCTGGTCTAAGAATATGCTAAATGTATGCTGTCTGATTAGTTAGGACAAGACATGAAAAAAAAAATGAAGATTTTTTTCTCTTGAACGCATCAAACTACAACTTATAAACTTTTACGTTAAAAAGAAAGCTTTTGATCTAAACCACTGTTGCTCATTTTCACATGCATGCTTCCTTCAACTTAAATAAAAACACTTTACTTTGCATTTTACGCTGTCTGCCAGGTATTTCCTGTGAACATCCATCTAAAATCTCTTGGTTCTAGTAACTAATGTCTATAAAGAAAAATCTGGCAAAACTGTAGTTCTAAGCTTCACGAGCAGCCATTTTAAACAGAAAGCTGGTTTCGTTGTGTTGACAATCACATTTTAAACTGATTCCTTCCAGATGAAAAGATGCTTTTTCAAACAATGTAATAAAAGTGTCAAGTCAGCTGTTCTAAGGACATAAAAGTGATTTATCTGTTCTCTGGTCACTGTTTTTTCCCTTGATATGGTGGAATTTTTCTTTTAAAGAATAGTTTAAAATTAGTGGCTACTAGAAGAAGTAGTTATGGAGGAGCAAATAACATTTTGTCTTTTAAAGAAACACAACGCATAATTGCAATTAATTTTGCATCTCATGATGCATACGCTATTGTGTTTATAAAATGTTAACAGCAAAATCTACATAACAGATAAATAGTTAATTCTGGCAGCTCTCTATTGACAATGTCATCATCAGATTTCAGAACTACTTCTTCCGTAAGAAAGAGGTTTCAGATAGATTTCAGATCCTTTTATCTGCTTGCAGCTGGGCATGACAGCCTTGCACCAGCTAGGATTTGAGACATCCCCCACCCCTTCATCAGCGCTAGAACCAGTTTCTCACCTTTTAAATTCAGTTCCAGAGACTCTAATGTTATTATATACACACCATTTCAGAACATGCAAGTTGCGTAGGGACAGATCCGCCAAAAGCGGCATGATCCAAAAGTATGATTTAAGATTAATTTAGGCACTTAGCCTTAATGGTAATTCATGAAATCCTTGCTCAGAGGATATGTAGCCCTGGTTGTAACTAATCTCAGAGGGGTCTTGGTTCCTGACCTGAAAGCTGAAAGCTCACTAGCTGAAAATTTTCATATAGCCCTGGGTGATCCAAGGAAGCCCTGGAGAAGGGCAACATGTACAGCACACCGTCTGCGAGCTGTTTCCAGCCTTCTAACTCTAGATGGCTTTCAGCTCAGCAGCTTGGATGCCTGCTTGCTTTGCACAGCAGCGACTACGCCTAAAGGCATAGGAGGTTTTGGAGCTCAAATGCAGCACCGCACTGCTGTCTAAAGCAGGGCGAATGGTGCCAGGCAGAAATGCCTCCATCAGGGCCCCAGGTGCAAACCTCTGTGTGGAGCATTGATGAATGTCACTGTCACTGCTCTAAAATACTGCAGCACCAATGATGAACCAATTACTAAAGCGGGAGAAATTGATGGCCATTTTCCTGGCCTAACAAATTCAGCAGATATGGTCTTCACATTCATAGAACACAAACACATTCAGAGAAGCCAATGATGCAGCATAGTATGATACTTTCCATACACTAGACTAAAAGGAAGTGTTTGAGAAGCATGATTATTACATTGATTTAAACAAGATGTTTGAACCCAACAGGAACCTAATGTGATAAAATGACAAATATTCTTGAATGCTAAAATCATAAGGACTAAAAATTTAAGTTCTGCTTGTCTTTCCCTAGCAAAGGTAGATACATAAAAATGGATTGTAAACAATACTTCTAGGTATCTTTTTATTACTGTAAGTATAAGCATCTTATAATGCAATCATACGATTCCAAACTGAGGCCTATAGGAGCTATTGCTATGAATGCTAATACTATAATGAGTTCTATTTACATTATAGTAATAGAAAATACAGACAGTAAAGAAATCATAACTTTAAGATTAAAACAATCTGATTATGAAAATATTTGAAATTTAAAAAAATATAACTTGGACCTTATAAAAATACAGAAGACTTACCCAATGTAAATGGGTGCACCTTCAGTGGCCGTAGCAAACCATGATGACTAACACCAGCTAAGATCTGGCCTGTTTACTTCTAAGGTGCTTATAAGATTTATGTTAGTTCCTATAGGAAATAAATAAGCGAGTGTATCATCTTTAAAACATGATTCTCAAAAGTGATTCTCTATGAGTGTCCCTGTTTACTGTGTTGCCATATGTACTAGATCAAATTTTGCAAGTAAAATGTGTGTCCATCACTAATAAAAACGTGGTTAGCTAAACACTACCCTTGGTTACACCAGTACAACCTCATTGTATTTCAGAGCTGCGCACATAAAACTGGAAATAGAAGTTTTTAACATTCCAGAGCCATTTCTTATGTTTTCAAGTGTTAACATATGAAGTGGGGGTAGGGAACCTCCAGTCAGGAACAGAGAATTCCTGCCTGAAAGGGATGATGAAAACCTCATGACGGTAACATCATTGTAAATACTCCTATCTGGAGTCAGCACAGCGCACTGAACAGGGAGCTTTAGGCTTAAAAATACTACTACCTCCATGCATTCTCCCAGACAAGCTCCTTCACAATTAGGAGCCTGTATCAAAGAATGCAATTCTATGTACACGTTTCTCAGAGCTTTGGTGTTAACGTGGGGCAAACAAATGACATGGTATCAGGCTGCTCTGTGAGAACCACCTATGTGCATGCTCCAGTGAAGATCTACTTGTCTTCCTGGCACTTTGCCCCTCAGTATCCCCATCTGTACCAATGTACAGTATAACTCAACATACCACTGAGATAATGGTGCTTCCTTCTTTTGTGAAGTGTTTTGAGATCCATAGGTTAAAACAACCAGTATCATCTTTGTTTCATGACTGACTAGTGCTGCAAAAGCATCCAATCATTTGGGATTGTTGGCAAAACACCGCATTATGAACTGGTTACTTTTTATCTACTTAGAGACTAAGAGAATGCATGAACATTTTATAAATAGGCATGCATACGCATATGTACATGCATTTTGAAATGTAATGAGGCATCAGAATTTCCTGAGTTTTTTGTCAACTTTATTGGGAAATGAGACAAAATTGAACCATCAAATTTGCATGTTTATTTTAAAAAGGAAGCAGAACTCATCAACTTCATACAGATACATGAAAGACGTCTCTTTTGTGGCCGTATTTTATCTAAACCCTTGCGAGCATAATATAAATCACAACTTATTATCAGGCAAATATTGTCAGTCAAATTTTCTGTCTTCCTCTTCTCTAATATTGAAAGCAAGTCTTAACAATGATTTTACTCAAGACTGTACCATCATTTAAATTTTATGGCTCAGCACCCATTCAGAGTAAGATAAAAATGATGGTTTTAAGACACAGGTTCAAACAAACTATAGACAACAAAAGTGAACTAAAATCAGTAAGATCAGATATTATATGTAGGACTATGCAGAGTAAGATATGGGGTAAAGTGCTAGTAGGTGCCACAAGAACAGTTACAGGGAAAGCAGATCTATTACTTTGCATAGATTATGAATCATAAAATCATAGAATGCTTAGGGTTGGAAAGGCCCTTAAGATCATCTAGTTCCAACCCTCTCATCTAGTTCCATCCCTATGAAGATGGAGCACTTGCTAATTACCCAGAGGAAATTCTGAAATTCTTTTATTGTGGGGCACCTGAAGTCTATGCTAAGGCATCTTTTCTCTTTTTACTGAAGATCTGGTTCTGGGCCCCTCAGTTCAAGAAGGACAGGGACCTAGTGGAGAGAGTCCAGCGCAGGGCAATGAAGATGATTAAGGGAGTGGAGCATCTCCCTTATGAGGAAAGACTGAGGGAGCTGGGTCTCTATAGGTTAGAGAAGAGGAGACTGAGGGGTGACCTTATAAGTGTCTATAAATATATAAAGGGGGAGTGTCACGAGGATGGAGTCAGGCTCTACTCAGTGGCAAACAATGATAGGACAAGGGGTAATGGGTACAAACTGGAACACAAGAGGTTCCACTTAAACTTGAGAAGGAACTTCTTCTCAGTGAGGGTGACGGAACACTGGAACAGGCTGCCCAGGGAGGTTGTGGAGTCTCCTTCCCTGGAGACATTCAAAACCCGCCTGGACACATTCCTGTGTAACATTATCTAGGTGTTCCTACTCCGCCAGGGGGATTGGACTAGATGATCTTTCGAGGTCCCTTCCAATCTCTAGCATACTGTGATACTGTGATGCTGTGATCTATAAGTGCAGGTTGATCTCTACTAAGAAACAAGATTCTTGAAGGTAGCAAGTGAGCATGGATCCAAGTCCACTTCTGCTCCTCCTGGTATGAAGTGCTAAATAACAAATCAAAAAGTGGGGCAGATAGCTGTGGGGGGAAATAAAATCTTAATCTACTACTTCTGCTTGTTCAGAGCACTTAAAGCAGAGCCCAAAGTCTGGTCTTTTGATACCACAGGAATTTATGCCTCCAGAAAATGGAAATGGATCGCTGCTTCATAACTGCTCACAGGGAAAAGGGATTTTTGGCATGACTGACCATGTCACACTTCCCTGGTCGGCAATTTCATTGACAGATTCAGGCGCAAGGTAGCCAAGTATTTCTATCTTGTATAACACTTACTTGGCAGCCTTTTGACAGGTCTCCTCAGCCCAGCTGGAAGAGCATACATTCAGCTGGGCCCCTGGAACAGGCAGTGATGGTTACTGGTGAGTGTGAGAGGCCGGTGCTTCCCTGCAGGGCTGACAATCCTGTAAGTCTCCTTCCCTGACCTGTTGGCAACTAGAAGCAGCAGTGTATCACCTACAGCAAGGCCTCAAGAGCACTGCTGTAGTCTCTCAAGAACTTGTTACCACAACAAAGAGTTGATGGATGTAGGCAGGACAAAGAAGAGAGCTAGCAAATTCCTTAATTGATGAACATTGATCTCACGTAAACCAGGAATGCTCCAGCTTCTGCATGTTTGCTGACAACTCTGTGCTCATCCAGCTCCTGCTTAGTCTTGGCTGTTCTCCCACCTACTCCACCCATAGCTGACAAATTTTGTGTAGCTTTATAATCTAATCCCTCTAATGTATGAGTCAGGGCACTGCTTATTAAAAAAAAAGGTGTGTGGTCATACAGAGAATTATAGATACAAGAGAGTGGTAAGGTGGTGCTGAGAACAAGACAGGAATAATTATTAAGCTGCAGTGCTGTGTAAACACAGAGGTAATTGCTCCTTCACAAACCAAGTTCAACATAGTCAAATAACTCAGTAGAAGTAACGAAGTCTCAAGTGATCAATGACAACTGTGTTTTGCACTTTTCCAGGACCATCTAGTTCTAAGGAAGGCTAACAGCACTTTAAACTGTAACTTATTCAAGGGCTGAGTTACAAAACTGGAAACCAGGATATTACTGCCCTTTCTGTTTCAGGCAAGTTAACTAATGAACAGAGAAAGTAACAGGTTTCTTAAGTGAATGTGTACCAAAAAAAGCCAACTGTAACCCAGAACATTTACTGTTAAAATTATGACCCCATGAAAATCCAAGTTTATAAGAACAAAGTTGTTTATAGACTCGAAATAACAGCATCCATCACTTTAATGCTGTAACTCCAAATTAAGACAGGGCAGATGGGCATAATTTTCCATTCTTAATATGAGACACAACACCATGTGTCCTTAATATAAATGCAACATACACATTCAGCTAGATGGTTTGTTTATTCTTACATTTCATATTCAAACCTAAGTCATTATTAGAGAAAAAGTGAGCGAATACAAATGCAGTAAAGATGATGACGATACAAAAATCAGTCATTTAACATAACCTAACTTCTTGTTTTTAGGATCTAAAAAGAATGAAAAGTTTTCTCTATTAATGGTTTCAGTTAATCCTGTATCCAAACATTTTCCCCAGTAAACATCAGATTATTTTTATGTTGGCTATAAAGCTGTCGCTCCTCAATAAACAGATATGCTCCTGGTGGGTTCACCTCTGTTGTCAAAGATCTGTCAGTTCATGCATCATCTCATAAATGAAACCAGAGAACCTCTGATGCATGGCTCCTAGAAAATCCAGCTGAGCAGAGCTTGCTCACCACTGAAAGATTCACACTGCTGCAGCCCCTGTGCAATTGGCAGCAACTGGATGCTCCCAACACAAGTTCACAAAAGCCTTCAAGTTGATACTCCTGCCTCGCTTTAACAGAAAGCTCTGTGACCTTTAATGCTCTGCTCAACTGAACCTTCCTTTAGTGGGTCTCAATTAAATTTTATGTTTTGTGGCTCCCATTTTCTTGTAAGACAAGAAAAGAGTTCAAGGAATGGATCTTTCTTTGAAGAATTTAATTCCCTGTGGAGAAAGTTTATTTCCATCTGAGGAGCCACTCAAAGTTTGGGGGAAGGGTGCTTTTTTTTTTCCCCTGTGTTTTTTTTTTTTGGTAGTTTTTTTCTTTTTTTTTTGGTTAAGAAATTTCTAATGAATTTTTTAAAGATTTGTAAAGATAAAGGAGTCTTCAGATTCCTTGAAAAGGACAGTGTTCTGATAGTGGTTACAGTGGAAATATTTCCTCTGTCCATTTTATTATCATGAACAGAAAATCAGAGGGACGGTTAAAGAAATCCTGGCCATTTTTTGTGATGAGGAAGCTTTCCATGAAGTCATCTGATTGCTACTGTTACACTGTCATAATGTAAAACTGGTTAATTTTCAGTAAAAAGCATTGCAGCAAATGGAACATTTACATATGTATTTATAAAGATAAGACCTTCCCAGGCTGATTCTGCATACTTAACCTCAACATAACAAGGTCAAAAAGTTAAGGCATTAGGAAGTGTCTTGTCTGAGCTGGGCTCTGACATTTTAGCTCACCATAGTTGCTGCTATTGAAAATGCAAGTACAAATGAGCATAAGCACTATTCCCAAACATAAACATTTTCAGGAGCAGACCATCAGTAACATTTCTTTTCCCACTGTGTTCCTTTATTTAGTTTCTTTTGTAGTCAACATAACATAAAATCACATATGAAAGTAAGGAATTCTGAGTGCTAGAGAGAGGTGCTGAGAGTCTTTTATAGTCAGTGTATACCGAATTAGATCAGTCTAATTCAGTCTGAAAATGCCACACAGTAATGGGGCTATTTTGTATTGCCAACATGAAATAAATATGGGGCACGAATGAATTTCTTACTTTTCTCCCAGATTTATACATCTGAATCTGAACACCTCATAAATTGTTGTTTCCTTGTTATCTAAATGTGAAGCCCTTTCTTTGTGCTCTCTTCTGCATATTTTTGTGGTCACTCAAGGATGGGGTTATCAGGATTCAAGGTTTCCATTAACTAAAATACTTCACAGTCATCTCTCTCACTGCCCTCACAAGTGTCATAATCACCATGCTTCAGAAACCAGACAACTTGTGCAGATGGGAATGCAAGACTCATGGAGTCAAAGAGGTTTTTCAGGATTAGGTATTTTATTTTTTTAATTTTTAAATGAAATTTAAGATTATACTGTATCTGAGATTCTTTGTCTCGTTTCTCCCTAGTGCTTACCACCGATGACTGTTTAAAGGTGACCATCTGCCTCTGTTTAACTTTCTGGGGAAAACTAAGTATTCATAGAATTTGCTTTTTGTTTAGTTCAAACTCTGTTTGCTACAGGCAAGTAAAACTCTGTATTAGCTCTAGCCTGAAAGAAATTTAGTTTAACCCACTGCTAAATTATGACTTAAATCTATAATAATTTCATGCAATCATATTTTCTGGTTTACAGAGTCATGCCTTGATATAAATATAAAAAAAAAAAATCATGTTTATACCAGTGAGCTTGGATAAGATACATGGCATTTTCATGCTCACTGACATAAATATTGAAACTAATTCTGTATTTAAAAATAAATTGCCATGATTGTAAATGTTGATACTTTCCTTCTGTAAAAATACAGTTTTCTTTTGAAAAGCAATGAAAATTGACATATACTCAGCTTTGAAAACACCAGAAGCTACTTCAGCATTTCAAACCACCCAGTTCTATATCTACATACTTATGCAGAGTAGCTTAGCTAAACTCACTGCACGAAACAAAATAGATCTAGCTCTTAATTTTTACCACTTGTCTAACCTCCATTTTTTCGGTACAGCTTGTGGACACAAGAAGTCTGTGCCTCACTGCACCTATGCTGCCTCCAAACATGGTATCTATGCAACTATATATAAGAACAGTTTCATTTTGATGAATATATAGATAAAAAATGTGTTGCTAATATATTTACAAAGTCCTCGTGGAAAGCCTGCCAGCTGCTCAAAACTGAGATCTACTAATTAGAGTTACATTGATTAAAGCCTAGCTCCCAAAGAGCTCCTGTGGATAACAGGCTTAACTTTAAGCATATGATCAGTCCCATTACATTCAATGGCTTTAACTGGACTGACTGGTCATAAAATTAAGCATGCATTTAAATGCCTTTGTGGATCAGAACCTAAGTCTCTTACAGGAGCTCAGGCTTAGAATAGTGGTACCTTCTGAAGCCAGTATGATTCAGGTGACTGAAGACCATAAATCCTTTCCCATATTCTCTCAAACTGAAAAGCTGTGGAATTCATTACAGCTTGGAAACCAGTACTTCACTGAACTGGTAATAGCTCAGGCTAAGCCAGTTCAGAAAACCAGGACAAGATACAAAAGCCTAGATACTGCACTACACTGACACAGCCATCCTGCTGCCAGAACTGAAGCAGTGTTTGCTCCAGCTCTATAGAGCTGTGCCTCCTGCTTTTTAAATGTATCCTAATAGTAAAATTTGGTATTGTGAGTATAAGTAATGCTAAGACTTTTCAAATAGTGCTCATTATGTAAGACAACATGTTTGCCAAATTCTGGCAATTGCAAAAATGGGGTGGAAAATAAAGAGGATCTAATGTCTGGAAAACGGGTGATTAAAAAAGGTAACATAAAATTGACAATTTTAAAACCATATACTCTTACCCTTCTCGTTGGAAAATAGTCCTAAAACAGTCCCCCAGGCTCTTGTAACCGGTTGGATCAGTTTTCCCTCTTTGAATTTGGAACCTAAAAAAAATACAGTTTGCATCACAGCATGAGAAGTCGGTGATTTTAAGTCACTTTTAACTTTCCAATTATTATATAAAAGGAATTTTAAAGGGTTTGTTTTTACATATCTGATTCATTATTATATACTGTTCCTGATATACTTATTAACACTGTTTTCATAAAGCTGCTAAACTATGGAAAAAAGAGCTTTGGTAGTAACTTTTTTTTTTTGTAGTTTATGGAACTCACAGTATAGCTATCACCTTTGACATTTACACCTCTTTCTAGTTGTTTGAAAAATAAGCTGTTAACCCTGTGCCTGATCCAAAGCCCATTGAAACTAATAGAAGCCTTTGAGTCAAACCCTGTTTTTGAAAATCTGAAATGGATACTATAGTGTGTTTCACTATGAAATGAATCCACTGTGCAGTTTATTTTTTTTTAATATCTGACACAATTACAATAAAAATCAGCCAGAGACATGACCAGAAATTAAAGCACCATTCATTTTTCATAATTTAATAATAAGATGAACGATACAAGCAAGCAATGAGTTATTTTAATTAAAACATTGTTTTCTCTATTCACATTTTGACAACAATAAATATTTCAACAGGAAGCTTGTGGCCTTGAAAGGAAAATCAAAATTATGATTTAAGACTGTAAATATCTTATTATTTATGATTTATGGATAGCAACAGTAGTTTAACAGACTACATTTATTTTATTAGGTATTTCAGTTAGATTACCCTATTTCTTGCAGTTTCAAAATTGCTGCCAACACATGAAACTAAATAGTATGGAGAAATTTTGAATACGTTTTAGCAATAAAACTTCTTCTTGAACTAATTGCTATATAGCACTTAAAAAGAGAAGAAGAATATCAGTGTTAGCAATTCCAGTCTACAATAGCCCAGTATCAGGCAACCACTAAGTTGGCCTTATCACCAAGTACAATACTAATTCTGCAAAACACAGTGTTCAACAGTTTCAAGGAATAACTGTCATTATAGTCAAGTATGTCAGATATCACAGATATATTGCTGTTCTGAGAAACATCTATTAGTACTTATTCTAATCATGATACTAAGTCTCATTAATATGTAATAAATTAAGGTATTTTTAACTCGATGTTAAACAGCAATGTTCTCTTCTCAACAGAATTCAGGAAGGTCAAATCAAGGTTTGTACTGTGACAAAAGGCATTCACTGTTTTGAACAATTGTTTTGAGTATTTCCTAAGCAGGGTTCTGTGCTAACCCATACATTTTACTCGCTTTGAGAAAAAAACTTCCAGTGATGTAATACAATTCTTCGGGCAATTATGAAGGCAAGCCCACACCATTTTTGAAAACAGTTAGAAGGAAACACTGAGCCTCTCCATAGTCCTAATAAAAGTAGTTCAGGCACATCTGGGATCGCTATCTGGGGTAACCTCTTTTATTAGCACAAGAACTTGCTGCCAAGTTGGCAGAGAGAAGAATGCGGCTCAATAGGCTTACACTCAAATAAGAGCTGATGCATAACATTTTGTCTGAAAAGAACCCTTGGGAAGGCTAATAGTTGAAAAACTTGCCCCAGTGCCATCACATAAAATCCAACAGCAATATCAGCTACAGAAGCTTTTAGATTGTGGCAATCAAGCAACCAAAATTATAACAGAAAGTAGATTCTGTGTACATTTTAATATATTTAAGACTTGATTATTTATACGTCTCAGTTCCAAACCCAAAATGTCTTTCTTTTGCTTAAACAAGTGCTGGAAACAGTCACCAGTAAATAACTTCTTCCAAGTATTTAAAAAAATAAAGCTTTCTTAACCCAAAATTTCCCCCCCCAGTTTCAAGATTTGGCCCACTTGTAAACTCAGACTAAAGCACCACTATTTCTAAAACATCCTCTGAATGATGCACCTTCCCTCTCTTTCACCCTGCAAATTCTCAAGCATGTCCTACTAGCATGTGTATAAGGTTCCCCACTAAGTTGTGCTTGCAGAACTGTTTGTAGAACTGGGACTTTAATCTCAGAATCACTGTGGATGTCAACAACATGGTGAACACACTTATACAGTTTTGTTTTGCAGTTAACATGGTGTTGACTTTTCAATGAAATGCGTATGATTTAATAAAAATGTATCTTTGATAGCAATAGTAAAAATCATAGCAGAAGAAATGCAGTATGAATTTATGTGTATCAGATGAAGGACAACTTCTTGCTAAAGAAGTTAAAGAAGTTTTACATTCATTTCAGTTTTTTGTTTTAGTAGATAAGACCTTAGTATTAAATGAGTCCATTTGTAACACTGGATCACACAAATAACATATTCCTTCCTTTAGGGTTTTTGGATCCATTCCTTCCCTAGTAAATCTTTTTTATAGCTTTAACAGCAATCCTAAAATACATACCAATTATGTGTTTCAACCTAGATCTGCGAATTGGGTTCTTTGATTCAGAATTGCTTGCCTCAATAAAATCATGTGCAACTTTTTAATGAACTAGCTAATTGATCACCAGCACTTGTTATAAGAAGCTCAGAGAAGAGCTGAAAAAATATTTATTTGTTTTTCTGGAGGCAGCAGCAACCTGTATTAGTAATCTTAATAATACAGAAGAGTGAAAACATTCACTCCAAAAACAACCTGGCCTGTTTTTAATGATTGTTTAGAGGAATGAACACAACTGGGGGATACATAATGGCTTTTTCTGCCTCAAATCCGTTCCATTCTAAAAGCATTATAAAATCACTGAATTTCATGCATTTTTGAAAGCTGGATGCCTGCTTTGTATGTTATTAGCTTTCTTAGAACAAAAAAGATTAATTCTCCTAAAAGTAAAATTGAAGCATTAACTTCTGATCTACTTCACTATTTTGAAGTCTGCGTGAAGAATGTGCAGGTAATGTTCAGAAACACTCTGAACAGACATATGGGTAGAGAGGCTTTTCCAGGACTGGATGAATGACCTGCTATTCACTACTAGCATATCACAGGTGCCAGAAAGTCAGTGACAGAAGACACTCCAACATGTTATGTGTTTACCAAGAGGTTTATCACTCTAAAATTATCACCAGGCTAACTTTCCTCCTCTCTCGTTTTCCTGCTTTTTGGCTTTCTGGCAAAAACGTTGTGGTACTGAGCACTGTCTCCCTGGGAATGCTCACAGAGCTGTTCACTTAGGCCCCCAGGTTACCCCTTCCTACTTAGGACTACCCCAGCACCTACTGCCTGCCCTCTCAGTTCTTCCTCACCATCCCCAGCTCCATCTCCCATGCCTTTGAGGACCTCACAGTCTCCCTTTCTGGCTCATAGCAGCAGCCCACAGGGCTTGGTCTTTGATGCCACCTTTGACTGAACAGTACCTTTGACAGTACTGAACTGATGCTGTTTAAGAAGAGAACATCAGTGTCCTCCCCAGAAGACACATGGCTGGAATCCCAAAAAGTGGAAATCATGGAAACAATTTGAGGTTTTGGGGTCTGTCCAAAAGTCAGTATCTTCATTGAAAACCCTGCATGATCTAAACCCAGGAAAATATTTTAACTTATCCACACAAATCAGCACTACAAGTACTACTTGTGAAATAAATAAACCTAAATTATTCTTATTTTGACAGCATGAGAGAGCGCATTTTTGGTTTTGGTTGTAACAGTCCTTGATCAATAACTTTCAATGGGCTCTGCCTGTCATCCCACAATACAGATGACATCCAACAATATAGAAGATGCTTGAGTCCTCTCATCAGTTCTCCAAACCACTTACCATTTAAGAAGAGATACATCATATTGTGAAGCAATGACTCTACATAAGTATATGTATCTGTTTCCAATGCCTAACTTCAGAGTTCTTACTGGTTTTGTAATAGCCAGTACTTTATTCAGAGTTTTACAAAGTCCTCAGTCCACAAGATGCTTTCCTCCAACTCTTCCTATTGCAAGAGTCCTCTAAGTAGTCTTTTCTAATACAGTCAATATCTACAGGAGAACAAGCACATGCATGTGCTTTCTGGGGGAAAAATACCAAATTCTCCCTCTATCAGTTGCTACATTTTTTGCTCATGCTTGCTGAACATTTCATCAAAGTTGTCCTGTGGATGCCACTACAGCATTCAGGTATGTAGTGTTTAAAATCGGTTCACCACAACGAACCTAGCAATCCTCCCCCTTGTATTTACTGATGTGGACAGAAGAAAGATTTCCAGCACATGCTGAAATTGTTTTAGTAATCTTAAAATCTAAAAGGAAGAAACCAGTATTTTCATTTGTAGATTCAAGTAGATAGTGAGCCGTTAATTATTCATCTATGTAGGACAACTGCAATGTGATGTGGTGCAGGCTAGGCTCACAAATTCTTGCCACTGGGTTTGCAAAGACTATATGCCCTCATGAGCAAATTCCAGAATTTCTTGCTGCTTTTATCAGTGCTGCTGACTAGTTCCTCAACCACAAAGTTCAGAGGGAAAGAAAAACACTGACTCAGAGAACCAGGCTTTATACCATGTTGCAGTGCTTGCCAACGAGTGGCAATCTTAGCTGTATTTTCCTTTTCTTCATGTTCTACTAGGATTTTATCATATGTTCTACTTTGAATAAAGCTCCTAATATTTCCCTCCATGACTGGGACTTCTGTAATACCAAAGTAAATGATCTCAGGTACTGAGTTGTGTAGATGCTATAAGGAAGAGAGTTATGTGGTATAACTACAAAATAAATTATCTGTGCAGTGTTAATTTTAAAACAGCTTTTATATATATGTACAGGCTTTGGAAAACTGAAACTAACATTTATAGCCTTTTTTACACTTTCACTAATTCCCATGATTCCAGACACTCCTAGCTGTAGATACAACATAGGTCGATAAAAAAGGTATAGTCTGAAACTTTATATAAATACACATACTATAACAATTCACATACTTATAATAAAAATTATAATTTATAAAGTTTTGGATTTGCTGACTCAAACATTTATGCAGGTGTTACTACTATCCACTGATATTTAGATTCCACGCAAAACTTTTCAGAGCAAAGAGGACCTTGAAAATGTAATTTATTTCACTTGTATTTTCACTTTTTGCTTAAGTTCTTTGAGTTGCTTATGTTACTTAACAGGGTAATAACTTAATTGAGAGTATAATTCTGTTACTTATTTTAACAGTAAATCGTATGAACTGTTGATGAACTGAATATTAGATTTCAAACCAAAAAACTAAATTATTTTAAGCCAAAGACATAAATTTTGATTGTGCAGGGATCATATTTTAAGTGTTATAGTATTGCTATGATGGTTATTTAACTGCAAAAACCACATAAGAATACAATAAAGTAGAACATAAGGAACAGGCAAAAGAACAGAACTTTTCCCAAACATTCTCCATAGTAGACATAAATTTGTCTCCATCTAATCACAGAATCTTTTATACAGTTCCTATTTACTTCACAATTAATAAACCAGAATCATGGGTAGAGAAGTATTACTAAAAATTCTTCCAAAATTCATCTACATGAATTCCACTTTGTTGGAATTTGTGATTCTTGTTAGTTTATTTATTTGCTCCTCCTAGTTTTGGAAGAACATGTTTTTTGAAGAAGAAAGAAAGGGATAGTAATAATGGAAATAATTGTAAAGATGAAACCTCAAAATTATCTGCAGAGATGTCTTTTATGCAAGTTTGAACATCAGCTACCAGGTATGATGTTCAAATAAAAATTACCAAACACAAACTGATGAATTCGCACATTCGCTGAAGTATTTATAAAATACTGCAAATCATAAGCTTGTCCATTCCACATTTGACCCTCTGAATCCTGATCTGTTCTGTCCCCTCCCTAACTGAGTGGTTATCCAGGAATTTGTAGCTTGCCTCTGACAAACAAAAAAAAAAAAAAAAGAAAAATCTCAAAAACTGACTTGATATCTAAGTGGGGCAAAAGGAGGAAACATTAACACTTCACGAGAAAGAATTAAACACCTACATCTGAGTAAGGAGTACATTCACAGTAAAGTTAGAGGTATATCAACAACAGATTTAGCAATCTAAAACTGCAGAATTTAGAGGGAAGAGATTGGTTATTCTGATTAAAATTTGAATCCAATAAGATCATCATCATTTGCCACATCCTTTTAGGTTAGCTAAAAGCAATTTATCTAAAGCCTCCTGAAACAATTGATCTAAACTCTTAAAGCCTTGATGATGATAACTTCCCATGCATGGCTGATGCTGAGTTTAGGATTTTTTGACAATACTTACCCTAAATGAACTGCATCATTGAATAGAGATACAGTAAAGTCCTAAACATGACAATGTGGCTTAGGTGTTTCACTGGTACTCTTGGTCAATTCCCTGAACGTGAGTTTTATTCTTAGACCAAACAAACGTGCACTAATCACAAAAAGAACTTCACCTTCCCTGTACTTCCTGTTCCTTTTATAGATTACTTTCCTCTATATCTTACTTTTATATTTGAGCTAAACAGCACATCATTTCATCAAAAAATATCAGTGGCAAAAAGAAAGCAGTGCTTTATATTCCAAGAGTGTAATGATGTGGTTCAGAAATGAAAAGTGCATTTTCTCAAGTAATAATGAAGATCTACTTTTTCCTCCTGCATCATTTTTCCCATTATATGAATGGAACAAACATAGAGCAGCTATAATGTCAGAAAGAAATTTTCCTTTACACGTATTTTTAGAAGACAATATTCAGCAAAAATAAACTAGACCAGCAGCAGGTCAAATTAACCCATGCAACTTTCATGCACATCTACTCTGGCAATTTGGCTAATGAATAACAAAAATAACTAGTCAATAGCAGTTACATACAAAAAATTTAATGCCTTCCTGAGAAAGAAATAAACAGAAACTAAGTTAAAACCATAAATATTTTTAATAATCTAATTCCACCAATGTGTGTGTGTGTGGAGGGGGCGCACAAAACAACAACAAAAAAATTAGTGAAAATGACCATTTTTTCATTCCACACTAAAAACCGTTCAGAAAAACATCTTTATGATGTTGTGCAAGTTCTCTTTTATCCCAAGGATGAAAATACTGAGAACATGTTCATAGCAAGGTGAAGATACAGAATGAGGTTCTGAGCTGGTGTCCTCCCTACCTATTGCACATGGAAGTGTTCCGATCTCCAGTCCCCAGCCTTCAAGTCCTGTTAATGCTCTTGTGTTTCTGGGTCCCAGACGTAACTGGCAGCCGTGGGCTTCTATGAGCTCCTTGCAAATACCAGCCTTCCCTCTCAGTTATGGACCTGTAGGCACTGCACATTATTATAATTATCTAGAATTTAGTTTACAATTTTATAATTATCTAGAATAGAGATTATTTTAATGTCATTCCGTCTACAAGTCTTGCCAGAGCAGGAACATCTCTGCTGCCCTCTCTGCTGGTATCGTGGATACAATTCTGTCCTTGAAACTTTTCTTTTGTTGACTGGATGCAAATTTTGAGCACAAGATCACAGCAATGATCACAAAAGGACATCTGTATTTGATAATCACACAATATTTTGTGTGAAAGATCATGCAATATATGCGATGTCATCTTAACAATCTTACGAAGGTAAGATATATTGGGAATTACTGACTGCAAAAGTAATAGGTAGATTTAAACTGTGTTTTTTTTTGTCTACAGCTTGTTGTGTAAAAAGCTGAGTTATTCCTTGGTGAAGGAATCAGCAGAAACCAGTAATGGTAAAACCAGCATTTTGTTTTTTACAGGCACAGTTTATTTCTGAAACCTCTTGCAATTTCTATTTTCTAAGTAAAAACAATCCTCCAAAATCTATGGATTTTTTTGCCCCTTATGTAAACTGGACAAATCATTGAAAATGGCACCATAAGGAATAATTTTGTATTGTCACAGATCATGGAGTTATTTTTATGATTTTAAATATGGGTAGTCACTCGTGGCTTAATACATCAACAGAAGAAGTCTGGTTTTCATTAGTTTTGGATAAAATCCTGTATGTTTTCCTTCAAAACAGCTTATAGAGAAACAACAGACAAAGTGATGAGGAATATAAACTAATGACTAGCAGAGATTTCACAAGAAATCAGATATTGGATTATATTATATGATGGCCCCAGTATCCGGTCTTGATTCAGGGAAAAATGAGAATGTGGTTTGGCGGGTTTCAGTGTGTAACATGTGCCTGCTAAAAACCGTCCAGTTCCTTATCTCAGTTTAACTTCTATTACAAAAATGTATATCCTTTCATGACCTATCTCTTCTGGATTAGATGGACCTTTAGCCTAACCCTGTAGAGCCATTCTTGTGTCTTGTGACCTTACTATAATCTATGAATCCAGTACTGAGTCTCTGCAAATTAGAGCCTTTGAAAAATTTAAATGTAAGTATGAAAATTTCATCTATAAGTTAAATGATAGCAGATTAGAGGAATAATTTTGTTGCCTTTAAAAAGTAAGGGTATTCTCTATTACTTCAAAAAGATGCAAAGGCAAAACTCAATGCAGCTTTGCAAAATAAAACATGTATCTGATAAGCCACAGGAAGGTTTAAAATGAGTAATTATTACTGGACATTACTGCAATCGTTGCTCTAAAACTCTTCCAGTTTGGGAAAATGTAATTAAGCTCTATAACCCACAGGAGAAGTGACACTTTTTTCTTCAACAATTCCTACAGAAAGCGCCAAGTACTTCTACATAGTTTTCTCAACAAAGCTTTGATTTCAGTGTCCCCTGTGGTAATCACACAGCACTTTTCAGTGAAAAGAGAAGGCAGGAAAATCATTGCGGCTTTCTGGCAAGAAGATTTTGGGGGAGGAATTTTTGGAAGGTTTTTCAATGCTTTTCAGTATTCATTAGCATTCTAAGTTCTTTGATGAGATCAATCCCATCATAGCTTAGTGTATTCTGATTTTTTTTTTTTTATTAAAATGATTTAGCACCAAAAATTTGCAAAGCACAACAAAATATACATTACACATGCTCCCTATGGTCGAAGTAGGAAAGATAACCAAAAATATCTTTTCTCCCAAAGGAAAGAAATGGTCAAATACAGAAATCCAAATTAATTTTTAGTGGAAAATAGCCAAAATCAAATTGTGAGTTGCTGAAAGAAGTGTTAGTTTTGAGCGTTCACCCAACCTCCTATGCTTGTGCTGGAAAAGACTTAAAAGGGAAACAATTTCATTAACATATTGTGGCTGAGATTTTTAAAATACTGGAAGGGATACAGACAGTCTTACCCAACTGAAAAGTACAACTAAATACCCTGCATTTGAAAACCTTAACTCACTTGCCCTTTCTTATTAATAGACAAGCCTTGTAAATGACTAATAGCTAATATACATCATATGGACATTATCTGGTACGCATACGCTGTTTCCATGAAAAAAATGACTTTTTCCTATAAAATTGTATGGCTAAATCACAGAAAATGTACACCCTCAAAGCAGTGTTACCTTTTGAAACGAAACTAGTAAAATAAGGAAATTCTGAGTTGAAGACTGAAACTCAACTCTTACACCCACCCACTTGTGCCCCAATATTACCAGATTATATGGAATTCATTATCAGCCAGTGCAGAGTGACCTCAGCAGTTCTTAACATACAGTAGGGCATAAAAAGGCAAGCTAAGGATGAAATTTCCTTGGAAGTGCTATGACTTTCTCTGCTCTGGTGACTTAAAGTAAAACTAGTAAAATACTGGAAAAAACTTGCTTTCTTTAACAGAATTTACCTGAAATAGTGTACTTTCCTCTGTAAAAAGCAAATAAAAAATGTAATACCGTAACTTTAAGGAAAATCTGTTGTGTGTTGAAAGGGTAGCTTGCCAGTGTCTTTCAAAGTCCACAGATACATAACCACACCTCCAGTAGGTTTTTGTGTAACATTAGAATTTATCCTAGGAAGTTAAGAGAAAACTCTGAGACCTGGGAGTATACCCTATTAATTCACCATATGAAGATATTACACAAATAAAGAAGAAGAATTTTACAAATTCAATGTAGTGCAAAAATAGCTGCTATTTTGAGACTTCAGTAGATTTATTATTTTTCTAATGACTCTCAAACCATTAATAATTGACAAAAAAAACCCCTGACTATCGCTAAACAAAACTCAGAAGAATCTAGAAACCAGGCTGTAGGCTGTGGTTAGAAGACTTATTTTTAGTATCCAAAACTGTGAATCACAGTTGCTACAAAGCTGTCAGAGCACTACTTCCTTCGCAGAACTAAGACACACCCAATGAGATTATTTTTCTTATTTGTAAATACATTTTGAAAATTTCCAAAGTTCAAGTGTGGCCCAGCTTTAAACACCAGAAAATAAGACTTAATGTTGTAATGGGAACAATAACAGGCTCTTGACAACAGCCATGCAAGGCTGCACCTTTATATCACAACACACTCTCTCAGCTGAAAAAACTCAGTAGTTACCAAGGATAGTGTGGAAAAAAGAGTGCTGTTATTTTAGGAAAGACAGTTGCCTGAAAACTGGCATAAAGTGTTGAAAATTAAAAAGGAAGGTTTCTTTTTTCCCCCAAACTCAACCTAACTGCTCCATAAAGTAATGCACAAATCATTCATTATAATGAGTCATAACAATGATTTGTGATCTTCCAAGTTTTCATTTTATGCCCCTCTGTTTTTCCTTAAAGACAGGAGGATAGACAAAGACTGGAAACTTTGGGTCATATGGATCACGGCACCACTGCTATGTCTGGAATTTTCTTATAAATATCCTATTGCTCTGAGGTTCATAGGCCTGACTGAAACAGCAGGGACGATCTCATTTGTACTTTTATAGTTGTAGAGGGATTTGCAAGAGTTAACACAATTTTCCATAATATTTCTTACCGACTTCAGGAATAAAGGGAGAGTTCCCTTTTTAATCAGTATCTGAAACATTGCTGAGTCTAAAGAAAAACAGGACTTCTTCCAGATTTAACAAGACTTTTCCAAGTGCTGATAATTTTAAAGGTACAAAGGAAGGCAAATTTTGAAAGAGGATTTCAGCAAAGCATTTGTGGGTAGCAGGCAGTGCAGTAGTCTGGAGGATATACTTAGCAAATTTCTCTGCTTGTGTGCAGCCTTGTGCCTTTCAAAGATTGTTTTTCCAAAAAGAAATGGTAAATGATTTCTTTTGATGTAATGAAAATCTTCAAATCAAGTAAGCATCTTCAGGTTCTGTTATGGTGATGTTTATCTCAGAAAACAAACCGTTTCACTAACTACCAGTTGAAAGGCAGAGAAACTCCTTTCATTTTGTACAGTCACAGAAGTCTTTTAAAGGCATTTTGTTCACATTCTTTGCCAGGCAGGCAGGCAGACTACATTAAGATGGCTGATCTGACTCGGCTATTGAGCCCAAGGACTGAAGAACAAGCACAAAAAAAGGCAATTCTGATGCTGCCAAGCAGTATTTCTCAGGGACTACCGGTTTGTTTCCTTACCACATTCTGTGCCCCCACTTAGTGAAGCCTTCCTAGGACCACATGGACTCAGAGATAAAGCTAACTAACTGAATTATTGAATGCCTCCTTATAAATAAAACTGGCTTGTTGAAAAATGATTGTTAGAAAAAGTCCTTCTGCATGCTTATACAGAATTAATAGGTAATAACTATATGTATTGTTACATATGAGGAGGATTATGCTTTTGTTGATCCATAACTGCTATTTGTTGTCTAATGCTAAACTGAGTAATAAAGTGCAATAAATAAAATCCTAAGTGTACAACATGTAGGCATGCCACCTCCCTCCCTCTTAGCACATATGCTAGCTAATGGGAGAAGCAACTCTGTGGAGAGCTTACCTTCTTATTAATATGATAAATTATGCTATTCTTCCCAAGAGCTAGCCACATAGTGTGTGCTATTGGTCTGCTATGTGACATAACACTGTCAGTAAGTTTAGCTCCTCCATTGTGGGTCTAATCTTTGTGCAATATAGTCTGCATATAAATAGGAATCCAAGGATCCCTAGGAGACAACTATCCCTGCTGTGTATCCTGAAAGGTGCCAAGACTAAGGTATGAGAATGACTTACTGTACATAAATGTCGCAAATGTTGCAGAGTACATTGGTATTATCCTTGTTAAAAAACTACAGCTTTTCTGACTTGTGGCTGGAACCCCTCCAAAGAATAAAGCTGAACTTACAGGTCTACAGAACCTTTAGAACCTACAGAAATCATTTCATTACATGCATGGGAGAGTTTTTAGCCTTTTCTGACTCAAGACTCCTGAAAATGCAACAGCCATCCTGCCTATCAGCTGAGAGTCTTCTCATCTGCCAATTTATTAAAGGTCATTTAGAAGAGGTCACAAGATGCCAACTTGTCATTGGAACTGGCAGCAGAAACCCCAGTCTCACAATCAACAAACATTGCTGGTTTTTTTTTGCAAGAAGTTTTCACTATAAGCTTGTGGTCTGGAAAAAGGGCAAATAGGGAAGGTCAGTCACAGGGGAATGGCTGATGGATGTATAGGGGGTGAGCAAAATTATGAGTATAGTGAGGAAAGAGGAGTGTGGTCCTGAAGAAACACTATATATTGGGCAGATGGGAAACCTTGAGTCAGTCGTTGATCAAAATATGAGCAATGTATCCTGTGCTCCTTCCCTGTCATCTCTAACACCTATAACCAAGCAGAGCAATTCTGCAGATTCCCCTTCTCTCTACTACTGCATTGAAGGGACATATGCATAATGTAGACATGATGATATCTGACTTACTGTATGGCATTCATTTACTGTACCATACTGTATCAAATTAGAATGCTTAAATCCATCAGCTTCCATTAACAATAAAAGCAGCTTAAAAATACATTAGAAACCTGTCTTAACTTTATTTGAGGTACTTCTGTAGGACGTTCTATTTTGAGCAATAAATATTACAAAAAGATCTGAAGTTTTCAGAGGTTTCCTAGAATTGCACCACATCTCATCTCTAACATCAAATGGCATCTTTAACATGTCTTAAAGTCGTGTTAGGATCAAAGACATCCCTCAGCTCACTGTTCTCCTTAACAAACTTCAGCAATCTGTTTTCCTTCTCACCAGTACAGTGTATTTGTGCACAAAAATAACTTCCTTAAAATACACAGAGGAAGCATAGTATGAATTAAGGTACAAATTTTCTTTTAAGGAATATATGGAATGGGAATGGTTCAATGTCTACACCATTGTTATAAATTTTGTCTGAAGAATAAGAGAGATGATCAGAAGAGTAACGTATTTCGAGACCTGCTCATATAACGGCCTCTAAGTAGATTGCAAACTTCCTGCTAAGAAGCATTTGACCTGCTTCATTGCTTATCATTTGGTTTCTGTCCCAAGGGCTATGACTCTATAAAATTTCAAGGAATATTTTGAAGAAGTTCTTCAACAGAGAGAATATGGAACTTGCAAGCATCTTTTAAATATGACGTGCTGCCTTCAGAAGTGGAAAAATTATCTGGAAGATGAGCACAAAAATATAACAAGCCAGTGGATATGTACTGGGTAAATACTGGCTAAAAGTGGGAAAAATCTTTACCCTGCATCTAGATAGTACAGGGAAGTATCTAGATAGTACAGAAGGAAGTGCAGCAGGAGGGCCAGGAGACCTCCTTGGATGGATAAGGAGCTCCTGAGGAAAAGTCAGTTGAAAAAAGAGGCTTATAGTAAGTGGAAGCAAGGACAGGTGGCATGGGAAGAGTACAGGGATGTTGTCTGGGAAGCTAGGGACCAGGTTAGGAAAGCTAAGGCCCAGTTAGAATTAAACTTAGCTAGAGGTATTAAAGATAACAGGAAGGGATTCTACAGGTACATAGCAAATAAAAAACAGACTAGGGAGAATGTAGGCCCTCTCAGGAAGCTCTCAGGAGAACTGGCTACACAGGATTTGGAGAAGGCTGAGGTTCTGAATGACTTCTTTGCCTCGGTCTTCACTGCCAAAGGCTCTGACCACACCACCCAAGTCTTGGAAGGCAGATGCAGGGACTGTGAGAATTGGGCCCACTGTAGGAGAGGAACTGGTTCAAGACCATCTTAAAAATCTGAACACACACAAGTCCATGGGTCCTGATGAGATCCATCCGCAGGTCCTGAAGGAGCTGGCAAATGAAGTTGCAAAGCCGCTGGCCATCATATTTGAGAAATGGCAGTCAGGTGAAGTCCCCAGTGACTGGAAAAAGGGAAATATAACCCCCATTTTCAAGAACGGGAAAATGGATGACCCAGGGAATTACAGACCAGTCAGTCTCACCTCTGTGCCTGGCAAAATCTTGGAGCAGATTCTCCTGGAAGGCATGCTAAGGCGCATGAAAAACAACAAGGTGCTTGGTGACAGCCAGCATGGCTTCACTAAGGGGAAATCCTGCCTGACCAATTTGGTGGCCTTCTATGATGGGGCTACAGAACTGATGGACAGGGGTAGAGCAGTTGATCTCATCTACCCGGAATTGTGCAAAGCGTTCAACACTGTCCCGCACAACGTCCTTGTCTCTAAATTGGAGAGACATCAATTTGATGGATGGACCACTCGGTGGATAAAGAACTGGCTGGATGGCCGCACACAAAGAGTTGTGGTCAATGGCTCAATGTCCGGCTGGAGACCAGTAACGAGTGGTGTCCCTCAGGGATCGGTGTTGGGACCGGTCTTGTTCAACATCTTCATCACTGACATGGACAGTGGGATTGAGTGTGCCCTCGGCAAGTTTGCTGATGACACCAAGCTGTGTAGTTCAGTTGATACCCTGGAGGGAAGGAATGCCATCCAGAGGGACCTCGACACACTTGTGAGGTGGGCTGATGCCAACCTCATGAAGTTTAACCATGACAAGTGCAAGGTCCTACACCTGGGTCAGAGCAATCCCAGGCACAGCTACAGGTTGGGCAGAGAAGAGATTCAGAGCAGCCCTGCGGAGAAGGACTTGGGGGTGTTGGTAGATGAGAAAATGAACATGAGCTGGCTTCAGTGTGCACTCGCAGCCCAGAAAGCCAACCGTATCCTGGGCTGCATCAAAAGGAGCGTGACCAGCAGGTTGAAGGAGGTGATCCTGCCCCTCTACTCTGCTCTTGTGAGACCTCACTTGGAGTATTGTGTGCAGTTCTGGTGTCCTCAACATAAAAAGGACACGGAACTGTTGGAACAAGTCCAGAGAAGGGCCACGAGGATGATCAGGGGACTGGAGCACCTCCTGTATGAAGACAGGCTGAGAAAGTTGGGGCTGTTCAGCCTGGAGAAGAGAAGGCTGCGTGGAGACCTCATAGCAGCCTTCCAGTATCTGAAGGGGGCCTATGGGGATGCCAGGGAGGGACTCTTCATTAGAGACCGTAGTGACAGGACAAGGGGTAATGGGTTAAAACTTAAACAGGGGAAGTTTAGGTTGGATATAAGGAGGAAATTCTTTCCTGTTAGGGTGGTGAGGCACTGGAATGGGTTGCCCAGAGAGGCTGTGAATGCTCCATCCCTGGTAGTGTTCAAGACCAGGCTGGACGAGGCCTTGGGTGCCATGATTTAGCGTAAGAGTGTCCCTGCCCACAGCAAGGGGGTTGGAACTAGATGATCTTAAGGTCCTTTCCAACCCTAATTATTCTATGATTCTATGATAGTACCTAGATAGATATGAGTGTCTCAAGGTCTTGTTTAACATCTTCACTGCTGACATGGACAGTGGGATTGAGTGCACCCTCAGCAAGTTTGCCGATGACACCAAGCTGTGTGGTTCGGTTGATACACTGGAGGGAAGGAATGCCATCCAGAGGGACCTTGACATGCTTGTGAGGGGGCTGATGCCAACCTCATGAAGTTTAACCATGACAAGTGCAAGGTGCTACACCTGGGTCGGAGCAATCCCAGGCACAGCTACAGGTTGGGCAGAGAAGAGATTCAGAGCAGCCCTGTGGAGAAGGAATTGGGGGTGTTGGTTGATGAGAAAATGAACATGAGCCAGCTTCAGTGTGCGCTCGCAGCCCAGAAAGCCAACTGTTCAGCCTGGGGAAGAGAAGGCTGCATGGAGACCTCATAGCAGCCTTCCAGTATCTGAAGGGGGCCTATAGGGATGCTGGGGAGGGATTCTTCATGAGGGACTGTAGTGACAGGACAAGGGGTAACGGGTTAAAACTTAAACAGGGGAACTTTAGATTGGATATAAGGAAAAAATTCTTTCCTGTTAGGGTGGTGAGGCACTGGAATGGGTTGCCCAGGGAGGTTGTGAATGTTCCATCCCTGGTAGTGTTCAAGACCAGGTTGGACGAAGCCTTGGGTGACATGGTTTAGTGTGAGGTGTCCCTGCCTATGGCAGGGGGGTTGGAACTAGATGATCTAAAGGTCTTTTCCAACCCTAACCGTTCTATGATTCTATGATTCTAAGTGCTCATGTACTCCTATAGACTAGTTTGTGCAATGAGTGAGGAATCATATTCTAAAAAATTCAGAGAAGAGTCTGAATCAATCAGTAATAAATCACTTTCACCTGTTCTCTCCTTCATACTTTGCATACATAAGGAAAAGAAATCTTTCTGAAAAACCCCAACAAAACCCACCTGATTTACCCAGTATTTACACTGCTGATTCAAGAAGTACTTTCCAAAACTCTACCAAAAATCCATTTACTTACCAGCAACAAGCCCTCAATAGATTTCTCTTAAGTTTTATGAAAGAAGTCGGGATGTGAAAAACCCCACCAATTTATTTCATATATAAACTCAGAAGATCTAAGAAATCCAGATGTGATAATTAGAATGATTTTATACATGCATACATACACATACATATTCCTTTTCTTCCCTGTAATTACAAGGAATAGAATTTTCTTTATTATCAAAGAAAAAGGGTTTTCAGGAAGAAACAATGAACATACTATTCATTCATATCTTCAAATTCCTTATTACTTGCATGCTAGCACACTAAACATAAATCAATAGACTGATACATGCCATAGAGTTTAGATATGAATTTAACACTTCCTCATAAAGTTAGAGAGGAGAAGTATAAAATCACCTTGAATTTATTATTTCTAGAAAGAGTAGACAAAAGTCTTTGAGGATTAATTTCATGCTGTGGGTTAAATTTCACTCTCACGATAGGCCAACTATTGCCTGGGGCTCTACAGATAATGAACCTGCCAAGGGATTAGCAAGGAAACACTTGTGTTATTATAAATCGTGTACACTTCCCTTTCTAACCAACTTCATCCTTCATGACACTAACAAATTACACTCTTTGTCCATGTTTCAATATAATGTGAGGCTGTGAATGAACTTGAACCAACAGTACATTAGATAATGTCTTCTCAAGGTATAAATAGCTATTAAATTTGGTTGAAAAATCCAGACCTCCTAAAGTGAGAATTTAAGATATTTTATGTCAGATCTTGAGAAACATTTGTATGTAAATATCACCTGATACTGTCTAAAATGGAGAAATTTGCACAAAGGAATTAAATGTAACACAGAAACAGAGAAACTTTTAGGGAGAATTAATCTACTACAAGGAGCCTAAATCATCCCAAGCAAAGACATTTATCACTTGGCTTCACTGTAAATAATCAATTTACTGAAGAGCTCAAACACAGAATTTATCATATGTATATTAGACTAGAAGTTCCAATAACGATTTTATGCCTAAGGAATGCCAGTTAGAATATTTATGATGCAAATATAGATGCTTTATTTGTTCCTTTCCTCCTTAATTTTCTTGAAAAGCTTCACACTTTTACTGTAAAAACCAACTCAGTTTCTAGACAATCTGTGCTGAGATATGCTAGCATGCACTGGTAGTGAAATTACATATTACAGCGTTAAAGTTGAAATCTGACATCTTGGGTTAGATCCTTTATTTACAGACTACCATATAAACAGAAAGGCAGGAAAGAAGTCCAAGCTCTGAACCTTCTTTTACTGACCCAAATCAGCTTAGGACAGCATTCCCTGAATTTTAGTGATGGTAATATTACTGCTAATGTCTCCTTCATGAAGAAAGACTCCTAAAAATGGCATGGT
This sequence comes from Pezoporus occidentalis, assembly GCF_034315485.1. Classification (NCBI taxonomy): domain Eukaryota; kingdom Metazoa; phylum Chordata; class Aves; order Psittaciformes; family Psittacidae; genus Pezoporus; species Pezoporus occidentalis. The sequence goes on from NW_026912865.1 coordinate 2,772,785, forward strand.
TCTGCTAACATAGCTGACCCTTCTGCATCTAGCAGAGCATCTCAGCACAACCATGGAAAGCAAAGGCTTCTTTTGAGACAAACCAGCTCTAGGCTGTGGCACCACATTACTTCTAATCACCACACACTAATTATCCATGTTAAAATACTCAGAGATTTATTCCTTTTGCATGATTGTAAAAGACATGCACAATTTTTTCTTTTACTCCTCTTGTCACACAGCCTGAGCACAGCCCCTTGCCAATGCCCCCTTAAACACTCTGAAGGAACATGACTTGAAAAGTTGTACCTGGACCCCAAAGGTGTGAGCTTATGATGTTGGAAAAGTACCCACTTTTGCCTCTTTGCTCCTATTTCTGCAAGCCAGTGAGCTCTGCTCTCCCTCGCTGTAGTTACAGACTGCTACTCTTCAAGTCACCATGAGTCACACTAAGCTATGCCAGATGACTTGGACCTACAGCACGGCTGGTATTGTTCTCATATGACCAAAACAGAGAAAGAAGAATTTCACCATTGTGTTCTTGCAATACATAAGAATAGCTTTCTTTACTGTCTACAGTAGGCAAGAGTAATATTTCCTGCATTTCCCCCTTAACTTTCTAACTGGACAGGAAATAATACAATTGTATTAGGAGGCAGACAATAAACATCTCACGTGTGAGAATTTGCCATTCTGACTCCTTGACATCATTTAAGGCTAGGCAGCTGCCCTCTTAACCTACCCATACAGCTAAGCTGCTCTGCATCCAATAGTGGAACCAGACCACTGGCCAAAACTATTTCTAATGAAGAATAAAACCTATTAACATAATAACTGAACATTCCCTTACACTAACAAAATACTAGGACAGTGTGATGAATTCTGTGGCCAGAGCCCTCCATACTTTTCCAGGACTGGAGGGGCTGCAAACTAGACTACTAGGATTCAGCTGGCCTTAGTACTGGGAAGACAGTCAAGTGTCAGTAACATCTTACATCTTCCACTTGGGATGTAACTCAGTGAATGGTTTCTCTAATGGCAAAGTAAACTTAAGATCACTGCTTGTTGCCAGACTCTGTTTTGCTGATGCAAATATTTATGAGGCTTTGCAGTAAAGGAAAAAACAAACATTCCCCAACTGAATTTCTCCTGTTTACCCAGATTGCTTTATTTTTTATGATGAATGCAAAGCTGCTCTTGGGTGCATGCACACAATTAACACCAAAATTAGCACAGCTTTGCTTTAAATAATTGCTTTCATTTTCTGATGCAGCCTGGTCTGTTTCATACCATAGGATCTCATAGATATTATATTTAGTACAGTATCTAAAAGACATACCATGGCATGGTATGTGTCTCCCCATCTCAGCTACTGTAAGCTTATAGCAGGAAGTGATGTCTTCATCTAAAAGGGTCAAATGGAAACAGGGCAGGTAAAGAACTGTTGTCAAATGAAGTGGAAATGAATTGGACTGAAGGAACATGGGAGAGGTTGTGAAAAAAGAGAAGAGACAAAGAAGAGTGTAAAAGGGCAGCCACTAGCATAAGGTGGACAAGAATTTAAAAAAAAAAAAATAAAAAAAAATATATTTGGAGCTAGAAAGTGAAGAGTAAGGAGAAATGGGAGGCTGGAAACAGATGTAAATAAGATTATCTGGGCTGCAAGGATCTGCAATGATTTGTGCACATGCTTTACAATACATTTTTTAAGAAAACCTTTTCAACATTTTCAGTATGTGTAATTGATTCATGAAAATCATGTTTTCTGCCTCTCTGTTGTTTGGTTTTGGAAGCGGTGGGTTCCTTCTATGAAACTTAGAGAAAAATTTGAACTTTAAACATTCCCACAAGATACAATTCTTAAGGCAGAAACACAAATAAAAATGTGCAGAAGAAGTCTATTTTTGAGACTTCTTCCTCCTTAAGTCCACAGGATAAGTGACAGCCCGCAAATGAATCAGGCTGCATCAGGAATAAGGATGTTGAAGTTGGTGTATAATATGCAGAAGTTAAATATGGTCATGTGGCCCATGTTACTGAAGAGACATGCTATTATGGATTGTGCAACTCATAGTTTCCTGAAAGCTAATAGCTTTAAATTCAGACATATTAAGTTCACTTGGGATGTAACAATAGTGTATATTTCTCAGTTGGTCATTACTTGAATAAAAAAACCTTAAGTCAGCTTAAAACAATTTTACGCTACACTTCTAACCATAGAAGAGCACGCATTCTACTTTGCATTAAACAATTTATGTTCACATCTGTCACATATTACCCATTGCCTCTTTTCCCACTTCCCTGAGGGGAGCTTCTTGTTTTGACAGTATTTTAATGTCTGTATTTCTGGCTAACTCTCGATATACAAAGCAATGATTCCAAAAATAATGTAAATTTATTTCTAATTTTGATATTTCTACTTCCTCTGCAATGAGCATGAATTGCCACTCTTAGCTTAGAGAGAAGAAAAGCCTACCAATAAATGCAGTAAGAAAAAAAAAGAGCTAATTGCTAAACATCACCTGCTATTATTATCCCTGTTTTTCATTAAAAAAACCCACAATTGGGTGTGACGGGTAAGAACTATCTTCCTCATATGAGATCTGTGAAGTATTTGTCAGCTGGCCAAAGTGATATCCTGAACCATTTTTTCCTTTTATACAGAGAACTTTCTATTGATACATGGCACACATAGATAAAGTCAGTAAGAAATGCTTATTAGTGGACAACCAGATGGCAAAGATTCTTATGAGTATTTGATGGTTCTCGTCTTCGTTCTAACATGAACTATAATGCAAAAAAAAAATTTAAATAATTTTTACAGTTTTATATAAATGCTAAACCCAGTAACCGAAGGGAAACTGAATAGACTTGACATGTTAATTATAAGTAATTGAAAAGAATTATTTAATCCTCCATGCCAGGTGGTAATAATAATTTACCCAGTGAACTTTTTCGTGTCAGATTTTTTCAAATTTACAGCTAAACTAAACTTTGAAAAGAGAAGAGCTAGGCATTGCTTGACAAGCTGAATTAATGTGTCTATCAGCATTAAGCCCATGCTACTCAGTGACATCTCTCCAGTAGGTAAACTGCCTCTGAGACTAATGTGTCTTCACTTATTACTTCACTCCTCTTTGTCTAAGCTCTGAAATGCCAAGGGATACAAATGATCTTGTCTTCAAAATAATTTAAAGCCTGCTGTAATGCAGAATGGAAAACACAGAAAGCAAGGTCTTGTCAAAATGCAAAATCAACAGAGAGTGTCAGGAGGCAGAGCTTGCTGTCTTTAATGTGATCCTTCTACACACCGTAATCTCCATTTTATTTTGCCTAATGAGGCAGGAGTTAAAACAGTTGACCTGATCAAATTCAGATGGCAGCCCTAAAGGATGAGCCCCCTGCTGCACTCTTGTCCCGACACCCTTTGTTACCTCCAAGTGAGCTGAGACCAGGCTGTGAACCATGTAAATAGGAGGTTTCCAGGTTAATGAAAAGCTGCAACACCCTTCTAAATCAGGACAGAAGGTTATGCTTTCCTAATCCAAAGAAAGTTTCATGAACCTCAGTAATAAAGTTTAATGAACACTGGTAATTTTGAGACTTGCAAATAAAGACTGGACAAGAGGTAATAGTTTCCTTAAAAAAATTCCTTATTCTATAACCACTGCTCAGCATATATTATTAGGATAACATGAATTTGTTTTCTTAACACAAATTCAAATACATCAATTAAAAAAGGATTCCTTGGGAAAAGGTAGTTAATGGCTCTTATGAACTGATGTTTTTATTAGGTGATGGCATGTTTGCTGTTTCATTTCATTACCATCTGCCAAGGAGTTTCTTTCAACACCAAATCAGAATCTACATGCTACAATCATGTAACACATTCAACTTCAGTGCATATGCTCCAGCTGCTGACACAGATAAATCTTTAAAAGTGGGCAAAACATTAAATTTATCTACATTATCTTTCAGCATGTAGTGCAATTTGCAGTCTTTTATGCAAAGGAAATAAAAATTGGATTCACCAGCTATACTTCTACCTGTCACTTGAAAGATGAGACTGCATTGGATAGTTCGTCTACAACGTCTGCAGAGAGGTATGGAGAGACAAGGGTGTGTTAATTTGGGCTTACTGAGTACATAGCTTTTTGTTCAACTTTGAGCATGAAGGGTGGGGGAGCCTCAAATGTGCTCACAAAAGATAATGTCGATAAACGAAGTGGATAAGATATACATAAAAATACCTCAGTGCGTCTCTGGAGTTTCATTAATGTGTTTGAATACATTTCCTGGTTTGGGATGTCTGAATTTTTTCTAACATGAAGCATTCCATATTATGAAAACATACGTATAACACACAGGAAACGCATTAAACTGGACAGCAAGATACTGATACATGCATAGTCGAAAAAAAATACATGTATGATTTATGATTGGCTTGTGTATTTATATTGTTTAAACTCTACTGAAAATACATATTAATTTAATTCAATTTATCTGTCTTTAAGAAAAGTGACAGATTTCACATATTCCATATTTTAGGCTTATCTCCTGGGTGGCTATTCGTTACTTAGTATATATTACAATATTTTGTTCAGATTTCATGGGACTGTATTTTTAATCCCTTTTTCCTTTCCTCAATTAGGCATTTGTGACACCACTTTTCATACATTCCAGTAATCAATTCTGAAGCCATTCATCAGGATTTCAGAAGCCACTCTTGAAAAATTAGATACATGTGTTCAGTGTAAATGGGAATGCAATGATTTATGACACAGGTCATTCTGAAAACCCATGAGTTCTTCTCCAGTGACGTGCCAGAAATCACAACTATTACTATAGGCCTGTGATCTGTTTATTATACAGCTTATGGGTGGTGTGCCATGTCTAATTCATTTTTAATGTGTTACATTTTTTCTGGTTGATTTTTGAAAACAAGATTTACAGTTGTTTAGAGTTTGACACGAGCAGTAAACTGCTGGTTTAGTTAATATGTTTGAAAATGGATTGATTAAACTATCAGCCTGTTTGCACTCAGTGTTCAAGCTATGAAGGCAGTATTGTTTTAATTGCAACTACAGCAGTCAGCAGTTCTGTAAATCATGTGTTATGCATCCCTTGGGTGAAAAAAATATGGATGCTCAATCTAACTGGCAGGGAAGAAATTAAATTCCTGGGTTCTCTTCAGTTTACAAAGGGAAGAGAGTGGCAATCTCAATAGAAAAAGGGCCTTTCTAGAAGTCCATGATGTCAGTTACGCACTCAAGGGAGTGATGAGGATATTTCTGAACCACCCAGCTCACAAAGTCTCATTACTGCATCTGCTCTAGAAAGGTACTTAATCAGCTCCTTCCCATCGGTGATAAGAGAACAGCAAACCAGCTCTGTCTCACACACACAGCATAAATCAAATGAGGTTTTGCATGGTGCTCCCACAGCTAAAAAGCCAGTGAAGTTTTCTGGTTTGGTTTTGGCACAGTTTCTAACCATTGCTTAGGGGCAAGGCTTATAAAAAATATCAACTGACTAGTTTATAGTGTAGATGCAGATATGGTTTTATCAAGAATATAAGAGAGTTGTAGTTTTCAATTAATGCTGCTTCACACAGCATACAATTCTGGTTGTGTGACACAACATCCATGCAGATATGCACCACAGTCAGGCAGAGGGCATCTCTTGTGCTCTGAATGTGGGAACTAAATTGTGCCTAGCAAGGTCTAGCACAGTCGACTCAGTGACACTTAAGGGCTCTGCCTTTAGGCTGAGCTTTTATAGTAGAAAGCAGGCCATTTAAACTCTTCAGCAAACTATTACCAAGTGTCCCCAGATTCCCACAAACATATTCTCAGGGCACAGTATCATTACAGATGTCCAGTATACTGTGGAGGTCACCATAGAGCAGCAATAATGAAATTTGGACAGGTAGTCCACTTTGGTCTGCCCTCTTTCTCCACAAGATGGCAATGCCTGGGGTAGGCTGTGCTCTTTGGATAGGTGATGTAATCCAGACTCTGCAGGATGACCAAGGAAAGGGGCAGAAGGTCTTGGCAAGGCATAGGAGAAAGTTCAGTGATAGCAGACTCAGCATGTCAGTGGCTTAAGCACCCACAAACACGTACACGAACAGGTAGTTACAATGAAAACATACGTTTGGCATATAATCACTGGGCTTGTCCACAGTCTAAAAGATTGCGGAAGAGAGAGATAAAATAAAGAACTGCTTGCTGAAATGCAACAAAATTAGACACTGATGCGCATTTTGCTTAATCCCAGAAAAGTACCCGTGAAACACAAAATTACCGAAAATTAGTTCACTAAAAGCAAGAATGCTCATTCGATTAACACCTAATGTCAGAAGCACCCAGATGCCACCAGGAGAAAATATTTTTTTCTCAGTTTTGTGGGTCCACTCTGCAGATGGCTTGGACCCTTTGTATTTTGCTTCTTTGCTTCTGACTTTCCCACTCCCTCTTTCCCCACTTCTGAGATAGCTTCACATGCATAGTCTCACTATTCCACCCTCCTAGTGCATATCCTCCTTCCTGAAAAATATTAGGATACAGCAGTCTTGTCTTGTGCAGGCTCAGGAAGGTCTACAGGTCCTGCAAAAGGAATCTGCAACGAGACTGTGATAAAATAAAGGGAGAATCCAAGCAGCAAAAGTAGAGGCAGGAGACCTGGGATGGTAGGGAACAACGGGTTGTGCTGTGGAAGATCTGTGCCCAGGAAAAGAATAGGGACTGCACACTGAGCACCACATTGTAGTGTGGCCTCCATCATGGAATGAAACCACCCCGGGGTAAATTCTAGCCTTTGCAAATTCAGAAGCCTAGTGGAAGGAGAGGGACAGTGAATGAGAAGGGGAGAGAGAGAGAAGAAAGAAGGATTTTACCCATGACCCATGAAATCTGCTGAAGACCTCATCCAAAATATTTCATAACAATATGTGGTACAACTCCTTTACCAATACAGTGGAAGACTGAAATTGGTTCACCTATCACTGGCCCATTTGTACAATGGCATTCCACTTGTCCCTTCTCTGCCATTCCTTTATAAAACTTCAAAGTGCAACAGAACATGGTACACATCAATAACATTAAAGTCCAGATTAAAATCCTCAGGTGTTGTAGCACTGTACAGTAGCTTACATACACTGTGCCTGAAAACTTGTTTAAAGGCAAGAAAACAATTATTTCCAAGTAACAGCATGAGCAAATGCAACCTACTACTTCATGTACAATAATTGCTTGCCTTGTGCATGATCCAAGGGGATGTAATTTTGCAATAGTTTTGGCTTGAAGATCAGAAAATTTAGTTCTATACGCAAAATGCAATTTTTAAAAAAAAGAAAAAAAAGCATTTTTTACCCTAGTATCTCTTTGTTTCACTTTAGATTAAGACAATACGTTTTATCAGCTGAAAATGAAGGCTGTTTGCAGGGGAGAAAGAAAAACGTGGTATTAGATTTTACACAAATAGAAAGACTTTATTTGCTGGCAGATTAGACCAGAGGATGGTAAAACAAAAAGACTGTGAAACAAGATTCAGGATCTAAATTGCTAGGTTTTACAAAGCTACATATCAATAATGTCTTAGAGCAATTTTGCTTTCAGAAAGTTCTCAGATTTAATATAGGAAATAAAAATAGTTCCAAAGGATGACTTTACATTACTTGACATTAGGTTTTATCTAGATTATGTCTTATCTGTTTCCAAGTTTAATTACTATTTTATCTATGAAGTATAGAACCAGTGCCAGTACCTTTGAGCAGAAGAATGTATGAGATGATTGGCTGTTAGAAGCATCTTTTCAAATCTTGTCTTGCCCAAGCTTGAATTATGTAATCAGAACTATGTTCAGACTTCTAGCTACTGTTTTAAATGATAAACTCTGCTGTCAGGGACCTTAGGAAGACTTGATTTGCATTCAAATCAAAGTAAGCCAGTAGGTCCCTGAAGACAGAATCTTTTCTAAACCAGTCAGGAGAGGATTTACTGTACATAAACTCCTGCAACAATGATAAATGCAGTATGCATGCTGTACACTATACAGCTCTACCATCTCTATTTCAGTTATATTTCTCTAATCTGGGTGGAATGACTTTTCCTTTGGCAATATTTCTGGCTACCAGATTATTCTGATAAAATACTAAGGATGGACTCCTTTGAAAGGATGGACTCATTTAAAAAGACAAGTTGATAAAATTAGCCCAAGAACCCTTTGGGAGTGTTGCTCATAATTTAACTTGGTTTAAAGATGCTTACTCTTCTGGTTTTACTTAAGATTGGCTTGCTGTACAAGAAGAGTGATTCAGAAAATAGATACTGTTATCTTAATCACAAAAAAAAAATATTCACCCCAGAAAGGGCATTTACCCAAAACTGCCATGCATATGCCTTTTCAGCACAGCTGATCTTAATTCTTCAAGTGGCCTTTAAACCTTGAAAGTTTACACTCCTTCAGTATTCCCTCCATAAAGTTAACCAGCAACATTTCACAAAAACTGGGGAAGGAAGAAAAGAATGATCCTCTTGTAGTACATTTATCAACTAATTTTTCATGGAAAAAGATCTATTAAGAACAACTGAAAGCATACTGAAGATACGTCTAGCAACAGTATCAGGGATAAAGATCATAAATAGCAGACCTCAGTTTAAAACATATCACAGAAAATATATTGAGCAGTTGGAATCTATAGCCATTAACTATTTATCAAAACATTTACATGCCTAACGCTGCTGTGAAAAGTGACCAATAGCATATATAGCTGTACTTGCAGAAAGACTACAGGAGAAAGGAATAAAATTAATTAGACATATTCTAATTTTTACTTAAGAATAATACTAGTTTGGAATGGCACTCTTGAGAGCAACAGCTGAAATGTCAGTTCAGCGTATTGCATACATGCTACGCAGTGGGGAGGTGTAGGAATACATCACGGACAGTGCTAAGACATAAAAATATTCTGTATCGTGCGTGTGCATGATTGTGCACCTGCAGTTTAGATGTACATATGGCAATCATTTTATGAATGGATCCATTTGACACACAATTTTTTCGTGGTTTTCTTTTTTTTGTTAAATTCCTGTGAGGAGCAAAAATGTGACCTTCCATCTTGTTAGTTTGATTAAGGGGAGTTACAGTTGTTGGAAAAATGAGAGGCAGGATCTTGGTGGCTACAGTATTTGCAATAGGATCTGGCAGAGACACACTGAAGTTCTCACTTTGTTACAACCCATCTGTAGTTGAACCATGTGTGTAAGGAAACATGCTGGAGGAATGTCTTAATCAGAGTTCATATTTTCAATCTTGCCTAGAGCAGTTGCTGGGGTTTGAATAAAGAATTACACCATAGAGACTCAGAGGTCAAGGCACCTGTGTAGTTTTTGGGAAGGTCAAGTCCAAGTCTGACTTCCGTTTAAGGAAAGGAGGAATTTGAAATGGTGCTCTCATTTCTTAACTATCTGGTAAGATTATGAGGTTGTTGTCTATTCCAGATCAGAGTTTACTGTGCCAATTCTATCTTAAAATTAAACATTTATTACATAACTTCTTCATAAATATTAAAACTTATCACTGGTGCACATACTAATTTATATTATTTTCAGAAATATATATATTAAAACATTTACATACATATATAAAAATATATATCTCCCCAATGACTTTGAAGTTTCTCGTTGACTCTCTGGATTAGCACCTGAATACTCAAAGAACACACGACTGCTGCTGAGCCCATCATACCTTACTTCAGTGACCATGAAAATGAGGACAAATAGATCAAACTATGGTAAGCTTCTGTTTAACTACATGACGGAAACCAGCACAGCTGGAGGCAATTCTTAGCAAATTGATCAGAATTCCTTTACTTTAACTACAGCTTAACTAATAAATAGACTTCCATAATTTTCTGCAATCAATCTAAATGTATTTGCAAAATTAGTGAAACATTTGATCTTGAAATGGTCACTAAATCTTAAGTATATAACTTTGAAGAACTTACATAGTTTATCTTTCTGCCAAATTGAAAAAGAATAACTGTTTATAATAAAATCTTGTTAACTAAGTAAACTTTGTAGAAGATGCATGTTCATAATTAATTTGATATATAAAAAACCCAGTTGCTTTATTTTTCCTTTCAAAATTCAACATTAACTTTTGTTACCTTGTTTGTATTCTGGTCTTTTGTTTAAAGATATTCTTCTATCCACTTCTGGAACTAGTAGTAATCTTACTGAAAATCTCAAAAGACTGTATGCATGTTAAGGCTCCTCTTTTGCCATTTTTTAAAATAAACACACTTTGTCCAACAAGCCAGACATTTTTCTGGACGGATCTGTTTCTTTTAAGGGGCTTTTCAAATATTCTGTGAACAAGACAATCTTGAACTACTTTGAACATAACGGGCACTTGGGAAATTTAATGAAAATACACTTTTAAAAAATGTAATTGATCAGGCTTTCACCCTTTTCATGATTATTTCTGCAGTTACAGACTGGCAAAATCTGAAAGTAATAGAAACGTCCTATTCGCTAAAATAAATGAATACACTGAACTCTTTTTTTCTAAAAGCGCATGTTGCAATCCCTCCTAAGGGACAAAAAAAATAACAAGAAAAAGATGGAGTTTGAACTCAAAGCAAACATAAAAGCTTTACTTACAAAAAATCAATTACACACCCCAATTTGTTTTTACCAGCAGCCAAAGGAAAAACCTGGTTAGCATGTTGCAGGATCCAAACAGCTTGGTTCTACATGTTTCACCAAATTTTACATTACAGCTACTTTCTAAGAAACAAACCAACAATTAGACACACCTGTTAAAAATGCCTGTGCTCTGTTCACACTTCATGTAGTATCCTAAAGTGACAGCATATTAAAATGTCAATGCAATTCTTCTGCATAACAGAAGTATTTATAACAACAGAAAGAGCAATTAAATTCTCTGCTCCTAGGTACTTTTGCTTGACTTGCTTAGCATATAAGAAAAATACTAAGATACACTGGTGTAGAAGGGAAAACTGTTGAAAATAAAGATCATAATACTGCAAAAGTGAATACAAGGCACATACAGAAAAAAAAAATCAGTAGCTAGATTGTCCCCCCAGTTTTATGTACTTATTAAGCACATAATGTATTTCTTCTATAGGCAGTCCAGCCTATAGATATATTTATCCATTATATCCATTTAGATATATGGACCTATATTGTAAAATTAGTATTGAAAAGAAATAATGACAATGAAATTATTTATTCAAAACTTTATGTGCCCAGACACTATACAACTTGCACATTAATGAAACATTATTTGAGTTTAACCCCTCCAGCATAAACATACCTGAGAAATAGAACATATACATAGAAACAGAACAATACCTGAGAAATACACCTTCAAAGATTTCTGCAGATACTTTTTATAGAGACCACTGATTGTGGTGGTGATGGTGCATTTACAGCAAAGTTAAACAAAAATTGCAGCTTGATAAAATGGATTGCTATGGGAAAATTTCACTTTGAAAAACATTTGCCAATTTAGAGAAAAAGTCCAACAAATACAAAAGTTTACATTTATCGAAACTGAATTTCTAACAAAACCTGGCTTAACCCTTCCGTGTCGTGAACTCAAGCTCCTGCTGACAGAGCATCTATAATCCTCCAGCCCTATTTCAATGCTTAGTGGAGTATGAAGAGTGCTGCACATTCTTGTGGCAGTACCCTAGTGAAATGTAAAATTAGACAGACCTTTAAGAATGTTTCACCTTTTCTCATCTATTTAAAGTTATGGCCATATATCGCTCTGAATTTCCAAAAATCTTATCTTGTCATGCCAAATTATTCACCAATATCGGGTATATATAACTGAACCACAACACTTTTTGGAATGCATTTAACAATGCTGCAATCAAGGGGATATTATTTTCACCACTGTCCTGACACATTGCTCCATATTACGACTTTGTAGCAGAAAGAACAAAATGAGCTGTCCCTCAGGTATTTTTGCTCACAGCTTTAGCTTTAACAGAAGTAATGTCAAGTAAGTTTGATGGTCTGTAAGCTGTAGTACATGAAGAGACACCGCATTTTCACTTCTGGTACGCTTCTGCTACTGGGGCCATAACCTCTGGCAGAAGGATGAAAAGGACAGCTAGCATTGTTCTTCGGGACACTCTTGGTAATTCTAATATGCTTAAAGAGAACTTCTGTGATGTGTGAGGCTGACAAAACTTCAGTCCTTGCTTTGCTGCTAGAGGAAACAGCTTCAACTTTCTTCCTGTCTTTTTTATGTTCAATATGGATTAAAACGTTTATGGTGTTCTTAGGACTGCTGTAAAGACTGCTTGCATTTCATTCAGAATATACGAAGTACAAAGAGCATTCAGCATCTGTACCACTTCTGCAATTTCACACTAGCTTCCAAAGCACTAGCTTTGCCATTTTGAAATCTGAAAAGTTTATTAAAAATTCTAATGACTGCTGCATCTCCAAAAGATCTCTGCTTTCTGAAGTACGACTCGTCAAAACTCTAGGTCTGTTTATTTTGAGATTTTATTATGCTCTGGATAGAAATCCTGGTCTATTTTTCAAACATCAAAGCTTTCAAACACCGGTATTTCAATAAAGCTGTCTGTTTAGAAGCTAATTTGTCTGCAGATAGCAAAATAACCTCTTTCCAAATGTTTCTGGCTATTTATTCACATAAACTGAAATTTGGTGCACAAATTATGTCTTCCAAGAGTACCTGTGAATTGGCTTTGGGCTGTACCAGTTTTAAGATTTGTCACCCAAGATTGAAGTTTACATTATTCTTAAGCAATATGATTAAGTGGGAGGAAGGACTGTGGGCCAAGCTTTTTGAAGCTGTTTTGTGTAGTTCCATTGCACTCAGGCTAGCCAAGAATAGTGGAACTGTTGTAGCCCCAGTGCATATAACACAACTCTGGGAGTTTTTCTAATTGATACTGAATTCCTATTAGTCACAAGGGTCTGTTCTGGCAGCCAAAAAAACCTAGAGTATAAAAGACATTCTGACCATTGACTTCTTTCCAGAATTACCTATTCCCAAATAAGAGTTTGTGAGGAACAGGTGAAATAGGGTCATTAATCCACCTCTATACCAGCTACCACCTAAGGATTTTTGTTCCATTAAGAAAAGTTTCCAGTGCCAAAATCTCACTTAAGGTCCCTTGAGCTGTCATAATAGCACAAAAAGACAAGAATAAGACTTTGTCCTTCCTCTTCAACAGCTCTAAATACTTCTGCTGAACTCATTTCTACAAAGGCCACAAATAAGTAAGTAGAAATGACATCATTAATGCATCTGATCTGAAAATATTATTTGACTAATCAGGGAAAGTTTTAACGCATAGCAACTTCTGTAGCAAAGCCAGCAAAAGGCATCTGGTATTATTAACCTTGTTCCAGAGGTATGATTTTTCTCTGGGATCATGTTGTTTCTAATGGATGAGGTGGTTTTCATGTTACTCAGAATACAGGTGAGCACGATACAATCATTATCATTCTTTTATTACTGTTCTAATGATTTGTCATAAAAATCAAATAGTACTGAAATACCCAAATAGGACTGAAAGGAGCTGGCTGTGCCAGTGAATTCAGCCCCTGTTATCACAGGCAACTATGTCATATGTGCCTTTATAAGTAACTTGACCCACAAAAGTGATGGAGCTCTATTGTAAAGATAGGAGACTTTTTTCCTCCACAGCACCTACTAGAAGGGTAGTCCATAACCTTGTTGAGATACTTAAAACCCAATTGCTAGTTTTAAATATATTCAGGAGAACTTAGACTCAGTTATTCTTGTCCTAATATTACATATAAGAAGACAAAAGATCAGGCGGCCATCCACCCTAATATCTAGTCCTTGCCAATGATCAATAGCAGATCATCATGCCAGTGTATGGCAAGATGATAAGTATATATCATCTGCATTTCCATGTTCCATGATTCTGGAGCTCAAGCTTCTCATTAAGTATGTCCTTGCTCTCTCCTATGTGAGAGCATCTAACTATGGGTTTTACATATGGTCCCATACTCATTTGTATAGAATCATAGAATCAGCTACACTGGAAAAGGCCTTTAAGATCATAAAGTCCAAACATCACCCCAGGACTGCCAAGACCACCACTAAGCCATGTCACTAAGGGCCTCATCTACATGTTTGTTGAAAACTTCCAGGGATGGTGATTCCTGGTATATCCAGGTTTAGTTCTTACCTGGCACAGAACACTTCATGTTCCATTTTTCTCACTCAGCAGAACGGACTAAAGAACTCACACCTCTCCCTAGAGACAAAGTCTCAGCTCACTTCCTTTCATATTCCTCTGTCTCCACCTACACTTACTTTTTGTTAGACAGTTCGTTATTTTTAAAAGAAATTTTCTTCTGGTTGTTGAATTGCTTTTTGGCCAAGTTAGAGAGCTGAATCTGCTGAATGCATGACAGTGTGTGAAGCTCCTTTTAGTAGCCATGAATTATTATATCTGCTGAAGCTGTAATACAAAATTGCTCCCTTAATTATAAGTTTCACAGAAAAGTCAACAGCTTTTTTGTGACGTGCAATCATTTGTCATGGTTATAACAGCAAGCAACTTTTGCAATATTGTGCAATTCTATTAACAGGCAACTTCAGGAATCTTTTATTCATTCAAATCTGGTGAAGTGTTTAGACACATGAATTTAGTATTGTAGAGCTCATGAATGAGTACTCTGAAGAACAAGAATTAATTTACTCATGATTTAAGTGGTTTGATGCCTTCGAATTCAGCTGTTACACACTGTTGAGAGAGTTCAACTAAAACAGAACGGGGAGGTTTCACCCTCAATTCCTTCTCCCCTATTCCCACTCCTTTTTTGCTGTGTGCTCCTGCGCCTTTCTCTGCTCACTGAACCCTTCTAATAAACTGGTTCAATTAATAAATTGAGAAGAAACTGTACTAGTTAGTCTTCTCCCAGGATGATATGTTGTATGACTCAGGGGAAACTACAACAAGGTGTACGGCTTGTTTAAGAAGGAAAGTTGCCAACATGAGGGAGATAGGCATCTTGTCCTTTTACCAACAACAACCTGCGAAACGGGAATTTCTTTTCACATGAAATTGAAAACTAAATTTCAGTACATTCCTAAATTTCCTGAGACATCTGCCATTTAATATTACAGCCTATTATCTGTATAACAATGGAATTGTATGCTGTTTCAACTTAGATATGTCAAATTGTTCAGATAGTAAAACATTTTGGCAAGAAAAAGAAGAGATGAAAAGGAAAAGGATGCATCTCTATTAATTTAAAACTTCACCTTTCAATGACTAAATTAGGAAAGTATTTTACTTACCTAATATTCTTGCATTATTTTTATTGCCCTTGTGGAGGGGCTCAACTTATGTTTTCAGAGGAATATTTTTGTCCATACTAACTGGACTGCATATTCTAAGAGAAGATATAACACTCTGAAATGTGTTCTATCAGAAGAGATAGAAAAAAATGGCAATCATATAAGCAAGTTCATATTTTACTTAGAGACACAATAAATAAGTAGGTATATATCTTTGATTAGGATGCAGTTTTGCATTACACAGAGCTGATCTAACAGCATGCATCCACTAGAAAAAATCCCGCTTTTAAATACCTTAATTTTCCAGTATTTCCTCAATCTGAATAAATTTTCTTTGCAGTTTTGCAATTGCTAGATCTGACATAAGGGAAATGTTGGCAAAATACCACGTACACTACAGAAAAGATTTGGGTGGCAAGGAATTAGGAGCAGAACTAACTCTTTGAGTGTCAGATCACCCTTTCACCAAAATAACATCATACTCCACTCTAATGAAAGTGCATACACACATGCCTTTCATGAATACCTTAGTATAGAATTCGGTGGTTGCCACTGATGACCTCTCTGGGTTGCCCCCTTCTTTGTCCTGGTATTGCCTGTTACACAGTTGTGTGAGGAACCAATTCAGAAAACCAAGCTGGTCAAAAAGAAACCCAACCAGAAGATGACTAATTGATCAGTGCTGTTTTCCACTGTTGCCAGCTCCCTAAACTGCCACTGTACGGCAGTGTAAGTGTCAAGGTAACAAACGTAATTCCAAAAGAATTGAGCTTAAAATGTTTTGGAACTACATTTTCAAATAAATCATGTCATCAATAATTTCTTCCTAAGATACAAAAAAAAAAGTCAAAGAAGTTTTTCCCTTTTTGCTTTTTCTAATTTGTATTCCAGTTTAGCAATCTCAGAACTATTTAATTTGATCCTTCCAGTCTGTAGCTGACTCAGGGAAAATTATCATGAGACAGCAGAATAATCCAAACGTTGCTGTCTACAGGTACTTCTCCCAATCCAATTCCCATTTGTCTTGTTCTCCTTCATCCATTGTACTGTCTCCGACACTTGTCTGATTCTTGCATTGAGTTGATTCAGCTCACTAGTGTACGAGGAAAAGAAGTATCCAAGATACTTCCTGGGAGAAACTATCTTGATTGAAGTTGCGACTTCTGGGAAGATCCTAGATGGATAGTATCACATGTAGCACTCAAAATTACATCTCTCTTCTCTCTGTTACTGACTCTGAATTACATCATGTACATATGGGCACTTGCGCACTTTCTAACCACTCCACTGCAGAGGTGTATACAGCAGCCACTGCACAGGGGACATGCTGGTACTATTTTGCCCTTGCTGCAGATTTAGAGAAACGGATATAAAGGTATAAGGAACAGCAGTAGTTTTATAGTTACAAGTACTGCTATGGATCAACAGTCCATTACTGGGATATAGGAAAACCATGAAGGTCACAGCACCTCTGAGGCGCAACCCCTTCCGTGTGCTGCTCTTCAGCTGATGCTGCTGAGATATGCCCCTGGCTCAGCTCGGGTTGTAAAAGCACAATCTCACCAGGGAGTCATCAGCTTACTACAACATCGTAGCAGTGAAAAAATTGCAATTTTTTTTTTTTCTACTCTCTTGAGAAATAAATTCAAAAGACAGCTGTATTATGCCAAGATTATTTTGGAGATGCTATTTTACTTGTATCCTATTCAACATGAAGACTCTTGTTTCTCAAAACCCCCTCTAGACCTAGAATACACACTGATGCATCTACTTGTGAAAACATACAAAAAGCATAGTTCATAAAGATACTATCTCTCTTTTTATTTATTTGCAGATTTACTTGGCACTTACTGGCCTAATGCAGTTATTTTAGGGACATAGTATTAATGGCCAACATTTCAGACAGACTTATTGGCATTGCTGCAGTTATATTGTGCTTCCAACATACACAGCTTTATTCTCTCGTATCCATAGCTTCCAAAAGCTTGCTCAAACATAAATAAGAAAAAATAGTTTTCTTTTTAGTGTAAATGAAGACATTAAGTACTGTTTTTCCATACTTGACTATCTCCCACCACATGACCAAATACTAATAAAAGGAAACATATTTCCCCCCACCCCTTTATTTTTTTTACCAAAGTGGCTGCCTGCTTATTTTATTTTAGGCATGTTCCATCCGTGGCTAGAAATCAGGCATGACAGTGGTCTAACGCGAAATTTTTGTCCACGGAGAAATTAAGCATGACCATCGTCTACCCTGAATGTGATCTTAATGTTTTATACCACTGACAAATCATTAACATCTGTTAATAACTCACCCGGCTGCTTTGTTAGATTGTTTAGAAAAAATCTCATATACACCATAGATGTTTCCAACTCATAGCCTATGTAACCTTTCCCAGCTGTTTAATCCTGATTTAAAATATTACTTTAAAACGCATACATTTTTAAAACTATCCCATTTCTTTGTCTCTGGACTACTTCTGAAACTTTGCTAACATCTGTTCATTTCCACACCCCAATTCCCATCTTAAATACTTATTTTCAGCACATAATTTTTTTGTCAATAGAATCCCATGTACTTTCTCACCTCCTAGCCCTCCACTTTCTGCTCTGGACTCTTGCTCTCATTCCGCTCTATCCCTAATGGTTTCAGTTGACTCACTGTATTTTAAATACGGACTGATACAGAGAAAAGATTATCTAAAAAGCTTCCTGATTGATTATTTTAACTACTTCAGGCTTACGAAAAAGAAAATGGGGCCATACCATGCATCTACAATGTCTAAGTGGAATAAACAAAGGGAAAGGGGAACGATGTACAGTACAGGGAGTGTAGGTAGTTTTTAGCAATGAAACTGTATAATGCAAATGTTAGAATATCCAAAAATAATTCCTGGCTGTGAGAAGCAGTAGACTATGCAGGAGCCTCCCAAGGCAATTAGAGGGAGCTTGTCACCTGGCATATTTTAAAATAAGCTGGACAAAAGATGTGCTTTCAGGCTAAACAGCTAACAGAAACAAGGAGAGAAGAGAGGAGAGGGAAAAGAAGAGGGAGATGGAGAGGCTGCTGAACTCAGGCGGATGTAGATTTCTGAGCGCTGGCAGTGGCAGGATGCAGGACATGATGGATGCAGGCTGTAACACCTCATTTGGGAACTGGCTGCGATTTTAAGTGCTTATTCTACTGAAGTGGCCTCCAGTACAACCTTGGATAAAATGCTAGGAGTCCTGGTACCAGTCCCCATTTCCATGAACTAGCAGATGAATAGGTGAACAGATGTCACATGTCCACAATAAGTAAGTCAGATTCCTAAATGATGTACAGGAGAGTCCATATTACATTGAGTGACAAGTCTCTTAATGTTATTTCTTTCTCACTATTAGAGTAGAGGAGGTACTGAGGCAATTTACATACCTCAAAAAAAGTACATTACTATAAGTTATAGCTTTTGTAAGAGCAAGCAGTGACAGGACAAGGGGGAATGGCTTTAAACTGGAAGAGAGTAGCTTTAGTGTAGATGTGAAGAAGCATCTCTTTACTGTGAGGGTGCTGAAGCCGTGGTGAGGCCCAGAGAACTTGTGGATGCCCCATCCCTGGCAGTGTTCAAGGCCAGGTTGGATGGGGCTTTGAGCAACCTGGTCTAGTGGAAGGTGTCCCTGCCTGTGGCAGTGGGGTTGGAATGAGATGATCTTTAAACTCCCTTCCCACCCAGACCAACCTATGATTCTATGGTAGTAAACTTTTTGGCTTTTTTGACACCAATACAATGGCACATCCTGAGGCTGTGGGAATCTAAACAAAATAATTAAACACATCTATTGTGTTTAATACAAACCATAACACATCCTATTATACTGCGGGGTACTTTCTGCACAAATATAGCTATATTTTTATAGATCTGTCATCTGAACCACATATCCAAAATGTTTCAAATTGAATTTCATTTTTGTCATGAAGATTTGGTCATGGTTTCTGATTCACATAAACTTCCTGATTATCTGCAGAAATCCTGAAATACTACAAAGAGAATCCAAGTGTTGCTACACTGTCTTATTTCTTTGGTAGGTTCTAGCTAGAGAAGCAGCCAATAGTGCAATGAGCATTTTTTAGAGGGCATTTAGTCCTAGGTTCTCTCCTTTCAGTGCACTTCAACACAGTGCAATGAAAAAATAATTATTCTGTCATATCTGTAATCCATGGCATGTGTTTTCTCCATAATTACAGTTTAGGAACTCTTTTGTCACATTTGCCTACTCTGTCTAGAAGAGGGTTATTTGTAGCCTCATATTATGAAAATAAATATTTTCATAAAATTAAGATAAAAACAAAAGGAAGGAAAAAAAATCCAAAACAAACCCCAGACTTGTACTTAAACTGCAACTGCACAATGTGCAGCCCATGAAATCACAAAATGCAGTCCACACCACTCTCTTGAAACTACATCATGAGGACACAGGTAATGAATTGCAGGTTTTTCCAGTGCTAGAGAACTTAAACATGGAGCAACTTCACTTTCTCTATCAATGAAGATGCTGTACCAGTACAACAAAATATGTCTGTGTACATTTATTCAAAAATGTGTAAATGTATAGACGCAGGTTATAGAGAGGAAATCCTGATGCTTTTGTCATATTACATGTTCTGCTACTATAGTTGCCACGAAATGTTTACATGAACTTTTTAAGAACTGGACATCCAAACCCAGAAAGAATATTGTGTTATGACATTAGAATGAAAGCAAAATGTAAACTAAAGGGACCTGAATTTGGTAGGTGTTAGAAATTTCAGGTTGCTACAGCTCATAAGTGAATCAAGGAACTGAAGGTACTTTTGCTATGGACAGTGAAATGGCACAGACAACATGTAACCCCATGTTATCATCATGCCATGTTATCAAATGGAAATTTTAATTTTATGGTATTTCAGTTGTTTAAAAAGACATCTACTATTCATTAAAAAACCCAGATTAAATGGCAGAATGCTTAACTGAGATTAAGGAAAAGCTTGAGAAAAGAGATCTCTGGCAGTCTGATTTGATGGTGCACAAATTCAGTTTCTTTCAAAGAAAGAGATAGATAGGCTTATGCTAAGATGAAGAAACAATGTATGTTATAGTTTTTACAAAAGTCCACAGTGACTTGAAATGGGGATATTATGAAGCAGTTCTGCTGTTTGATCACAAATAACACAGTGTCACATGAGGAGATGATGAAGCTGCATTTATATAGTTCCTTTTCAGTTCCTTTTATCCCAAAGGATCTTGACACTCTTTATAAAATCTACATACGGTATGCCTATGAATACAAAAAAAAAAAAAAAAAAAGGACACAGGAACAGAAATCACTTTGACCAGCACGGCAAACCAGAGCATCTGTTTAACAGTACACATCAATACTGTTCTTTAATTCAAGGAAGGATTTAAACTGGAATAGTATATCTAGCAGGAATTATTAGCCCGTGTGCCCTTATTAATTCCTAACAGATTGTATGCAGAAGTAAACAAAGGGCAAATTACAGAGCCCGGATTACATCCAAATTATTGTAAATTTGAGATAAATTCTCATTTAAAAAAATTTGGATCTGTAAGAAAATATTCAAAACCTTTCAATGCTGAGATTCAAATGCCAAAACCAGAGTATAAGCTACAATATGCACAGAAATCCTATGAAAAATCGTGCCAAGGCCTACTGATACATCAAGTAAAACTAATCCCAGAAAAAAGCCTTGACATTTTATTGAAATAAGGACACTAAGTTCAGTTGGTCAGGGTTTATTTTTACCATTTTTTTTTCTCAAAATGAAAAAAAAACTTTTCTCAGGAAACGATCAGTTTCAATACATTTTTATATTCCACTATTAGATGACAATGGATGTTACACTCTACATTTTCAAACCAAAACTTCTGTTTTCCTAGTTCAAAATTACTTAAAAGTAGTTGAAAAGGAAAAAAGAAAAGGAATTCAAAACTTTCAAAATTAATTAAATGAAGAATTTCATTGGCCACCACTCACTGTTTTTCTAACAGTCTTCTGAGAGTTCAACTGTTCCTTCCAATAGGGAATTGTTTGGTATCATGATAATCTTCCCAGGGCAAGAAGAGTATTTTTTGCTTAAATCTAAATGTTGCAAATCTAACTAGAACAGTTTACATCAAGTAACATGAACCTAACATGCCCTGATGCGAACCAAGTGAGGTATGGTCATTTGGAAATGGTAACATTGTATAAGGACAATGAATGCTTCCTCAAACCAGTGTTTTTCAGAAATAGGCTCCACTACTGCTCACTCAAACAAAAAAGCTAGAAATCAAAGAGGAATTAATGATATAAAGGAAGTAGCTCTTGCAAAACAACAGATGGAATGAGATCAGAAACACATGTAGTAAGCTGAACTTTTTTAATAAGACCAAAATGACAGCACTAGAACAAAGGAACAAAATGGATAAACATACACACAAATCAGCAGAACATTTTTTAACTAGAAATGGGTCTGTAATGCAGAGACCAAATCTGGACTTAGATTCTAAATTATTTTCTAAATTTAGAGCTTCAGATTCATGATATTGGTCTAGATTTTTTACAGAAAGAGTAGCAAACCATAAAATCTCTACCATGACTAGATCAAAACTTTCTTCAAAGTTTCTAAGGTGAATTATTTGCTTTTTTTTTTCTTTTTTTTTAATGCTGATATTCTGGATCACACATAAGATGGAAAGTCAGTTCACATGAAAATTATGATCTAACACTGAACTGTGTAAAAAGGTATTAAAGTAGAAGCAACATGGACTGCATCTTCCCCAGGTTCTGCCAAAGGTGAGAAACAGCTTTAACAAAAAAACAGGGAGGTAAAACAGGTTCATCAGGAAAACAAGCTATACTTATTAACTTATTCTCCTGATAAATCTAAGTAAATGCTTTGGAAAGAATGCCACCTTGGTCTCCTTAGGCACTGCTTTCTAAATTACACATACATCCCAGTGTAAAGCTGTGTTATGAAGACACAATTATGTCTGAAAAAAGTAGAAATTTTTTAAATATAGAAAAAAAAAATAAAGTCATGTGGAACTGTCATTATTTGAATTAACCAGAAAAGTATTAAAACATTACCCACTGAATATATGTTTAACTTGTTATGACACAAGTTACGCTGATGATTTTCCTGATAAAATAATAAACTAGACTTTCTCCATAATAAACTAGACGTTCTCCAAGTCATTTAGATGTTAGTTTACCTATGATAACATTTACCACTCTTTGAATACATTGTCTTGAAGTAAAAAATCCTGAATTCTCAAGTGGTAGGAACTAATTTATCAGTAACACAGATCTGGAGCACAATTTCCTATTAGTTCGACATGAGAGGAACCTTCTTTCTTTCAAATATTTGTCTCAAAATGTACAGTGATATCAAATTACTCCCAAAATGAAAGTGGTAAGTAAATTATTCTTCTAATCCACATAAGATTTTTCCTGTCCACAGGACTTTCAGACACAAATCTTTTCAGACGTGTTATGTATTTGAAAGGTTTTGGTGGTCTTGTTATTTTTTTTGCTATTATTTGAAAGCACTTAATCATACATTTATTCATATGTGGTTTTTATTAAATTCTGTCATGTAGACAACTGTTGCAAAAAGTTACAAGGCATCGTTTCTGTTTCCTAACTACACAAGACAGAGTCACATCCAAAATGGCTATTCTGCTTCAATATATATGTTTCAACAGTTTGTATGAATACTTGCACAGGCAACTCCCTGTAATTCTCTCCGTTTCACTCACCAACTACACCTGTGAGCTGCTGCATATGTATTAATTTTCCAACAATAAAACTATTAAATTCTTAATTTTGTACATTTGCTTAAGCCAAAACATTTGCCACTAAGACATAAAGGATAAAGTCTAGCTGGAAAAGAAATTTACTAAGTAATATGTATGTCAATGTCTTGTCCTATGTATCATGATATAGCATACACTTTTGCCATCCTTTGGTAAGTCTGATGGAAGAAAATGAGATTATAGTCTGCATTACACTTAATAGGCAAAAAATGGTCCAAAATCAGTTGTCCTGGGTTTAGCAGTAGCAATTCTTTATCCAGACAAAAGCATTTCTCTCCTCACTTTCCAGCAAAGATCTAGGTTTCTTACTTGAAAAGTAGGCCTTCCATGTCTTAACTGTATCTGTACCAGAAAAATCTTACTTGTTACTGCTCTCCCTGCTCATACATAGGCACACACATAACTCCTTACCAAATTCTGTAAAACTTTTACTTAAGAGGACAAGGACAGAGATTGAGTACCTTATACTACAGATGGCTAAATTAATCATAAGGGTAACTGATAAATAAAACAGTTAACAGAGACTCTGGCACAATGAGACATCAAAAGCTTAGCACCATTTTTTTAATGCTGTCTCATCAGAAATTATACCAATATATCTTGTAATTGAGAAAAAAAGCTTTATTTCAAAGAATAAGCGGGATACATAGAGCTAAAAGAATGAATCATATCCATCTACCTAGCTCACTCACATTAAGTTCTTAAAGTAATATCCTTGGTGTTATAATAGATAACAAAAAAAAATTATTTTCAAATGCACATTTAGCAAAAACCAATCCATTAAGCATATGGCTTGTTAGAATAGTTTATAATGTATATATATATATATATATATGTGTATATATTTCCTCCCTTGGTGTGAGGAGACAAACAAGCCTAGCATTGTTACTGTAGAATAATAGAAAATTACTAAACACAGAAAAGATATTGCAAAACATTGTCACAAAAGAGCCAAACCATTTTGTAGGGTTTCAAAATAATATCTGACAGGAACTTTATTTTTGTCAATTTTTATTAAAAACACACACACGCACACAAGACAATGCAGTAAAGACGTTAAGCCACCATTCCACTAGATGTGAGCCTTCGGCATTTTCCCTAAACTCCTTCAGAATGCTAAGGAAGATTGAGATTCCACTAATCTGAAAAGGCCATGGGACTTTTTCCACCAAACAAACACTTTATAGAAAAATGGCAGGAAACTCAAACCACCATAAAAGTCAAGCAACAAAATGTGCTTTTACATGTCCTTTCATCTAACCATAAGGGAAAAACAAAACAAAACCCAAACAAATCACCAAAGCTGCAATAGCTGGAATTGGTCAGGAAATGACAGATTATCAATACCAAGTTGGAAAACTGTAAGTGCACTGCAGTACTTAGAGGCACTGCAAAACAGATATAAAGTAAATGAAAATGCATGAGAAAATATTCTGAATCCGAAATTCAGAATTAAAATCAATGTTTTATTTGAACTTCTTCAAAGCCATCAATGAATTAATCTGATACAGTAAATTTGGACCATTATGAAGTGAAAAGAAGTGGCATGATATTAGGAACATGGAATGGAATGATGGATAAGATCAAGGATATTCTGTTCTTGGTTTTGTTACTGGCTTCCAAAATGTAAGTATTTTCAAGTACTAACATCTGCTAAGATCAGCAGAAAAGTTACTGCAAAGTCTGTATAATATGTCTAAATACATCTATACTAAAAAAATACAGGGAAACTATCACTTGGGTGCTGCCCTCTTCTGAAAAGTGTTCCAGCTAATTCAATGGAAAAGTTAACTTCTCTTGAAGTTTCTTCAGATAAAGAAATTTGCTTAATGGCTTTTTTACTTGATTCAGCCTCTTGGCTCCACCATGATCCATAATCTGATTTCTCCTGCACGCCTACTGTTATTTCATTTTTTCCTGCTTTCATTAATTCCACTCTTTATGGACTCAGATTTCACATTTAGAAGGTTCTTAATTATTATTACTTTTTTAACATTGATACAGCTTCACAGACATCCCTGTACACTCCTTAATGCTTTCCATTCCTGGGTCTCAGATCTGATCAGCATTTTCACTGGTAAAAGTATGACAAACCCTGTAAAATCTGGAATAGAAATGGGAAAATATGTCCTTGGATTCTGCAAGTCCACTGCATGTGTGGTTTCTATCAGAAAGCTGAAAGTACATTTGTTTATTGCCAATTTATCAGAACAGATGTTCAGTTAATGCTTTTTATGATATATGATATGTAGCATGTCTTAAATCACAAATGATTCTAAGGATATGTATTAAGCTGTTTCAACCAAGACTGGAGGCATGAGGATGTGTGGGATGACAAGCTCAAAGCACCAAAGACAGGAGAAGTAAATCTGATGCTGTATTTATATTACAGAAGAATATGACTCCTGGTTTAGTACAAAGAGAAAAACAGGAAGAGGTAAAACCAAAAGCTTGAGAGCTATGGGTGAGTTACAGCACAACCTGCCGAAATGAAGTCACTAAAGCACATCCCATGAGGACCACATGACAGCAGAGCAAAACAAATGTTTTTATTTTAAATTTGGTCTTTGTTTTGTTTGTACCCTGCCTTTTCTGAGGCTTTAATTTCAATCTTTCACTGTTAATTTTGTTAATAGCAAGGTCTCAGTGCTACCTGGAAGGGCAGACAGGATCCTTGAAACTAGCAGGTGTACTGTCTCTATATGAATCAATATATTCCATATCACGAAAGGATACAGAAGAATTGCCTGAGTCACCCCAGGAGTTAAGCTCCAAGCCCTGAAGAACACCTAAAGCACCTCAGCAGCAGTTAATATGGATGGAGCCCACATTACTGTCTTCTAGTGCTGGCCATTTTCCTCCTGCAAAATGCAAGCTGCAGAATAGTGTATCTCAAGGTCTTAAGCAAACTACACAACGTGATTTAAACAGAAGCCAAAAATACATCCTTAACAAGCTCACATGCTGGCTAACTGGAACTAGAACCTTTAGTCAAAGTTGACTGCTTCAAGCATATTGCAGACACCACAGCTGTGGTCATATCAAAATACCAAATATATCAAATATGTTCATCATTTGTTTGGGGCTGATTCAGCTCATAGTGAAGCTTTCCTGCCTAGGTGATGAGAACTAGATAGAACTCCAGGAGCAGTATATGGCAATTATTGGCATCACATGTAACACATATGCCATGAAAAATTTTCTCCTTATTGTATGCTTCTGCATCCTGGTTTGTTTTTCACAGGTGGAAACCATCACAAATTGATACGAAAACTAAAAATCACAGAAAAGCAAAAATATATTCAAGAAACTAGAAACACAACTATTATTTTTACTTTTCAGTAATCAACATTAAAAAACCTTAATTTGCCCACATTTTCCAGGTCACTTAATAATTTATACTCACACAAACACAAATATTTGGAAAACAAAATAGGGACAGATAAAAATAGATAAAAGCATGAAGTTACAGACAGAAGATGGAACATGTTGTTTTACTAAAAAATCTTTTAAAGCTATTTTGGAGGTGATATGGTATTTCCCAACAGGGTATAAAAGTATTACTGCAGATGATACATATAGCAAATTAATTTAAGTACATCTCTGCTCATCTATAGGATTTTGTTACAACATCGAAAATACATGTCATAAAACAGATTGAGCACCTTTAGATGACCTCCAATCAGAAATGTGTCATAGTATCCAAATTCCATCTGTCAAACGCTGTAGATACAGGTAAGTAAATATAAAAGCCATTACAGGCACAAGTTACCCTGTGAGAAGTTCTAGCATTTTGTTTTTTGATAGCTCCTAATCTGGATATCTTCCAAAGTCAACAAAACCTGTTCAAGCAGAATCTTACCTTGTTTTCACTACGTCAAGAGGATGCATCAGGCAAATTTCTACAAGACCTATAAAATAGTAATAAAAAAGGCTTAATTAAAATTTGTACAAATAGTACTTTAATTTTCATTGACTCGATCAGTTTTTTAAGTTTGAAAAATAAATAAAAATCTAAAAATATCATTGATGATACAGTACTTATATACTCTGTATATTAAACACTCTCAGGGATTCTAGACGGTAAATTTTGCTAGCTGTTCATTATAGCAGGGAAAGTGAGGACTTAAGCTAAATGATCAACTTAATCATAGTTTTTGCTCAGTTTTCTGACTGAACAGCAAGAACATTTGATTGCTATCATAAATAAATACATTAAGTCTTGCTGAAAGTAGTGAAGGAGGGGGGTTCAGATTGGCTTTTTTGTCATATAAGAGTAATCCCTAAGGACACCACAAGACAGTGCTGGGGTCTCAAACAAACTTGATGTTAAGATGACAGCTAATTCCTGAGCTGCCCATCTGAGCTGCAGCCTTATTGTTTCTTCATCCTATCATGCTCTGTGTTGATGCATAGTGCTGGCTTTCCCCATCCCGCCTCCACCGCTCATCATGAGCACTAAAATTCGCATGCTGGGGACTTAGCATTCACACATGGAGGGTGTGAAAAAGAAAGGGCAAATGCCGAGGAAAAACAGATCTGGAAGTCTGCACCTGTCAACGCTGGCTTCAAAGTTGGTTCCGTTACTTTTTTCCACCCATCTGACACCTCATGGAAAGTCCAGAAGTTTACCACCTACGTTTTGCCCATGCTTCCCAGCACACGTTGCCCAGGGAGAATTTTCTTAGCTTCTGTACTTTTGCTCAGATTTTCTAGGCTTGTCTACTCATCTGTCCATTTTGTATATCACCCTCATTCAAAAAAAACCCAAAAAGATGTACTTACAAGGATCACAGAAAAAGTGTATTTTTGAGATGTCAGCGTGCAGAGGTAATAAAATCAACTACACAAATTTGAAAGGATTTTGAAATGCTGAGAAAATACATATCTGTATGTCCAAGGTATTAGATTCTCATGTTTTTGAACTTTCTGTGCCTGGTTTATTAAGACCCTTAAGCATCCATGGCCTCTTATCCACACTAATAAATTTAATGCTACAGCATGCAAAAACAATTAATGAAGACTGTACTTACTGTAATGACTGTAAACATCTATTTCATCTATTTATTATTATAATAAAAATAATTACAAACTTTCTGTAACACAGAATGAGTATTTTGGTGATTTAGGGTTAAAATTCCAAAAATCTTGATTAATGCAGGCATTCTTATTCAAGCTAAAATATCTACAAATTCCTCTCTTTATGCATACCATACACTCTCACTGAATTTAAGCACACGCTTACATTCCACTAGATGCTCTCCTTCTTCAGATATCACTGTCTTAAGGTCCAGATCCTGTCCTCTTATTTTAATGGCTCAGAATACAGCTGAACTCAGTTATCACTAAAGATAACAGTTTCTAATACCTAAGACAATTTCTTACACACTAGGATACTCAACTATTTTCTCTGTCTAAGCAAGGCAAAGAAATAACTCTAACACAAAGTGAAAATCTCATTTTGAAATGTTCCACACACAAGCGAACTAATGGAATTTGCAGTTTGGCTCTATTCTTTGTCAGGCTTGATGGAGAAAGACCCTTGGTGGGGTTCATGCAGGAACCAGGCTCTGCCTGGGTAACGTAGTGTCTGACACTGCAATGTCAGAAACTTGAGTTCTTTTTTTTTTCATTACTGAATATAAGTCTAAGGAAGCCTCAAAGTTTCAAATTTCAATTATTTTAGAACTAATAAATTTAGTGTTTCAAGTAGCACAGGAAAACTGTGGGTTTTTTATAAAGTTTATATAAGAAAAGATTAAATTCCAAAACATTGTCTACTTTCTATTTCAACTTTAATGAAACTTTCTGAGTAATACAGGTATTTAGATAAGAAAGCATTTTAAACTGAACCAAAGCACTAGCAGAGAGAAGATTCTCATTACAGTCAAAGGAGAGATAGCCAATAAAAGCAATAGAGTCTTTAGCTCAGCCTATAATAAATGCCAATATTTAAAAATAACCATCTATTTTCTGCTTGATATGCTTTACATATTGAATACATATATTACT
Source organism: Pezoporus occidentalis (assembly GCF_034315485.1). Classification (NCBI taxonomy): domain Eukaryota; kingdom Metazoa; phylum Chordata; class Aves; order Psittaciformes; family Psittacidae; genus Pezoporus; species Pezoporus occidentalis. The sequence continues at coordinate 2,801,968 of NW_026912865.1, forward strand.
GATAATTGTTATATATTTCTCTTGAGGAAGAATAATCTATTTCTATAACAACAAGGGACTACTAAAGTTTTTGTACACAAATGCAAGTTTTGGAGTTAGTAACAGAAGAAGAGCATAAAATGTAATGCTAAAATTTTCAGCTAAATGTATTTTAACAGTAGTTTACATGGAAGTTTGTGAGGATGTTAAAATGTTTAAACTGAATTCCTGACGTAAAATACTTGTGTTTTAATTTAACATATGTAATTTTCCTTGTTTTCTATCATTCACTATAATGTTTAAAGCTTGCAAAACATAAAACTGGCCAGGTAACTGCTTACACCTAGTTTCTTTACACTGTGTCTAATGACAGGATCAGGCTAATATTTGTGACCATTTTTTTGTCATATTTTCTTTCCACTCCATGCAAAACTTGTTTTTCAGTTCTGGATAAAAGGAGAACAACACGGGTGATATCAGTCAAAGACTATTAATATCAGTATTAATGACAGTAACTAAAAAGCATGCAATTTAGTATTTGTTTTATTTTTCCTAGAAAGCAAAAGATGTCATTGTTATTTCTGACCAGGTATATTTATTGCTGTAACTATTGCCAGCAATGACTTCTATTTTGCTAAAATAAGGCCAAATCATGTCACAAAAGGGAACATAGACTGTAAGTTTTCTATCCTGATTCTGTCCCAAAAACTATAAACTACCTCAACAGCTGCCAACAGGTGCTTTGCGAGCTGCAGTTGAGTGTTTCAGTGCTGGCAGGGGGCATAGCCTAAGAGTTCTTTCTTTAAATACCACCTTCCTTTTCCAAGCTCTACTGCCTCCCCTTCCTTTTCCTCCATCATTTTGGACCTTCTATTCCATCTTGTTTTGGTAGATAGAGCCCACAGTAGGGGGCCAAGCATGGGGCCAGGGGTTGTTCACCCTATTCTGTTTTTGCAGAATTAATGTCCATTTTGGGAGAAAACTGGACAGTGCCAGAATTTGGCTCTATTTTCTTGGTCCTCATAGGATAATTTTTAATTCAGGCATTTTTCCAGCAACTGAATCAGATGAATTCCAAGGTCCTTGGCAAGAGCTCTGTTTTGATAACTTCAAGATTCTATTGGCTATCTGCCTTTCTCAGTCTTTCCTTTGTCTCATCATTTAATTACGCACTAAGTTTTAAGCGGTGTATAGTTACTTGACTTCACCAGACAGAACTCTTTAAAAGACACTAGGATTATGACACAGCTCTCTGAAGAGCATCAAAGGAGCTCACACTGTGCAAGACACTAATGGAACAGCTACAAACACAAGCTACATTTTTCCATCTACTATAGTAGTCATGCAAATCATTACAACATCCTACTTGATAGCCTGCCCAGAAAGTGTAGTGGCCCTAGAAATTACAAGCACTCCGAGATGTGCTCAATAAAATGAAATATATTGCTCTTTCTTTAGTTAATTTTCATCAGCTTTATGAAAAATTCAATTAGCACTATGAAAATCTAATTTCCTCAACAATTATTATCAGGGTTTGATATATTTTACCTTGTCACACTGTAAAGACTACTGTATACAAACTTTATTTTCATGACAAACTAGTTAACATAGCTACATATAGATTGTCCAAAAACATATTCTCGTCATCCCATTGGGTCTCCATGGTGATGTCACATGCAAACTAACCCAGAATGATTTATGATGGCCTAATTATGTTCATAACAACTCAGATCCAACTAGAGCCCAAAGGAAATATCGGAAAGAACAATTACCAGGTCAGTCCAATATTTGTTGTCTTCTGGGTTGGAAAACATTCCTGTGAAAATTGAATACTAACCATAAAACAAGACATAATCAAAATCTCTGTGTTGAAGAAATAACAGGCTGTCATCATTGACATCCTCTGAGCATACACAAATGAAATATCAACAACCGAGAAGGGAGTCCAGAATTTTATTATGTAAAATATTATGCTCAGTAACTGATCCCATGGAGGGAATGACAGAAAATACTGACCTCCCAAAATGACCCTCCTCAGTAGAAAATTTTCCCTTTTCCAACTAATATCTTCCGTTTTTAAATTGCTTCCAATTATGGATTGCATTACATTTCCCTCTGCAAGATTCACATTTAAAATTTCAAACTCGCAGTCTTCATATACATCTCTTCAAACGTTTTAGTGACTGGTGGGTATTTTGAGTTCCATGCCTCTTTGTTCCTCTACCCCATCAGACACACAAATCTTCTAGCAATAATCATACACAGCCTGAGAATACTATGACTGTTTAAAATGTGGTCTAATTGTCTTTCTGGCAAAAGTGAAAGTGAGACTTCGGCAGCACAGGATTACAGGTGTTCTCATCTTCTTCCCAAATGTTTCCATACTTGAAGAATGAAATCCAGCTAACAATACTTGCTAAATAGTGCAGATAAAAATAGAATCATTATGACTTTGGTGCTTCTTAGGGGACAAATTCTTGTCTTTAGCTCTTCTTTGACACTCAAAGCTATGAACTGAACAGTGTGAAGTGCCCATGATACACACTAACTTGTCTCTCACCCTATACATGTTCTCTGCACAATACACCCTGAACAAAGATTCCAACACCGATTCAAGAGATGTAGAGCATGATCCATGTGTTAGTTCAGACAATCCCCTACAGCGTAGAAGTCATTATGCACCCTCCTCCCCTTGTGTTATTCATTTCCCTGGAATAACACAGTAACTGGAGAAACAACAGAAAAGAGACTGGTCATAGCAAATACGGCAATAAACACATCAGGCACTGTATATTGTATAGCTGGAACACTTGGTATTTATTTTGGCTTTTACACAGTTACAGTTACAGTGTCAGAAATGTTCATAAATATTTTATGCGCACTATGCATTTCCTTCTGAGAATATATGTCTGACAAAGAGTCTTGTGTTGATCTTTGTATCCTAATGAAAACAACAACAAATAACCTCTTAAATGTTTGTCTGCTGGCTAAAACTTTTTACTTGACAAGAGGAGGCATGGTACCTCTTCCTGATTGAAGCATAATCACTTCCTGGAAAAATGTATCCCTGCAAACAATTCTACATTGGATAACTTCTATTAGACTGTTGTCCCACGCCATTTTCAAAGACACATAAAGCTTTTAGCTGTTCTGCAAGGGTACCTGTCCATCAGAAAAGTCCACAAAATGCTAGGATAACTGTGGCAGCCAAGGCCCACTCATTTCCGAGAGAGGCAGTCACTCAGTCTCAATTGTAGTACACCAGTCTCAATTGTAGCATGTGTCAAACAGGCTCCAAGGAAAACTATACAGCAATATGTATACATGGACTGTGCTGGAAAAGATCTGCATATCAGCCTTCACTTAAGAAAGTGACAGTTATTTTAACTCTTGCCCAGGATTCTATTTAGTGATGTGGTATGGGATTAACTAATGGTACCCTGGAGCTCCTCACAAATGTTAGTTAACCTTTTAAGTAATGAGCCAAATCAATGCCTTCCTTAGAAAATGTGGAGAAATGGAAAGTTACTCAAAAAAGTACTACACAATGGCAATGCTGCATTCATGAGTCATTCTTCCTTAGAGACCTTGTCTACACAAAGAAAATATACTAGAAAACATATTAATTAAACAAGATGTCGAATATGATTTTTCCCTTGGTATGGATAAGGATGTCTGTGTTTAAAAATGTGTTAGTTGATCTCAATTAATCCCAGAAGGAGCTCTTGCTTTACCATCATTACGTAACGCATTTTAGAAGACATCTTTTGCATGAGGAGCTGAGCTCATCATCTTATTAGGTAACAGTAGATACAACCAATCAGTGTAGCATTGCTATCTGGAAACTGAGGAGTAGCAGGTTGTGGAAACAGTGATTATCTAGCTTTCAAAAAAACCCAGGACCTCAGAAGCTGAAATTTCTCAAGTTTAGCCTGTAACATTTGTACTAGAAGTAGTCATTGTTCTTGGAGCTCTCTTCTTGAAAGCAATGTAAACTAACATTTGCAATGCAGCATTTGCAGTAAGGAATATATTGGAAGGTCTTAACATTTGTCTTAAAGCTCCAGGTACTTTGTTAAAAAACCCTGAAAAAATAAAGGCTGTTAAAAACCTGTAAGATTATTCTTACATTTTAGTTGCCTTTTTGACTTACATTTACTGTATTTTAAACTTAAGGTAAGTGCTCCTATCAACTATTGTATTTCCCTTTCACAGTAGTTCTACTACAGTATGGGCTTTTTTTTTTCCAGTCTAACACATCCAAGCTGACACATCTACATTCAATGTGAGTGGAACCTATGTAAGTCTGCTAGCTGAAACCACAGGTCCTCAGCCCACAATATGTACCTCTCTTAGATGTAACAGAATTCTGTAATAATTTACTGATGTATTACTTTCCCCTGGATAAAAAAATATCTAGCTTTAATGTTTAAAGTATCTGGGCAAACTGCTCTAAATTTAGCAAAAATGCACTCGTTTGCTTTTCACAATGTTTTTGGCACAGTTGGCCAGTTCAGTATATTACGCTCACCAATAACCACTGCTACCAATAACCACATATTTCTATTTACTGTTGCCTAGAATACAACTTTACTGAATGTTTTAATGTGCTTCAATTAAACTGCTCAATGCTCATTTATGCTCTCTGAGAATTGTTTGCTGAGTAAAAACAAAGGCTATCTTCCAGTTTAATGTGAATTTTTTTATTTGCCTCTTATTTTAAAATGAAAAAAATTAGTCCTTGCTTCACAGACCCACCAACTTGATTATCCTCATGTCTATGGCCTGACTGCAGAAATTCTTATATATATTCCATTAGGCAAATCTATGGCAATTAGGAGCATCAAGTTAAAGTTAAATTATGCATAGTTAAATACATCTGTAATAAGACTAGCAGGAAATAGCAAATCACCCAGGAAATATCAGTGGTTAGTCACAGAAGATCTAACTACATCTACATCTCTTTGGAAGAAAGGTTCTTGAAAACTCCAGTAGCATACAGCACTTTCATAGGCAATCAGTTCCAACTGTGCTAGTCACAGAGAGCATTTTTGAAGTAAAATGCCATGTAGAACTTTGTATACTAAGGCCTATGAAATTTGCATTTACAGCATAGTCAAAAAGAGAGTTAACACAGAGATTTTAAAATTCTAGGCTTTGCATACTTTGATTTTAAAACACCAAAGCTGCTCCACTGGCAGTGAATACCATGGAGAGTTTGATTATGCAGTCAAACAATGCAATGTTTAGGTACTGACATGGAAGATAATGCAGCAAAACACAGCAAACAAACTAAGAAAAGGCAAATATTTTCTCCAAGTTCTTAAATATTATTGAGCCGGTATAGAATGTCTCTCCAGAATTTACTGTTTAGAATGTTACAGGAATTTGTTTCACCTTAATTTCCATTCAATTTGTATTTACAAAATAATAAAAATATCAAACAATTCTCAAAAAATATACCAAGTTGGACTCACAAATACTTCTTGCCAAAGTCACTTCTTCCAAAATGACTAGCAATAACGAGTTGCTTATATAGCCAACTGATTTTTTTTATTTGGTCTTTCTACATCTTTTACTGATGTAGTATTGACATTAAAGCTTTGACTTATAAAATAAACACTTGCAATTTACAAACTTAAGTATCTGAGTCTCTAGACACAAGTGAAAGGCTATATATCGTGTAAATTCTCCATAAAATTTTCAGCAAGTATTACATGTCATTATGCCACTCACATATGACATATTCTTTCCATCATGTGTGTCTGAAAAGGAAGTTTTTTACAAAATGATTGAAGTGACCACTGAGGTCAGCACTGGGTTACACAATGTGTCATTACAGCTTTAGGTATTTCAATGCATACTGAATCAATATTCCTGCAACGAAAATGTGTAACCAATATTTTCTTTGCTGTTATAGTAAAATGCTTCTCAATAAGCTTGTTTTCATAAGAATTTTGCCCATTCATATGTCCCAGAGCTGTTGTAATCTTCGTTGCTAATGCTGATCTAAGAGCATAGACATTATTTTATTTCTTGACACATTTAAAGTTCTCTAATGAATAAAGCAAACAGCTTATGGCTGCTTGGACTGTCACTCGGTTGCCCTGGAGGGCTTTAACGTCTTTAAAATAGGCCTCCTAGTTTGTATTTAACTGCCTTGTCCACAGAGGTCTGAAGGGTAGAGCAGATCAAAGATGTTCTGGAAACATAAAATGCATCTGTCCTTCATTTACCTTTAATTAGCTACATCTGACCAGATGCTTTATGGCCTCTTTGTCACACATTCAACAATCTATAAGCCTTCTGACCTGTCCTTAAGGACTATAACTTCACAAGAGTTTCAGGAAAATGCAAATTTAAAATATTAACAGAGGACTTTGAAAGAAATCCTTGGTCTCACTATGGAACTGCTACCCAAGGCAGTAATATTTTGGATTTATCTGAAAAAGCACAAATTTCTCAATATTTGGAGAGTCAAAATGGAATGGTTCTTGAGTTCGGAAAACAAATAATGTTATTTATGGTTCTTTGTGTATTACTAAACACTGCAATGAATAAATATTACACAACAAGAGATCCTAAAGAAAACTGAAATGCAAGCACCTCTTTGACTAGCATAGTATGCTGCACTTCCAGGAGCTGGGGCACTTTCTGTAACAGAAAGTCACAAACCTGCCCTACCCTTTTCTTCCATAGATCCTGTTCATTAGGAGATCTCTACACAGAATGCAAACCAATTCCCAGTAGGATTTTGACTGAGGAGAAAGTTCTGTCATTGCTGCAGAATCAACAAGCAGTTCCTGCTCATTACAGCCTCATAGTGCTGCACTAAATGCTTCTACCAAACTCAGGCCGTTATGGAATAAAAAAGCTGTTTAACACACCAGCTGGCGTGTATGCTAACTGATTCAAGTTATTGGTACTTGATCACACAGGGCACTATATAAAGTCACTGAGGTGGATGGAGAGCACCTCTTAAAATTCTCTGGAATTTGGGTTAGGTTATTTCACAAAGGATTAGCTAACAACAGAAAAATACTATATAAAAGACACATGTACAATGTAGAAAGGCCTCAAAACCTGAATTTGTAGTTTAAACTACCCCTTGATCTCTTTCTATTATGTAATATAAATTTGTAACCTCCATATTATTTTCCAAAATGTCAATCTTTTAGTCTTCCCTAAGGAAGTTTTAATTAAACACATTTCCAAATAAACTAGCAAGTCTTCAAAGACAGTTGTGGTGAAGCACATGAACAGTCAAGTAGCCTGCTTCAATGTATGCGCAGTAGCTAGCAAGCAGGTGTGGCGAGAAGCCAAACTTTATTCTTCAAGAAATGTATATACTATTAGCAGCATACAGAAGTAACATGCATAAAGAAAATGAAAGCAAGGGGATTTAAAAACAATTTAACATGATTACTTCCTAAAGTTAAGAGAAATTGAATATCTTTTAACAAGACATGGATTTTTTCCATCTTTTATACCATCAATATAAACATATTGAAGTATTTAGATGTCTGAATAATGAAATGATAGTACCAGTTTCAGCTCAGGTGAAGAAAGGAAATAGAAACTGGTATAGTATATGCTGAATGTGTAATATAGATAATGGTAATTTTCTATGCATTACTTCACATTATACTGAAAATATGTCATCTTTGACCACGACACTCCTGAGACCCCAAAATTGCAAACTAGAACTCTGTACAGAAAGTATTACAAAGGTCAAAAAAAACCTTGCCTAAAGGCAAATCTAACAGCAGGAATGGAAATGTTCCTAAAAGATTACCATCACAAAGCATTTATATAATGTAGAGCAAAACCTTATTTTTACTTTTTTTTCTGAATCAGTGAACATAAATCATCCTTCTGGGTAAAAATAAACTAAATGAATAAATAAAAACATATGCAAGTTTTGTCAAAAATACACATGCAAGACATGAAACAACTTAGAGCAGCCTCCTTTGGAACAGCTGCTGAACTCCACAATGCTATGAAATATAGAAGTGCAGAAAAGATATTGTGAAGTCTCTTACTCTGGAGTGAACCATCCAGTCACAAAGTGACCAGCTATTTTAGTGTGAGTTCTCCTTCACTTTCCTCACTAAATTTCAATGGCTTTAATTTCATGTATAAGAAATTCCTCTATGAGCAGAAACATTTCAGAAATATCAGAGTAATTCCTGTTTGCATCTTTTGTTCATGAGCTGTAAGTAATATTTTATACAAAATATAACCAAAATAAAGTGTGTATGCTGTAAAAATACGACATATGACTGTGAACTTATGTTTCAAATCAGTGATGTTACCCCATATGTAGTACATGGAAACTTTGCAAAAATAATAGTTAATTTGTTGTCAGTGGAAAGCTCAGTATTGGATAGCCATTGCCTGGGAAGTGAGACAATTGTCCACAAATAAATGCAAGAACTTCAGAATTAGCTGGTAATAAGATGTATGTTTGAACAATTGTTGCTGTCTGAAGCTTATAAACACTTTTTGTTTTTCTAAAGTGGAGACAGGATCAAATTCCAAATGGTAAATGATGTCTCAAGAATATATTCAGCTTTTACACACCAAAGCAATATTGCAGCAGACATAGTTCAGCAAAGACATCTAAATCTATATGCATCTTTCTTTTCCTTCTTCAATGTCCCACCAATTAACAACACTTACTATAGGTTTATAATACCAGTATTAATCCCAATTACAAGATGAGGCCAAAAACAAGTGCTTTGTATAAAAAGATATTCAGGACCCAATTCCCTGCCTATTAAAATGGAGCTTTCCAGTATTTCAGAAGTCTGCTAAAGTAAACCAGTAAGGAACTAGGCTCTTGGTGCCAATACTACTAAAACACAGAGACCAATTATCAAGTGTCTGTGGATAGCAAAATAAAATTTAAAATATTTTCCTGAACACGGCCTGTATACACAGTGCTGTCAAATATTCTAGGGTCTTCTACTGCATGCATTTTTTGTTGAATTCTATGTTGTGGCAACAGGTGATGACAGCACCACTATTTGGTGTTATTTTAGTAGTCACTGGCCTTCCCAGTATTTTTCACCACTCCCATTTGCTGGCAGTATATCATGGCAAAGTTTCAAGAGAAATCTACTATGACGCTGTGTGTTAACTGGGAAATGTCAACATGCAAAGCCATGTCTAGAATTAACCTGTCTTTAATGTTTTCAGGCACCCACACCCTCTCTTCTTTCCAAAACTTAATTATATCAGCAGCTTGCCAGCATTAACAAAACAAAACAAAAACCACCAAAGAAGAAGAAGGGGAAAAGGTGTAGCTGTATTTAACACAATGATAGAGTAATAATCCTCCAACTGAGGCACAGAGACTAGTAACGTTAAATTTGCAGAGGCAAATGTCTTCTGAACATAAATACCACCAGTTAAGAAGAAATAATTTTCCACTGAAAGCACAAGCACTTACCACCACTGACTCTATTACTAGATATTTTCAACTTCTGCTTTGAGAAATTACCTGATTTTTATTGTTCAGGTAGCGAATGTTCTTTTTCTGGTATGCTGAAAGTAAATGACATTTTTTTCTTTTTTCCTTTTTTTTTCCATAACAGAATGCATCCACAAAACAAGCAAGGATTCTATAATCCTTTGTTTGTTTTTTTTAATGCAAACTCTAATCACTGACAGGTGGTCAGTTACATGTCAAGTGAAAAAGGAGAACTGTAAGTCTCAATGTAGCTATGGTATTTTTAGAGGGTCTTCCTCACCCATAGAGAATGCCTCTGCCATGACGTAGTGGGCCACACTCCTGATGCTGTTGATAGGGAAGCTCTATATCCTTTAATCATGTCCATCCTTTCCCTGCAAAAATATGTGTATGAGAGCCAAACTGTGTAATGCAATCAGCATCTGAAAAGTATTCTACAGATCCAAGGCTTTGGCATCTAAACAGTGGATATCCTGAAATCAGCACTGCAAAGTCAATCCTTCGTTGTCCAGCTCTCCTCTCGACATCGTCTTGAGCTAGACAGTACAATCCACTCTATTCACATAATAATGAACTCCTCCTCCCCCAAGTTAAATCTCCTTTATACTGGCAAGTTCAAGTTTTGTCCTTTTCTCAGGTTGTGAAAGTTAGGAACAGGTAGACCTCCAAAATCCACCCTGTGAGGGTCAGAATCAGCCTGAGTGTTTGCAGGAGGCAAATGGTGACATATGCTTCTTCTACACTACAGTAAGTGTAGAAGCAAAACATTCCTGAAAAGTTCCTAAAGACACAGAATTTCATTTTACATTATTATTAGAGGTCTGTAACCAGAAGACTCAACTAATCAACTTCATTCCATTTTGCTATCTTGTTATATCTATATTCGCATTAATTAAGCACAAAAAAATGAGTGACAAGATTAAGCAATTAGTGGTGAGGCCTCAAAACCACCTACATTACATACACTCTACTTAAAAACAGATTTTGTCCTATCATCTGGCTTGGTTTGGACCCCTTTTTCTTGTTAGGGTTTGGAGAGTGCTTGGAAAACTGATAGCAGAGCAGTCAGCTTTGGTTCACTGAAAATGTAGGGAAAAGCTTTTTTGTAAAACAAAGAAAAATACATGCATGTATTTTCCCAAACTGCCATTGAATGCACCCTGCTCTGCTTTAGAACTAATTCTCTAAACATCAGTTTGTGTGTAACATCAGTTTTGATGTGATATCAAAGAAAAATAAGAAGCAATCTGGCTTTTGAGCTACTGTGCAGATCATCACACTGCTGGCAGTAGGACAGCACAGTGGATTCAGGATTGGCTGCTGTGTGATACCGATGTCTGATTAGACCCTAGTTCCATAATGTAGTGGAGCTTTGCTGTATCAGTAAGCTACTGTTATCTTCTGTTCCTGAATTTTTCAGAGTTCCTTGTTTTCACAATTCTTGCCACACTCTGCTACTCAAACATTAAGGTGATTTGGAAGTCCAAAGGCTGGCTATATGGAAAAGGGGAATGAAAAGTTAATTTATTTCATTAAAAGGCTGTAATACGAGGACGACATGGGAAAACTCTGGGATTAGAAGAAAGAAAATGGAATTCAATAATGTCAGGTAGTGTTTGTCTACGAAATTACACAGAAGGTCTTATGCAGAAACCAATGGTGCAGATTTGGTCAAAACCCATATGTAAAGCTGAATATAGTGTAATGGGGCAAACACCAATACTTAGGCTGAAAAGAGATTCCCAGTGTCCACTTCACATTCAGCTATATGGAAGCTAGGAGCTTTCTACTGATGAAGACAGTGCCAAAGCAGCAGCCTTAGAAATCACCTTAACTCAGAGAGGCATTTATTCACCATCTGTCCTTCAGTACAGATGAGAACCTGCAACACTGAAAATCTAGTCTGCAACACAGACCGTTCTTACTGAAACTACTGATAACAACACTTAGCCAAATAAATTTTGTTATACTCTTTTCTTGAACAGGTGTTTTTTTACACCATTAGACCAGTTATTTTGTTATGCATTAAATTGTAGCATAATTCAGTTTGGAAGGGACGAGGTCATTTAGTCCAACATTAGAAAATCCTGGTCTGCTCCACCCAGTTTGCGTTGTCCACAGATTTGCTGAGAATGGCTTCCATCCCATCATCCAGTTTGAACACTACTGGTCCCAGTATTGATCCCCAAGCAACACCACTGGTTACTGGCTGCCAGTTAGACTTTGCATCACTGATCAGAACTCCCCAAGCCCAGCAGTCCAGCCAATTTTCCACCTACATTTTTTACCACTGATCTGTCTCATATCTCACCTATATGGTGACAACAGGTCTACAGGAGACTGTGTTAAATGCCTTAGTAAATTCAAGGTATGCAACCACTGCCATCTCCTTGTCTACAGAGCTAGGCGTTATAGGATGATTCTAGTGTAAGGCATCCCTGCCTGTGGCAGGGGGGTTGGAACTAGATGATCTTAAGGCCCTTTCCAGCCATAACCATTCTATGATTCTATGATTAATTAATGTATGATATCACAATTCTTAAATTATGATATACATTAGACAAGGGTTATGCAAATTACTTTGAGAACAGCCACAATCCTGTTATTAGTGTAAACAGTCTTACTTGCCTTTAATGTTTGCTTCTATCCTTATTTTACATGAGATGTTGGTTCTAAAAGCTAGATGTTATTAACAGTACTCTTGAAAATCAATGAAAGAGTCACTTAGTGAAATGCAATTAATGTAATTTCGGGGTGCAGGGGCATTTTTACTTTTACCAATCTTAGGGTCATTACTCACCTTAAAAAAAACCATGCTTTTAACAGCCCCATTATAAGAGAGAAAGCTTACATTTTAATTAGGGCAAACATCTAATTTAAAGCTATAAGTCCCTTTTGATTTTAGTTCCCAAATTCCTCTTTCCAGTGTATGCAATCTACATTCAGCATTCTTCAGCCTCTGCTTTTATCTGTATCTGACATGAGAGATCCAGGTAAAGAGAAACATCAAGTTACAAAACACATGAAAATCCCGTGAGACTTGAAAAACCTGGAAATGTTAGCTGGAAACCTTGGTATTAGCAGCCAGTGAGAAAACTCAGTTTCTAATATCTAGTTGTTTTGATATTCCTTGCATTTCACACTAAGAACTTAATGCTGCAGACACTGTAAGTAACAACATATTTAATTTGTATATTACACATTCCCATCTTGGATAGCCTATAAGTATAAAAGTAGTGTGTTTATTCAGACTTAATTCTGAGATTTCATTCTTGGAGAAAATACAGAAGCCCTTTAGAAGAAGACCACCTCCAGGAGCCCTGCACTCTGGAATCGTTCCAGTGCTAAAGTCTGGAGAAACCAGTCCTCTGCCACTGAGTTGCAGGAGAGCATTGAAACTTGACACTTAGACTGGAGGGGATATCATCTGTGTAGCTAATTACCACCATTTTTATGGCATATGCATAGGTACATGAATAAACACTGTGTATATGTTGCAGGGCCATTAATATATAAATGGTTAGATTGCAACTTTTATTTGGTTTCCTACCATGAGACCCAATGAAGAAAACTTTACTGTTTTACTCAAAAATAATGGCTGGTGCCTCTGCACCTGACTGTTTATAATAATTGTACAAGTCTGTGCTGGAAAGCACCCCATTTCTAACTACAAAAGTAGGGGGGGAGGAGGTGGGAAGAGGTTTTTTTTACTTGAGATGGAAAACTGTGCTGAGGAAAGTGGCACAGTTTTCTGAACTATTACAGCTTGTTTCAAACAATAGCATTCATCCACTTAATTTGGTATTAAAGTACTCCTTTTTAGAAAAACAAGCCTATGCTGCCAGTTTAAAAATAATATGAACTTTGAGGGAATAAAGAAATGTAATGTATTAGGAACAGCAACCTTTCTTCTAACTTAAGTATAATGTGTTTTTCAATATTCAACATTCTCAAATGTTATCATTATACAGATTTTTTTTTCTTTTCCCCTCTCTTGTAAACTAAAACATCAGGATGTTTTCTCATTAAATAGCTTTTGAATACTGATTTGCCATGAACATCATCGAGTTTCAGAATCAAAGTCCAGCTGATAAGGCTTGGATCTCTGTAGATCAACTGTTGAATCTATGCAATACGACGTGTGTAGAGAACATAAACATTAATCAAAGCAGTACTCCTTAGTGAACGTCAGATGAAATCACACCAGCAGATATTCAAGGCATCTGGCAATGCATGTATTATACAACGGCAACAATAGGGGTAAAACTTAAGTAATGATAGTTTAAGCCATGATGACTGCAGAATTCTGATGGCTACCGCTGTTTGCACACATGGCACCATCACTACACTATTGACTGCTTATTCTTCTCCCTTTCTTTACATCCTAATTTATCACTGCCGTCCACCTGCTGTATCTTGCCATTTTTGTGAACAATAAATCAGACTGTATCTGTGTATGTATAGCCTAGCAGTAGGAACCATAATAACTCACAGAAGCCTTGATTTACTAAGGTTGTTACTTCTGAATAAATAGTATTTTCCAATTTTACATCTTATGCCTTACTGATTTCTTTTAACTTAAATCGCATTCATTTTCAGTTGAAGACACTTTTTTTTTCCTCAAGCACATTAGAAAATACATTGCATGTCCTCCAAAAGCACAAATAAATATTTGAGACATGCATATTCTTGTTCCCTGAAGATCTCATACGACACTGTCATTCATTAGCTTGCTCTGGGCCGTTAGATTTCTACACATTTTACTTATACTGGCACTCAGCCAGCACAGACTGTTCAGCTCTAGAAAGCCCATATATTTTTCTACTTTTTGAAACTAGCATGACAACCATTCTGAAGAGTAGCTCTCTCACCTGGTAGGTTAAAATGTAAAAACATGAACATTGATGCTGTTTTCTCTCTATTTAGTGCTGAAAATGAAACTATTTTTTCAGGTGTAATAAGAGCCATATAAAATCTCCCTAATGGTTAGATGTTCTGTAGCCATATTTTTAATGGAACAGATCCATTAAAGTTATCTAGAAATGTAAAAAGTAAAAATAAAAATTATGAAGAACAAGCTTTTTAAATGAAGCCCTGTATATGTTGTTGGACAAAAACTGTAGTTCTGACAAATGCTGGGTAGCACTCATTTCTCTCTCAACTTAAGAAGAAACTGAAAAGTAATACAGCAAAAGAGGTTCTTTGTGCAGACAGAACCACAACAGTTTTCCTCCAACATATGAATGCATCAAATTTGACTCTGATGCAAACTGGGGAAATACTGAAGTGAGAACAACATCACAGATCTGTAAAACTAAGAAAACATACATTGCTTGCTTAGTTTTCACACATTTATGTAAAACTATATATCCTGACTAAATTCTTAAACTGTGCATGAAAGCTGAGCATGAGAATTACTTTGATTCAAATAATTAGCTAAAGCTTTTCAACATTCTGTGTCAAAACTTTTACTTACTTAAGGAACTGTGATAGCTGCAATTTTAGCCTGAGAAAGTCCCAACAGCTTTTTGCTGCTGAGTTTTTTATCTGAATAAGCTTCACCGGTATCAGTGTTACTCATCTTCTCAATTTACAACCCATGAATCATGATTGAAAAATGAGCCAAATCAAAGGGAATCAGTACTAGTAGATGGTGAAAGCCACAAGTAAATCTACATCTCCCTTATCAACCTGAGCCACATATGTTCTTAATCTCCCATTATCCTTCATTAAATATTTTTTTTTGCTACCACTCATAAACCCCATTAAAAGAAAGGGAAGAAGACTGAAGCTTTTATTTAATGAATAATTATCTCACTGGCATTTGTAAAGTAACTAAATGGTGTAAAATGCTTTTCTACTGCTGACCTTTCTATCAATTTTCCACGGACTACTCTCCTAAGTTTGTCTTGCCTGGCGCTTCTTTTCATACTGTTTCCGAGTCCCTTAATGTCAGGTCCTCTCTTTAAACTATTATTGGTACTCAGTATTAGCCCTCAAATATTTGTAAATCACTTTTAAATGTAAGTCCATTTCCTTTATGTTAACTGCTTATATTACTCAAGAAGCAAGGGAAAAAGGTGATTAGGAGAAAGCAACCCTCATTTGATCTGTATCTGCGCATACTCTTAGGCAATGATCTCCTAAAATCCTGATCCAACTCCAGGTTCTCAGTTTTTCTAAATATCTGGACCTTTATGTGCAGAACATTTGTTCTCTACAAAAGAATAAAAAGTTTTCAGGAAAATGCTGTAATCTATCCAGGTGAAGAAGTAATTTGATACACTATAAAAATAATTGAAAAAAGACACCTGAAAATGTACATACACACTTACATAGATTGTTTAAAAATAGTGTCTTTCCTATTTCTACTTTTAAATTACAGAAACAGCAATTACTTAAAGAATGGATATTAAATTAGCTAAATATTAAAGTTCAGAATTACACTTTTTAATTTAGGTCACTAATTGCAGGTTCACTAAAAAATGCTTCTGACAGAAGAGAATCCTTGCATCACTATTTGGATATTGAAGTGTATTATGATCAGCAAGAATCCTGACACACAAATATCTTACAGAACACTTTTTTTTTTTAATAATTTATATTTTCGAGAGGGATTTATAATAAAATGCCATTTAGGGCACAGTTCCTTATTACTGTAGTTAGTAAAAATGGTATTCCATAAAATAATTGCACCTTTTATTGAAATAAATGATAGCCAGACAGCAGTTGTAGATTCAGAGATGCTTTGCCACACCAATTAGTGGCCACTGTAAAATTTCAAAATTAAAATATTTATGGAATAGACACAACTGGAGAAACTATCACAGGCAATTTTCCTGGTAGGTTAGAATTGTTTTCTTTTCCATAGGTCTACCTGACTTTACTATGTCTTTTCTCTAAGCTTTTCTCCTGTTTGTCACTTCTGTATTTGAATACACCGTGTATCTTTAACCAAGTGACAGCTAACTCAAATATGGAATACCAACACCTAAAAACCCCCAATTTGATAAGGTGCAAGGGCATGTAACTCTTCCTGGAACCCATTCTACAACATAAAAATCTAAAAATGGCACAATTCATAGGCATTATATTTGTCCTTCAAATCTAAACTACTCAAACCAGTAAAAAGAATGTTACGCCCATGTTACAGAACAATTTCTAGAATGGCACTGTGCACAGCTAAGGAATAAAGTGGCATCTTTGAGAAAAAGTTATGTCTGAGAGCATAATGGAATTAAAAGGGAAGATTTAAACATTTTTACAGATCAGTTCTATATTTACATATTACTTAGATTTTATACGTGTAATATGTAATCAAAGTTATAACGATATTTTATATAGTCATATGCATTACTGACATTGTTCTATCTTTGTATTCACAGACACAGTGAAGTTATACATTCAAAAAGTTTGAAATGCTACATGGTTGGGGCACTTCTATGCAAAAGTCAGTAGTCTGCATAAACCTCATGAAACATTCAGGTACAATCACAACTGGATTCCAAGATTCTTTTTCTTCAACATAGTCAATTCCTTCATCGACATTCACATAACCAGAACAATGAATAGTGCTGTTAGTGACAGAAAAGATGCTATTCCTTTGCATAACCAGCAAAGTATTCTGCTTACAGTATTAGCTAATATTCCTTCCTCTAGCTTCTGCACATCTTAATATTTTAAAACAGGTAAAAATGCTTTTAAGTCAAATTGCCTGATCATTTTTGGGTTGATATACAAAACCAACAATTACCTATACTGCTTACTAAGTAAAGTTTACATACATTCAACAGTACTGAACTGTGAGAACAGTTACAGAAAACATGTACAGTCTTGTATGTGAACAGTAGAGGAGAGATGTGGACAAACTGAAGTGAGTATAACAAAGGGCCCTGAAGCTTATCTAAAGACTTGGAGCTTCTGATATATATACCAGAAAAGGCTGAGTTGGCTGTCATTGTTTAGCTTTGTAAAAAGAAGACTCGGGGAATCTTATCCATGTATATACCTCAAGGGGCATGAGGCTACCTTTTTCTAGTAGTGCCCAGTTCTCAGGACAAGAGGCAAGGGGAAAACTGAAGCACAGGAACTTCTGATGATCAAAGGGCAGGCAAGCCTGCTGTATGAGGAAAGGCTGAGAGAACTGGGTTTTTCAGCCTTGGGAAAAGAAGGCTGAGGGGAGATCTATCACCACGCTCCAGTATTTAAAGGGTGCTACAAAGAAGATGGAGACTCCCTTTTTACAAGGAGTCACATGAAAAAGATATGGGGTAACAAGTACAAGTCAATCCTGGGGAGATTCTAACTGCACACAAAAAGAAGATTTTTCACAATCAGCCATTTGAAGAATCTCCCCAGGCATGTGGTGGACTCCCCAACACTGCACACTTAACATTTAGGTGGACAGCATGCTGGGACATCTAGTCTAGGTCATGCATCGTGTTTGAGATAAGAGTATTCTGTAAGGGGGAGACTGAACAGGTTGCCCAGTGAGATTGTGGAGCCACCATCCTTGGAGATACTCAAACCTAATTGCCTTGAGCAATCTATTCTAGGTGATCCTGCTTTAAGCTCGAAGTTGGACTAGATAGTCCCCATTGGCTAACTTCAGTTACATTTATCAGATAGCTAAACCATATATGATTCTTCTACTTTTACTGTTTTTAAAAAACAGCTGCTGGGAAGTCAAGCTAGACACTTTTTTAGTCTAATAGTCTTACCAGCTTTTATTAAAAATCAAACATGTTTAGGAACTGTGTTTGGCAAGAGCCACATAGCTAGTTACAAGTGTTATTGACTAGTTAGTCTATTTATACAGTCATTGCACCAAACCAGCCACAGCTCATACTGCTTGCCCAGCTGTGAGAGCATATGGGTAAAAGCTAGCAAGATTACAGGATAGTATTAGGACCAAACTCAGGAAGCACAGAGCACTTCAAGGCATAAAGCAAAAATGATTGCAGAACCTGTTGTTTGCTGACTCATGCAATTCTATAAATTAATTCAAATTTTTTGCTACTTAAAATAGGAGAAAAAGCTTGCATTCTTGCTTGTGCTGAAAAAAAAAAATAAATAAAAATTGCAGTATGATAACATTACCTGCTACTAGCAAGACGCTATTCAGCTAAGGGATAACAGATGGTGTAATGGCTTACATACAGAGCAGAGGCTCATGCAGTCTCGTAAGTCTCTGAAGTAATGCAAATAACTTTGTATGTAGATTCTGTGCCCCAACATTCTGCTGCAAAATAGGGTCAATGAAATGTCTTGTCCTCCCAGTGATTCCTGGAGGATAAACACATTCGGTATTGTGAGGTTCTCAGCCATTCTAACAACAGGGTGTTACAGCTAAAAACTTGCAGTTATCTGCTATCCTTTAACCTACTCTGTTTTAAATGCTTTGAACGATACTTTTTAACCCTCAGCTTCCATCTATCTATACCTTTTCTTATGCTAAGAAATTTTTCTTTGCACATTTCCAAATTCATCCATATTTTTGAAAAGAAAAAATAAACACTAAAAATTGCAAAGAATAAAAAATAGCTTTTAAAACTTGATTATGAATGATGTAACTGGAACATATAATGGAGCCATAATTATAGTAAGTAAAATACAAACAATGCTAAAAACTGCTAAAAATTCAAATCATCCATGACTTTGCTTATGTGAAATTAGTGGATTGCAACAGCATGCATATAAATCCTTGCAGGATTAGAACAAAGGCTTTGACTCGACACCTGCAGAAGTTGAAGAAAATTGCCTTGCTTTTACAGATTTCAGTAAGTTCAGAATGATGCCATCAATTTTTCGTGTGAAACATGGAATAGAGATGACCAGACTTTAGGCGCGAAGGTATTAGTTCACATCTTATTTTGCAGGAGCTGCTAAAAGCATGATGGATCTGATGTTTCTCTTGCACTGCTATAAATCACAAGCACCTTAACTGAAGTCATTAGTGTAATATGAGGAAGGTAAAAAACAGGCCATGGGTGTTGGTACATGAAGCCATATTGTACCAGGCTCCCTTAAAAAAAAAATTTCTAGTTAACATCTGTTCTGCTTAGAAACTAATGGCATGATATGGCTCAGGAAATTTTGCTTTGGGAAAAGCATTCACAGAGGCTAGCCAACTATTTAAAAAGATTAAGATTCTATTTCTCTAACACTGACAATTTTAAGAACTACAGGTTTCTAAAACTGCATCTTATAAAATAAAATATTCTCAGTTTTACAGGTTTACAAAAATGTGTCTGAAACCCACTAACTTCTATTTATGGACACACCAAGAAAGCAGAGCTATTTTTTTTTTAAATATATATTTAAAAAAGTCACTGCCAAAAAAGACCTCACAGCTTCTCTAGTTTATTACTAAATTGCTGAATTCAGTCATAAACACCCCAAAATACAAGTTTATTGTGGAAGTTACACACTCTTAGTTATAAAACTATGACTAGAGTTGCAACTCTGATTGTATAATTAATTATAGAAAAATGCAACATATTTTGTAAAGTACATTGTTTGCAGTCTCTTATCTCTCAGTTAAGAACTCAGTTAACTTTTTTGTTTACCATTAGTGTCTCTAATCTACACACTTGTTTAAAATCATGAATGTAAGCTTTCTTACTTAATTGATTTACAGTTAAACTAAAGGTGCAGAACTGCTTTTATGTAGTATAGTCATAGAATATATTATTTTGATGTGTGGCTAAAAGAAATAGGGAAAATTATTATAATGGGCATGCAGTTGATTGTGCAATAAATTGTATTTATCTTTATTATCTGAGAAGAAACAGGAAAGTGACGGAACTTAGGGAGGAACTCTTTAAAATGAAATATTCATACTCCATGTAATAAGAAAACAAATAACAATTATATATGACATGTACATAAAATGATGTCTCAAAGGTGAACCACAGCATTTTACTAGAAGCGCTGAAATAAACCAGCCTTTAATGTTGCTAGAAATCCTAAGTCAATGTACAAAGCAATCCTTTGTAATGCTCTATCATAAATTTTAAATGTGCAAGCCTTACATGGTCCTCAGTCATTAAACACAAATGGGCCAAATTCTATTCAGTCTTGCACCATTTTGGGAAAGAAGGTTGGAGCATAAATCTTGTAAAAATTTCAGCTGGCAATCTGTGCTCTAAATCATACCGATTTTTTTTTTCCAGGAACGTTTTAGGAGTAAGTTATTACAAGTCTGCTTTTTCCTAAATATTCAGAATCAACCTTTCTATAAGGTTTATGTTGAAGGTGTTTAGTAAGACAACCCAACAAATCAGTAAAGTTATTTAATTCTACTTATTGACTAGCATGTTTTATTATTAATGAGCAATACTAATTTTGTTTATTTAACTTGCCTACTGTATACATTTAGGTATTCTTTTTAAAGATGTGTTCTCAAAATGCAGAAGAAGAATGATAAAAGCAAACAGTTCTACTAAAAAGTCCTTTATTAAGAAAGCCCTTTTCTTTATTAAGCATCAGGACAACTTAGTATGAGCATGCACCTACACAACTTGCAAACAATATGCAAAGTGATACTGTAACATGAAATACTATCATCAAAACCAAGTACTATTATAAAACATATTAAAAATGTTGTAAACACTAAATGTGGCACTCTTGAGGTTTTTAATACTTTTACTTTGCTTTCACAGAAATATTTAAAGTCTCTATACCTGACAAATGATAACTTTAATTAATTATATGATATATGATACATGTATTTAGTGTAGTTAATTTTTACAGTGAGTTTAATCTTATGCAGGGACATTGGCTGACAGAATTCCTCTACAGAAACTTGGAGACATAACTTTACCCAAGCAGCAGTGAAAGAAATGTTATCTAGTTTTCAAAATGCACATAATTTTGAATGGAAATACAATTCTATAGACATTATCGCTCCTTTTCTTTCCAGTGCTTGAACTTCCCAAACATTTTCAGGAAGTAAAAAGTCACTAAGTGCTCAAGTAAAAGACAACTGCTTTATAAAATAGAGTACTGAAAGTGAGTAATTTATCTCTAATTAAATCACTGTAACAAGTCATATAAGCAAGGGTTAACTACACTGCACAATCTATTACCTAAAGAAAGCTTAATTAATTTAAGCTCTTAAAGACCAGTACTACAAAGAAAAGTATAATTGTTCTGCATAACTTACCTTGAGGTCGAAACCTGTTTTTTTTTTTTTCAGTTACTTCCATGATTTACTTTTTAGCTATTATCAGTCCACAATTAAGCCTCTCTGAACTTTCACAGTTGAAAACAAACAACTTTTATTCAATTACAAGGAATTTGCATTAACTAAAGTAACTATACTGAGAAAATTTCTTTATCATATAAAAGTTTTCTCATTAAAAAAATCACGTACAGCACACACTTTACAGTTGGTAAGAACACATTCCTAGAAGTTTGTATTGAGCTCCTTTTTAAAAAACCACCTATGGATAATATTAATAAAAGAAAAGGTAAAAGAGCTGTACTGTCACCTAGTGGATAAAGGTAGTAGAATAGTACACCTAGGATTATTTTTTAACCTGTTTATAGCTTTAAAATTAAAATATACCTCAGGTTTTATATTGATTTCCTGGAAGAGACAAGTAAAAATCAAGAATTGGACTTTTTACTATCATAGGTCCTCTGGGTACTTTAAAGACAGACCTATAGAGCCTTTAGCTCTGAATACATCTTTTAATTGATTCATTGTAATATTGGTTATTATATTTTAAATCTGAATGTAAACATTGCATTTTTAAGAGCTCGGGATGTAGGAGAAAAGCCTCAGACTGAGAGGCTGACTGGTAGTGCAGACAACGCAAAAAAGTAAAAAATGCTGTGTGAGCCTTCTGCTCTAAACACACTGTCTTGGTTTTGTACTCCAGAATGTCTTTAAGAAAAGTCTGGCAAAGAAAGACAACATGTGATGTTTCCGAGATACTAGAAAGCATCTACACTGAAAAGCTCAAGCCACTGAATTAATTCAATAATTCAGTCTAAATATATGCATGGATTAGACCCTCACTTGTACAGTTTGCAAATAAAAAAATATTTTTTTCAGATAAATTCTTAATATAGGAGTAGGCAAACAATCAACTGAAATTTTGCCAAAACTTTTCCCTATGTTAGCCTGTGATTTAGGACCAAATGAAAAACCTTGCTTCAGGATGCTGGAGCTAAAGCTCAAACCAAGCCAATGCTAACCATTCCCTCTGACTCTTCTTGTGCAGCAGAAACATAGTAAAGAGTTATATCAATTGTAGACATATGATGGGACTTCACATAGTCTAATATGTCAGAAGAGGAAAAAGATTTTGGGAGTGTTCATTTATTTACTGACTACTAGAATGCATTTTTATAGAAGGAAAAGTAATAACTCTTGCTGAAACAATTGAAAGTTGTTCATTCAAATAACACACTCATGAAAATTTTCTATTCTATTCCAGCATTTGAAACACTGGCTGAAGCTCTTTATAACCCTCTCATCCTTGTCCATGGATTCAGGAGTTAGAGAAAAATGTAGAAAGTAGAGATTTCCCTGGATGGCTATCTTTATGAAGCTTTTTTTTTTTTTCCGTAGAACACAGTAACCCGCATTAGTTTTGCAAAAACTACAAAATTTTGTGGGAACACATGCTAGAGCAAGTTACCACAAACCATTATTATCATAAGAAACATGGCATATGCACAGGAACTTCTATGAGATGGTGTTGTATTACCTGACATTAAATCATTTCACCCTTGTTTGCCTTCAGTGAAGCAAACAGATTTACTTGTTCTTAATGCTCCAGTCTGAAGACCAACTCCTTCAACTAAGGTTCACATTAAGGGGAAGGAAGAAAAAAAAGGCAGATAATATCTTACTTCATATTATACTTTTCAGAAGACTTAAAAGATGAAGTCTAAAGCTTTCTAGTAACAGAAGAATCGAAAAATGACAACAACATTATCTCTCTTTCTAGGTAATATACATACAACCGATCTTGAAAAGAGTTAAAAAAATAAATAGGCAACAAACAAAACCCTGCAAATTGAAACACTGTGGAAATAATAAATTATTCTAAACCCACAAAATTTGGTTCAGGATTTCAACTTAACCATATTTATAGAAATGCAATCAATTTCTGTCTGACACCCAGTATTTTAAGAAAAAGACTTATTTCCGTATACATTGTAATATGTTTACTAAGACAGTGTTTATCATACCTACAAAGAAAATTATTAAACATTTGTAAGTGTCATACTCACATAAGGTTTATGTGAGCATGCTTGTGCATTTTCCCTAGTGAAAAGTATGACTTTTTTGCTCGCACATCCCTTATATGATTGGCTTCCTGGTTACAAAAGGCAAATATGCAGCTTAAAACAAAACTAAGTAAACTTTCTGCGCTGAACAAATTCTTACTGATTTCAAGTACCAAGCGTGAAGAGCATGTTCAATGTAACCAACTATCTGCAATGTAAAAACATAAGCAGCAAATAATGTATTATTTGCCCTTGGTATATGAGACTTTTTCCTCAGTCTCTTTCTCTTCTACTAAACTCAGTGTTTAATAGAAATTCTTGCAACACATATTCATAATTCAAATTCTGTAAGCAGTCACCAGAACATGCTTACAGCTTGTGCTTTCAGTCAACATTCTTACAAATAAACATGTTTGCCAAAGTATTCAAAGCTGGAAAGCAAACATCAGAGGGCACAATCAATCAAAGTAATTTTAAAAAAAGGTTTGCAAAGAGGTTTACAAATCCCTTCCTAGAATGCAACACCTTTTAACCTAGATTTTATAGAATGCACACTTAAAATGATATTACAATATTTGCAATATTGCCTGATCCTTCATGTGAATTTTACCAAACTTTGAATTACAACATGGGGGGGTACCTCCAATGATAGATAAATGACAAATTATTTAAATTCAAGAGCTACTTCAGATCAAATAATTTGTTTCATCTAGAGAAGTAAGACAGTTAATAGTTTCACAACTATGAGCGTGGGTAATCCATTTTCATCCTCTGCATTTATTTTTTTTTTACAAGACATCGATAATTAAACAAGAACTGGACAATCCACAAGTTGCTCTAACTAATTGTTTCCTAAAGTTGGAGAATAAAGAGTCCAGGAAAGACTTGATCTTTACCATTTACCCTCACTGTATTTGTAAAATACAGATGACACAGGATTTTTTAAAAAACTAGAAAAAATATGAGCCCTGGAAATGAGCAGAAGAAAGAAAAAATATTTCTCTCTGACAGCAGAATTAGATCTGTCTGATGACAAAGCAAATGAGACATTGAGCGGTAGGGTAAATATGAATAGAACAAATGAAAACTGCTTTTTGTGCTACGTTTTGATAGATTTTAATATAATATATAAAAGTGGAATTACCCATAACCATAATTTCTTTGTGTGGAGCTGAACAGCTCTTTGAGATGCACATGGTGAGGATGTGTTAATTTGAAGAAATTTTTGGTTTTCCTCCTAAGCATGTGACGGCAGCTCAACCAAGCTCAAAACACATATGCCTTACTGATCCATGTTAAGGCTGAGGACAGTGCAAAAACTGCAGAAATAGTTTAGAAAGTGGCTGAAGTAATGGAAAAGGTTACAGAAAAATTGTCTGTGGATGGCAGGGAAATTTGGTTAATGTATTTTTTCCCACTGCTGGTCATCTGCTTACCTCACTTTCTCATTAGTAGGTAGGGTGGTTGTCGTAGGGCTGGAGACATTACTGACATCTACACTCTATTGAGTTTCCTTGAGCTAAAAATGGACACTCCCAACCCCCAAATTTCATAGAATAATAATCTCACATTTTGTGCATCTCTGGCCTCTCACACCTGACTAAAAAGGGTCATGGTCAAAAAATATTGTGAAGCAAGAATTTCCTGTGAGATTTCATGCTAGTTCTGAGGTCTGCAAGAAGATATTACATGTTCTTCTTTCACTTCCTGTCTCAGCTGATGTAGGAGCCTTATAAACACAAAAGACAAAAAGAAAGTTTTATTTACTTTAAAAGAATCCCAGACTATCATAATTACTAAATAAGAATTAAAATAACAAATGGTTTCATGCATAGCTGTAAACAAAAGATGTGACTAGACTGAGACTCAGGAGACCTTGTTTCAGTCTTCATCTCAACCACAGGTTTCCTGTGTGACCTGTGCATGCCACTCAATCTATCTAATGTTATAGTTCCTTGGCCATATAATTAAGATAGTCTGTCTCAGAGTGATCCTCTGAGGATAAAATTAATAATTATTTGCTTTTGTGTTAGTATAGTGAAAAAGTTTAAGTAGATTCTAAAACAGACATAGTGTGAATATGGCAGAGTTTAGTAGAAGCTATTTAAAATAGAAAACATGCTGAAAATGGAAGGATTTATATGGTACAAGCAATTTTAAAATTCTCCTAGCTCATCTTAAAAAAAAAAAAAAAGTTATGAAACCCCAAGAACTTGTTAACAAGCTGATAATTATATAAACCACTAACACAGAGACCAGGAAAGTTGTAAATGCAGAATTACTGCTTTCAGCTATACTAAGTTTAACAATGAAATGCAGCACTTACTCAAATGCACTTACCTTTTATAAGTTTTCTAACATACAATGTGATCAAAGATTAGTGTCAAGAGCTTTAAACCAGAATTGGCAGTCTAGTAAACAGCAGATATTTGCGAGGCATTTCTACTCTTTACTAAAAGCAGTTCTGAGCTGGGAAATGGAAGCATCATCACTTTATGAGATGACAGGCATGAATACCAAGTAAATACAATAAAGGAGGAAGCAATCTTTTCTAAGGTCTGCTTCAATATGGACATAACTTCCTATAAATTAAAAGACCATGAAAAAGTTATTTCAATGCATTCATACATGAAGAATGAAGAGTGATTTCTGCAATTTCCTACCATTGTTAATACCTAAGTTTTAATATCATCATCAGAAGAACAAAAAACAACAAGGGCTAAAATTCAAGGTATACCATTAATACAGGCATTCATGAGAAATCACTAAAAATACTTTGGGAAAGCAAAGGCTGAAATAAGTCAATAGCAGTTTGCTGTCTGGATACAGCAAACAGACAGCTTATCTACAAATACATTTAACACTTCATATCAATGTAACAGGTCAGTGAGAAAGGGCTCCACTTCAGCAATCTGACTACATACCTAGCTTGCAGTCAGGGTATCACAGACTGGGCACAGCTTCTGCTATGATAGATGTTCTTAGCATTAACATTGACACAGGCTGTCTTGCCCAGTCAAGCTTTTAATATTTCATGTGCGTTTCTTCATGTTTCATTACCTAACAGCTTCTTTTATGCATCTCACCTCTGATAGCACTGTCATTATGGAAACTTATTTCTTCAGTAATAGAAAACCAGAAGGTCCTCCTAAGCCAAAGGTCAAATGCAGTCAATTTATTGCAAAAAAACCCTGAACAACCCATGAAAAAATCTCAGCTGAAAGTTGCTACTCCACTCCAAGGAGCTTTATATTTTCTTTGCCTTTTGAAACAACCCAAAAGTGATAATGAAATGCTTAAAGCAATAAGAGAGAGAATCAGGTTTCATCTACCTGGACTGTCTGGCAGCATACGGTGTAACAATAAACAAGTGTTCTTAAGTCACAGCGTTTCACTGGAAATGAGGCAGAACTTGTGTATTTTAACAGCTTTTTACAACTAGTAACCACTAGCAAATTTATTTTACTTTCTCAGGGAAGACCAGTGAGCGTTCCTAATTTAAACTAAAGGACCATTCAGTCTCGAAGACAAAAAGCACTTCTGCTTAGCACCTGAGTAAGACATGGAATATGTACAGGTGAATCAAGAGGTCTGAAATCAAAGATAGTTTGTCTTTGGCTGGACTGAAAGGTCTGACTCATTTCCAGTTCTGTGATCATTTATTATCCAGAAAAGAAAGGCTAGCTTTTTGCACTGCAAACACAGTGGTGGTCTGCAGCTCATGATGAATAGATTTACCAGGTCTGTTCTGAATTGCATGACATAGAGTTTTCCAACAGGCTCTGACACATATACACCTGATGTATGTTTAAACTTCCAAGCACAGAAAGGCCTGCATATCTACCTGCAAATACTTTTCTTTAAAGTTATTACATACAAAATACATATTATATACAATATATATTCCTAGATGGCATATTATTTAAAACAACAATACAATACAGAAATATTTTTCAGCAGTAATTTTATGTCAGATAAAGTCTTACTTCCCTGCTGGCACACTGACTTCAGTATATCATGGGAGTTTATTTTGGTCCTAAAACACCAGTTTCCCTATTTTCAAGTTCCATGTTATACAGAGTTTATACAAGACTGGATTTACATTTGTGGAATAACAGAAAAGTAAGACAGCAATGATGTCTTTTACATCCAAATCAGTGCAACTACTGAAATGTTTATCTGCACTGCCTTGTGATAAATAGCAGAAACTCCAGCCAATTATTCCTGAACTTGGGAGTTATATGCCAAACTAAGACTTTCAAAAGTCACAAAGCCCAAATTAAAATCAAAGTATTCACTGCAGCATTATCACAAAAGCAAGAAAAATCACTGGAAACACTTAGCTGTCAGTTTGATAGCCACACTTTTTCACAGTTTACTTCTTTTTGCAGATAAAACCTAATTTTAACACTGCTGTAGAAGCTCACAGTTTTAAAGAGCCTGCAGTTTGAGTAGTTTTAAGTGTTAGCATATGGTAAAAACCCTACGATATCAAAATATTATCATTAATCAAATATTTAGAATTAGGAATTAGAAAAAGCTAGATCAACACTGATAGGCAAACTTTGATCTGTAAGAGAAAGGATCAAAACTATGCAACTATGTTAAAATACATAAAGCCACAATAATACAAAAGTCAACATTATTTTAAATGCTTCTTTATTGTGCTCCCTCGGAATTAATTTTAAATGTGTAGAATTATCTAATGTTTTAAATAATGTGCATGTTGATTACCCTGATGACTACTCTGAGTCTTGCTCACACAACAAATCTGAATGTGTTAGAAGAAAAATGAAAGGCCTTTTCATTCAGTTCCTAATAAATCAATGCTGGTAAACTTTAGGCAGAATTAAAAAGGTGTTTATTACTTGCTAGATATCCTAGACATTGTACGCATTGTCTATAACATCCAATATGCAAAGGAAGCATATACTGAGAATTCATAAATGCTGAGATAAGTTGTTTTTTTTTAAAATAAGTTAAATCACTATGAACTTTACTCAAAAAACCCTTTCAAAAAAGACTAACACTCAAATATTCTTAAAGTTGTACTGAAGTTTATTTGCCCCAACTATCACCAAATTGTCATTTCAAAATTTTGTGGGCACAGAAAAAGCCCTCTACTCTGCTTTATGCTTCGTTTCTTTTAGTCTTCCATTCTTGCACCTCAGTTCATGTATCTATGATTCTTCTAATTCTTTAACTTAGCACTTCTTACAAGGAAAAGGATGTCTTAGGTCATAGCAGAAAAGTGTGTTGTCACCCTCTCAATATCACTGTCTGATTTCTACATTCACTTGCTACAGCACTAAGAGAGAAAAGAAAAATTATAGCACCCTGAAGGGTGTTCAGAGGCTATATAGTGCATCAGGATCACACCTTTATGGATTTGGATTCAGAAGACAAAAGGGGGACTATTACATGGTTAAAAGGGCTTCTTCACCTTTATTGTAGGAAACTGAAAATCATCAGAATATGACTGGAAAAGATTCTGAATCAATGTCCTTCAGAATTAAAATCAGGTGTATAGAGCAGCTATAATTTAGCTAAATCCTTTCAAGTAGTTCCTGATTAGTGAGAACTCTTGAATAGGTTAAGCATTGGTGACTGAAAGCCTGAATGGGACACAGACAGAATTATCACTTTCATACTGTACCTGTGGAAAATCTAATATTATATTAGACATTTATATATATAGAAGTCTATACAATGAATATCAGAGAAATTGTTACTCAAACTGTCAAAAGAAATTTTCTTCCCATTGAGATAAGATATAATGAAATGAGACAGTTGGACAGCCTTGGTATTTTCCAAGACTTTTCACAAGTCAAACCCAGACTGAAGCTGAAAAGAACACACTTCCCTTGCATTTCGGAAGAGACCCATAAACCAAGAATACCTGATCCGTTTGGGTGCAATTGACTTCCCTAACTTTGCTTTTCTTAAGGTCTAGTGAAAAATAAACACTATATAAAATATTCTGTCGGTATGAAGAATAAGAGGAGAATTTAAGCTTATGCTTTTGGATTCACTGGTACACTGTCCTATCTGATACCTAGATTCACGCAGGTGTTTTATTTATCTATTTTTTAACATAATTTGCTAGATTATCTCTAGAATTAGCTGGATTACAACCAGATAATTTCCTTCACTGTATCTCAGTCCATATACTTCAGTGATGCAGGACAGGCGGAACAGTTTTGGATTTTAGTTTTTGCTGGCACAATTAAAGGAGATGAAGGTGTTTTTAAGAAGTATCTCCTCTTTTTTTTTCCCATTCAGTTTTCTGTCAGTACAAATACACTGAGATTGTACGTATATAAATCCCTATATTGTAAGAAAAAGATGAAAGGAGACCAACAAGCTAAATATCTCCAACATACTGATTTGCTTTTTTTTTTTTTTTCTTATTTTTTTCTTCCTGAATAAACACTGTTTATAGGATTGCTTATATGATTGTCTTGTTAGGAGAGTGAATTCCTGAGCACAAATACAAATGTGCAGTCTCAAGAAAGACAAGATCATAGCTTGACCTTTAAGGACAAAGTTGGTGTTAGGATCCTTTAGCTAATGCTGTTGGAAAAAAAAACTTTTGGAAAAAAAAAAAACAAACCAAAGAAAACAAAAATTTTGACTTTTGAAGTCAACATCAGTTTTGACTGAAAGATATTTATAGACTTCAACTTAGCTAATAAAACTGACTGAAGGACTGGAAAGGTTCTCATTTCTCACTAACTAACAACAACTTATTTGCTGTTGTTAAGACAGAACCACCTTATAGTTTGTATATACACTTCGTATGGATTTCAAAAATAGTTTTGAGTGTACACAGCCTCATAACTTTAAAAACAATTCAGTATTTAGACAATTAACTGCTTCAATTGAAAGCATAATGTTATGAACTGGAAGTAAGGTCAAAGATGACATCTTCCATTGATCTGATCTTCTAAAAGAGACAAATCAATTTATTAAATAGTGGCACCATTTTTTCCAGTTCTTCCAATTCCAACCATTAGGGGTAGAAACCTTCAGGGTTTTGTGCATTTTTTTTTTTTTCATATTTCTTTTCTCTAAGGAAAATTCCAGAATCCTTTTTCTAAATATTGCATAAAATTCTAGTATGTTCACCTAAAATTTTCAGTTCAAGTGAATATTTTTAAAGGAAAAACTAGTTCAAGATAATCGTATTTATAAAATAAGCAAAGAGCATCCATGTGCTGATGATCAGAAGTGAACATAAATACAGGAGAATTTTCCAGGGGCTAAAAAAGAAAAAAAAAAGAAAAAAAAGAGACACTGTACGAAGTCCCAGATTGGTCATACATTTTGGTACTGGTCAATAAACTAGACCACCATATATAAACAAAACATTCCATTCAACATCATGTCAACCTTTAACAAAAAGATCATCAATCAAATGCAAATTCATGTTCTGTGCACCTGTAAAATCTGACAGACATTCTTTCAAGTTTTTATTTCAACACTGTGTCTGTCAGAGTTACCCCCCACTATAAACTTACTATTAATGTTGGGAGAAGTTTTCCAAATGTCACCAAAATGAATTAGTATCACACTGAGCTCAAGACTTAAGAGAGTCACCATGTGCATTTATGTATTTTCCCTCCTGTAATACTGACACATTTATATCTTTTCCATGTCTGCTCTAGGTCTGGTGGAACTGCACAGTACATATACCATTTATTTTGTTATAACATGCTAATAAATACAGAAATGTATTTGCAGAATGTTTGTTAAAAAATTGTTCAAAAGTAACACCGATGTTCACCCATAAGATGCTCCAAATTAAAACAAAGCAAACAAAAACATTTTTAGTAATAGTATGACAAAGTGAGGTAAAACACCTATTGCACGACTCCCTGTTTCTAATATGATTCTAGAACTTTGTTGGGTTTTGTGTGTACTTTGTAGGATGGTGTGTTTGATAATAAAGGACTCTTCTTTGTACTGGA
Source organism: Pezoporus occidentalis (assembly GCF_034315485.1). Classification (NCBI taxonomy): domain Eukaryota; kingdom Metazoa; phylum Chordata; class Aves; order Psittaciformes; family Psittacidae; genus Pezoporus; species Pezoporus occidentalis. Next base: position 2,833,639 of record NW_026912865.1, read on the forward strand.
TAAAAGTGTAAAAAAAGCTGGAAACTAAAGTGAGACAAATAAAAACTAGAAGTGAAATACTTCTAAACAGCAATATTAGTCTGCCTTTAGAATGATTTCCTATGTGTTTGCGGATTCCTTGTCACTAGGATATATTAAAAAAACAAACACAGAGCTAAATAAGGGAAGACATGCAGTGCTTGTTACATCAGAGAGCTCTACCATAAAACAGTGCTTTCCTAATTTGCAATCATTTAATTTATATTTAGTTTAGTGCTTATGAACTTAGTATTTCAGAGAGACTTATACCACAGTAGCAATATACTATCACTTCATTACCGTGCAGTAAGAAGGATACTAAGTTTCAGGGTGGGACAGGCAACAGTGTTTCAGTCTATTCTCATAACTTCAAATAGCATATATAAGCATATAATGATTTTGAGGCTATCCTCTTGACTTTCTCCACTATAGAAATAAAAAGAGGCACAGGGGTTAATCTCTACAGATTTTACAATATTCTTGAGAAACTATACATTTTGGTATATTCATCTGACTTCCTGAAACAAAAAACTATATGTCTCAACTTCCTTTTCACATACACAATGTAACAAAATGCATTCTCAAAGTGCATCAATTAAGCGTGTCCGATTTCCTGTAATCTAGCTACATTTTCTATTCATGTTTTCCCTTACATCACTAATTCAATAATCTACTCTGGCACACTTTAACCATCTACGATTACTTCAGTCCTCACTTTGTAACCTAAAAGTCCCTCAATATGAAGAAAGCAGAAATATGAACAAATGAATGGTGACACAGGTCACAGTTCTACTAATTTTATTTAAATGTCTGTAAATGTTTTATTAAAAAGTCAGTAAAAGTCATTAAAGGTCGTAACATGAGACCCTCATTCAGATTTCACTCAAGAAAGTTCCAGCTTTGATAGACTTCAAGGACAGTTTGTCTGAAGAAAACCTTACTGTAGGTTTTACGATTTCTTCTGAAGTAAAGAACAGTCACTTACTGGTAGTAAGGACACAGACAATAATGGATAAATAAATAGTAAACCAGAAAATAAGTCTTTAACAAAGCAAGTTTTATGGCTTGTGTGGTTTAGGAATTCTTTGCTGGATCCTGAAATTGTTTCACTTGGACTAGGTGTTAGATTTCTCTCTACAGTTGTATGAATCCTGCAGGGTTAAGTTCACAAAACGACCCCCTGAAGTTTGATTCAGAAGGTTTGGAAAGGAACCACTATTTCTTCCTTTACTTAGAGATTCAAGCATTTGGTCACCTCTTGAATTCTTAAAAAGATTAATCCCTGTAATTGCTAATGAATGAATGCCAGGCAGCCCAAGGATTCCTTGTGTATGCATACAAGGATGTAATTCACAGAGCTCCACAGTCTTTGAGTCCCCTGAGGATCTGACCATAAGCAGAAGGAATAGGAGAGTTTTCCTTCTCTCCTTTTACTCCAGGGAAGTCAAAAACCCCAAGGAGCTTCCTGATCTGGAAAGTAAGGTGGCAAACGCTAGAGGCCCTAAATCAAGCCTTTCAAAAAGGCCAGTAACAGGGAAATTGCCTACTGGCAATTTGAATATCTCCACACAATGAGCATGACTCTGAATTATGTGCTGAAGAACCTGGGAATTAACAACTAAACTGAAGTCCTGTAGATTCACAGAGTTAATCCTAAAGAAAATAAATAATTTGCTACAGCATTTCAGGATGAATGTAAGCAGTTAGCTATGAAGACTGCAAGGTAGTCACAGTGCTTCATAAGTTCTTTAAAGCATGAGTTAAATTAAATTTCATATTTGATATTTGATACAAATAATTTGTGCATCTCTTTGATGCTTTATCACTTCACTTCTTTGCTCTGGCCTGCATCCTGTTTTTTTTTGTTTTTTTTTTTTTTTTTAGGCAGCAATAATCCTTTAAAATATCTGCAGTCCATAAAGTTGTTATTTCCTTTTATTTGGCTTTGTCTACAAGTGCAGGTTCTGTGGCTATCAAACACTGCATTAAACAGAAATTTATAGCTTGCATTTGTGCCTCCTTATAGCCTCTAGCCTCTCAAAGCATCAAATTAGTCTGGAGGTATTAGGTTACACTAGCAAATCATTTATTCACCAACTCCACAGCTAAGCTATCATTTATACTAGTAGAGTTCTATATTGTATTACTCACATGCTGTGCTAGCTTCTAGCATTTCTACAAAAATGGCTGAGAAATTCAAGTAAGTGACTGAAATTCATCACCTTGAATTGAAGGGGCTGCTGTTAATCCAAGGGTGAATCATTTTATGTCATCTCCCTGATGTGACTGAAATACCTGTACCTCTGTTGGTGATTACACATGATATTACGGAAGCAGGGTGAATGTGAAGATTTCTGAGACAAAGTGAGTAAAAATGTTGATGAGCTTGGGGAAGAAAATTCTGAACAGCAATGAAAAAGGAAGTTGAAGAGTGACATCATAACTATTAAAAAAAAACCCAAATGTCTGCAGAAAAATTTTCTACCCTCTTCTTCATTATGTAAGAATAACGGTACCCAAATTAAAATTTTTCTCTCTCTACAAAAGGTTTTAATTCAAGGGATAATAATAATTTTTTTTTTAATTAATATTCTTTTCTGTAGTGAAAGCTTTCCACTTCAGTAGCTTATTCAACCAGTTAAACTTCCAAATTATTATAATGTGATCTACAGATCCTGCTTTTGAAAACTACTCTTACACTGGATGTTTTGTATAACATGATAACAAAAACAAATTGAGACCTTTGCCTGTGAAAATACATTACACCTAACATCTGCTATGAGTCAGGGGATAGTAAGGTCTAGATTTTGCAGTATTATACTATTGGAGATTGGCTTCCCTGGAAAGGAAAGGGAAGGGAAGGGGCAGATATCTTCAAATAGAAAGAGGATAAGGGGCAAAACTCAACTGCTGATGCCCAGAAGCCTGGGATAACCACTGAAAAAAACCCCACCAAACCCCATCTTCTGCCCTGCTGAAGTAAAGTTCATGGAATTAATCCTTTTGTCTTATGTTTCTATGCTTCTAAGTTATTTCACACTTTTGTTTAATGTCTTGGAACTGTAATAGCTTTTGTGTACTCCCACTGTACAAAACACTGATCACCACATTATCTTCTATGTGCATGCGCCTGACTGACATTTAGTACGGTTAATTTGTACAAAGGCAGCTCAAAGCCTTCCAGACATTGAGAACAGTGATAATGGTACAAAGTGTTAATTTATGAGCTGTTCTCTCTGCTTAATATAAAAGGGGTGAATGCTTTTAAATCAGTGTTCTGCAAGCTGAAAATTAATCTGCTTGTATGAGATGTCTGAATGAGGTAACATACAGCCAAGAAAAGCAGCATTTAAAAGCTGAACCAGTAGTTTGAATGTCTGATAAAAATCTTTATGTAGATAGTTCATTGGAAGTAGTTTTCCTAATCAGAAAGGAATGTTGTATTAAATCATCATATTTTGACACAGTTTCTGGAAGCATATGCGCTGCAGATTTTCTACTAACTTGGAAGGCAGTAAGCCTCTACGGAGAGGAAAGCGTAAAAAGCACATCTGGGAATGCAGAAGTCCTGTGTATGCTTCCATGAAGCATGAATGCTGCATGAAGACAGAATTAGGATGCAGTTTAGGTGTTAGATCTAAAAGTGATTCAGCACATGAGGCCACTGCAACCAGTATTCTTTAAAAAGATTACATTCTATCAGTACATATACCAGTGCTGCAAATCTATAAATGTGGCCACAATTTTGCTTCTATTTCCTCATGAGCATGACAGAAACACAAAAAGCACATAGAGTTGCTGTTTCTGCTTTCATATGATAGCAGGAAAAGAAATACAGGTGGTGAATGAAAAACAGAGAATATGCCTCTTAAAAGCAATTTTGTACGTGAAATGCATTTATGATTTTGGAGTAATGACGTGTGGATGGTTATATTATCATGTCACCCCACTAACATATTATCATGTTATCCCCCCTAATTGAGCTTTTCATGTCATAAACTATTTTTTTTTTCCAATTTAAGTATTATTTGAACTTCTTGAGTTTCAATGCATGTTTTAAGGAATGACTGCAAAAACTTCAAAACCACTGATAGTCTGTTCTTGAAACTCAGTTATACACAGGGCTTGGTCTGCAACTGCACATGCTAGAATAAAGGTAGTAAACTTGCTGTGGGTTCAGGGCATGAAATAGGCTGAGGGTAGAGTTTATCACTCCTCCTTCCCCATTTGCATAACCTGACCACACTGTGGGTTAATTCAGCTTGTCTAACTACAGAATCGTAAGAATGGCTGTACTGGGTCAGATCAAACGTCTATTAAGACCAGTACTGAAAAGCAGATGTTTGAGAGGTTTAAGAACAGAAAGAGCAGAGTGATGCCCTTCCCCCCTCCAATAGACTTCAGTAATTTACAGCTGAGGGATTCCCCACACCAGAGGTAGTTCCTTCTGTTTCATATTCCTCAGGATTTCTCTACAAATGTAGAGCCCTGACTTGTTTAAATGTTCCCTGTACAATACTGCTTCACGGTTAGACTTGCCACCAGTCCTAGAATCTGGCTACTCTCTAACGTATCTTTACAGAGACAGAGGGGAACTGTAACTGCATTTGGTCTTCAGAATACGGTAACAGCTGTACAAAGAAACTCAAATTTTTCTTTGTTTTGTTCTCTGTTCCACTCCAAATAATTACTAACATTGGATTCATTTTCTTTTGATTGATACTAAGCTAATGTTTTTGCAGGACTATTATTTATATTTGTCTGTTTTGCTAAAGGAATAGAATACAAATATTTGTACTTCTGTTTAGAAATATGTCTATTACAAGTCCAAGATCTAACTACTGAGTGATAGAAGACAACCCAAGGTCTGTCTTTTAATATGCAAAGCTAGGATTTCTTTACCTCCCTCACCTATTAATTTATACTAACTGACACTGAGTTTATCTGACATTCTATCACAAAGCCATTCAACAGACTTTGTAAACTCCATTTGCAGTTTTCTATAGTTGGCCCTTGTTTTAATTTCCTTTTGTAACCGTATCATTCACAGATCATCACCTCACTATTCTTCCCTTTCTTTGAGAAGACTCACTGGTGATCTCCATTTGCTGAGAAAATTAACTGTTCACTCTTAGTTTCTGTTTCTTTTTATTCAGTTATTTATAAAATGCCTTTTTTTTTTTTTTTGCATTCTCTGTCATTTTCTTAAAACAACCTTTGGTAAGGACTCTCATTGGAAGTCTCTTGAAAATCCAAGTAGACTACATTCTTTGCACAAATCTTTTGACTCCCTCTGAACTCCCATAATTTGAATTCCCGTTGCTATGGCCATCTTGACTCTACCCATATGCTTACCACTTGTAGTCTTGATTCTAGCTCTTCCTAATCTGCATAGCACAGATCCCAGATTTCTTCCTCTGTAGTTCCCTGGATATTTCCTCAAATAATTTTCTAAAAGTGTGAGGAAAAATTCATCTTACAAACCAAGAGAACAATGTTATTCTGATTTCGCTCTCTGAACTGGCTCAGTGAACATGGAACCCTGATTTTGCTCTCTGAACATGGAACCCTGCAGGTTCCCTCACTGTCAGCCAGGTGAGCCCTAGAGCTAAGGGGCAACTAATATATCTATGGAAGGAAAAAGATTAAGACCACCCTTTCCTCTGATAGCTAGTGGTTGGTCAGCTGAGGCACAATACTATATCAGTTGTTTAAGTAACTTGGCTGATTTTCAGCAAAGAGCACCAAGGAATATACAGGTGACCTGCAATGTAGCAAGTCTGCGCATGGGAGGACCTCAAGCAAACAGCAATAGTATATCAAAGTGGCATAACTAAATGCAAAATACATTTTAGTTTAAACCTCATTTCTACTTGCAAAACTACTTCTGTTTGTTGGGTTAGATGCTACTGAGGTTGATTTTTGTAGCAGTCACAATTTTTTTTGCAGTAAATGTAAAGGGAATCATCAAGTTCTTTTAAGTAACTCTACAGGTGAAATGAAAGCAGTCTTTACCCCAGACACAAGCACATACAAGCAACAGTGGGTAAAGATGTTTGGTTGTATGCATTTGCCCACCAATAAAAGAAACATCAAAAAAACCCAGAAAAACTAATGAAGAAAGCAACAAAGTAGTGCTGAACATGAGTGTTTTGTGATCCTAAACTTTCAGATTAGGCAGTTTCTGCTCTCACTGGTGCAGCTGTACAGAGAGCTGTGCTAACACAAGTGAGGAGGAAAGAATGACACAAAAGGCAATTTTTCTTCCTGCCAAGCTGAAGGAATGATACTGAGAAACAGCAAACAATCTGTAGATCAGATATGCAGAACTGGGATGGGAAAAAAAAAAACAAAACATCACAAAATGTCTAACTTCTGTACCAAGCAGAACCCTAGAAATGAATAGTAAAGGATAGCATGCTTGTTCATGTACTACTAATTCTATAAAGGGAGAATCAACATGGCTTTCATAGAGGGAAGCTGTATCTCACAAGGCTACCTCAAAAAATGCCTGTTGTCTGTTGGCAAGTAAATGAGATTAAACTGATTGATAGAGGTGGAGTGCAGGAAGCCTACAAAGTGATATCCAGAAGCTGGGAAAATAAACTGGAAGAAGTATCAGTCTTGCTCTGTTCTGGTATGATTTTCTTAACCATTTGTTCATGGCCATTGTAAGAGGGAGCTCACTGGACATTTGCTCTGAGCCAGTGCATACATTCCTATCTTATCCTGTTCTCACAGAATTTATTGAAGCTGAACAATTCTGAGGCTTCCACCCCTCTGCTGGATCTCGTTAAGATTGGCAAAAGAGTGAAAACGTTACAATGGGGAGGGAGCAAAAGGCAGTGAGGACGCACACAGCAGGATTACATGAGACTCCTTTCTTCACATTCCTAAACAATTCCAGCAAATCTTCTGCTGAAGACTTGGCCATGGTTTTTATCTTGAAACATTTAGAATTTAAAAGCACATTTTTCATTGTCTTCAAACATATCTGGATTCAATGATAAAAATCCCATAGAAATCTCTTTTAGCAATATGGTGGTTTTTTTCTGTGATATACACAAAATAAAAGAGCCTACATCCACACAATTACAATGTCTTTGCTGAGAAATCAATATTTACATTTCCCTATTTTAAGTATGAAAGAGAAGATAAGTATCTTAATTAGGGTCATCCTACAGTTTGGCCAATAAGACATTATCTTAGCTGATCTCGTGGATTTTTGCTAGTTTCACATATATTTGTTTATCTTCCTAAAGAACATTGTTATTAAAAAGCAAGTCATTTACCCTACCCTAAATTAAGTGTACTCCAATTTAATAGGTTAATATTAATAGGTTAATAAATATCCAGGTTAAATAAATAATTAATAAATATCCATGTTAATAGGCTAATATTTAACATTAAACATTATCTTAGCTGACCTCATGTAGCTTTTTGCTAGAGTTTCACATATATTTGAAGTGTTTATCTTCCTAAAGAATGCTGTTATTAAAAAGCAAGAAATTTACCCTATCCTAAGTGTACTGCAATTTAATAGGTTAATATTAAATATTACGACATATACAAGCACAGACTTTTACACATGAATAGTAGGAAAATCAAAACTATTCTAAACTCTGCTGTTGGTTTGTTTTATAGTAAGAAGTTAAGTTTCAAAATCCAAGCACACTAAAACTTTGGAAAAATGATTTTCCAATTCTGAGCTCTGCAGCTTGAACCTATTTCTAGGAAGAATTTATTGCTGTTTTGAATTGTAAATGGAGATTTACAATACAAATACGACCATCTGTAAATAAAGGCATTCAAGCACCTATCACAGATGAAAACAAATTCCTTTTAGCATTACCAGCAGAAAACCACTTTGAGAGATCCATAACAGTATTTAGATAGGAGTGTAGTCAATGTGTTGAAAGCAACTGGGTCTGGGTAAGAAGTCATGGGGAAAACCTCTGTGGCACAGGAAGTCCTTTCACTTTTCAGAACGTCATCCATCATGCCGGGGAAACGGCAGGAAAGTAACCTACTACTACTTAATAGGCTTCTGCATAGCGAGTTGCTTTGAAGCAGCAGCTGCCCACAGTAAATTTCGTTGACCCTTAGAGCCTTTCTCCAAGTTTTCCAACTGTTTTGTCTCCTGAGTTACAACTCAGTGTTAGGTCCAAGTCACCAGCACCTGACAAAACTTCGAAGCTCCAACAATGTGAGAATGTAAAGCTTTCAGGGATGTTGTCTTTTCCATACAGCACCAGCAGAGAGACCTGATGCCATTACACCTACCAATAGAGAAACTTTCCTCCCTTTGAGACAGAGACTATTTTAGAGGACAGCATTACACTATGCACATATGCACTATTACAGAATGTAAGATAAACAAAATGTTAGATTCCTGGCACAGGAATTAGCACTCTGTCATGATACAAAACGCTGTATCTTACTCATTAAATCTTAAACATGTAATAGTTTAAATCTGCTGTTTGTACTCAAGTGGTGAAATTAGATATTAACATACAGTTATAGAGAATGGCAGACTATAACACCTTAACAGTGCCCTATATCAATTAAGCATCAATTAAGCCTTACAATACTTATTTGTTCATGCCCTTTATAATCAAAAGCACTCCTGCACTTTTTGTTCCCACATCTGTAGACTTAGGGCCAGAAAATTCCTGCTTAACATCCTCCTGAAACCATTCCTTCTCACTAGAGTTTGTGAAACAGAAGACGTTATACCACTCTCTTTCAAACAAGTCCTACCATTGCCTCCTCCAGTCCTTGCTGACACCAGGTGTCAACTTTCTTCTTCCCACTCCTTATCTGTTTCCCTTGGATTGCCCTCTTCTTGCTTTTCCCAATGCTGCATATATGTTCCCTTCCTCTTTTGTTTTTCCCTCCTAACAGCAGTCTGTGAAAGGTTCCATGCATGCCATAATACTACTATATAAGCATATAATTTTTACAGTGTCACAGTCCTTCTTTCTAGAATGAATAAATCACAACAAAATGATTGAGGATTTTTAAGATCCACTTCTTTTCTGCAAGTTTTGTAAACCAGGATATTAGTAACTTTTCCCATATTCCTGTACCTCCAACTTCTTGTTTTTCAAATGGACTATCTAGACAATAAAACTGTCATTTAGCTTGAACAGTGGTGAGTAATCTAGCCCGATATAAATGCTTGGCATGCTTATGTTAATGTTGGAGCTCCAGCTAGTCTGTTAACATTCAAGGTTAGGTCTTCTCTTTCTGAATGCCACTAGATTTAATTGTATTGAACACCAAAAATAGAACATTAGCATACTAAAATACTATGGCAAGATCGCCCCTTTTCCTTTACACTTGTACATAATGAACAGATTGTAAATGTCCTTTTAGTTCCTCATATGAATAAAACATGGCAGGGGGTCACATAATGGCAGAAAGAACATTAATTTCAATATAATCTGTTCCCAAATAACAACTGGGTGGGATAGCAGAAGAATATCTGTCTTTCTTGAAAATTTGCCTGCATGCTTAGAAACTAACACCAGATCAGATTAAATTGCTACTAGTATAGAGCAGAAACAAAGCTGACCAAAAAAGAAAAAAAATTGTGACATGCAAGTCAATGTTGTACCTTATGCATCACTCTACAGATTTTGAAATATTTTTTTTAAGATTCCATACAAATCACAAGTAGAAAACCTGTAAATACACAAAGTCTTGGGATTGGATTGGTTTAATCACAGAAATATTTTCAGGAAGTATTAAGATTGAGGAAGATGGTGTAAAACTACATACATCCAGAAAAATGACAGACATGCCCAAACTAGCTACCCTTGTTATTTGCTACTTTTTCTTATGTTCTAACTGTGGCAGTATAGAACTCAAGGCAAATACAAAAGCTCATCTAAGAAATGAGGTATAAACTTGGATGATGAACTTACGGTAGGACTCATTCTAATTATTGACTAGCTGAAGAATATTTGTATTTCAGTGCAATCAACTATGAGTTCAGTGCAGATTTACTCTCTTGCCACCAAATTACACAACAGAAGGACTGTACATTAGCATAACACAGTCCCAGTCACAAAGATGGTGTAATGGCACACAACTCTAAAGCTATCAGATGCCCATTTATACTAGGTAGGATGGCAAGAGTTAATTTGGAAAAGAAAACAAACCAACAACTTTCAAGTGCTTATTTTTTTGACTGTATTAAGACTTACACAGATCGTGTGGGACTTATGAAGAGAACCCTGAGCTGAATAAATGCTTCCAAAAGCATATAATTTATGAATTATTATAAGTCTTGTTACTTGCATCAAATAACCCTTGAATACTTAATTTACCTTCAATTGTCACTGACACCATGCACTAAAACCTTCATTTATCCTTGGGGGGGAAGAAGTTACACAACTTCATAGAGCCATGGGGAGCAGAACGTGTGTCATCACAGTCAAATGTTGAGGAGAGCTATGGATCCATAAATTTCCTTTCTAATAACAGAACAAGAAAGAGAATTCCTAAGGAAAATAACTGAAGAAGAAGAATGGTCACCAACTGGGAAAAGAGAATATATGAACTCAGATTAGATGGCTTCCCAGAATGAAACAATCATAATTTGGAAAGGAAAGATTAACTTTAGAAATCAATTTTGAAATTATATTCAAGGGATTAAGAACTATTGAGTAGCTCATGCAGATCTCAGCAAGTGTGGTTTGAGTAAAAAAGTAAGCTTTGTTTTGAATGACAATACTAAGAACAGTGAATACTACTCAATCAAATCTTTGGCTCCTTCTGTTAAAGACATACTTCAGAGAAATCATACATAAGCAGAAACTAGCAAAACACTGGCAAGTAAAACACATTTTATATTCTCTGTGTTGTACATTTGATTCCAACTTTAAAGTTGAAAATATATTCCCTCTTTTGCTGAAGTCCTCTCTATATTTCATTATATTTTTAAACACATCTAGTGTTCAGAGTGAAATAAGGTGAATCTGACATAAAGAATCTATGGAGAAAACAAATCCAAACCCCCCAGTACTACCAAAATTTAGCGTAATTTGGGAACCACAAAAATTACGATTTGATTCTCATCAAGCTGCAAATGGTGTTTTGAGGACCGGTACAAGAATCAGATCTTGCTTGTAGCAGATAAGTATGAATAAAGTCTTTTTTGGTGAGGATCAAAGAATAACGTAAGAGCCTACAATATTTGGTTAACACTAGTTTGTCATAGCAGCTCTGAAAACTACCATAATATAAATAATAAAGTACATTATTATACATCTTCCAGCCAGTGTGATATCCTTAGCTCCATGGACTACTTCAGTCCTCCTATTTTTTCAGCCAGCATAGTTTTAACCTGGTTGCATTCTCTGATGCAACTCTGGAGTGAATCCACACAAATGCTCCTTCTTGTTTCAGGAATGAAGGTGGTAACAAGGGAGGAACACACAGCTGTGAGTAAAACCACTTCTTTAGCAGCAAATGCTAGATCACTGCTTATAAGCAAACAGAAAAACAACTTAAGTGTGCTAATTTCTCCTCTTTCACCAGTCTTTAGGACATATCCCTCAGTGGACATAGTAATCAAATCTTTCTTCCTATGATACCAATAGAAAAAAGCTCTGTAAAGTCCATTTCACAATTGCTAGACAGTAGCTAAGTATTTCAGAACAGGTTGCAAGATCTCTTTGTTCAACAAAAATGAAAAGTCCTAAGATACAAAAATTATACAGCAAAGGATTGAAATATATTTGAAATTAGATTTTTAACTGATAGAGCCCATATGGACCAATTTTTCATGGTACCAAATAAGAATACATTTTGCTAAATCAGCATCTTTCTGTGGAGTTCCTCTAGAGTAATTTTTACACTGATAATGCAAGCTTCCTTTCTTGATACTGGCCAATTTTCCAGCAATTTCAGGATGTTGATAAAATGGTATCTTGTTTTGATCCCAGTTTTTTAACTGTGTTTGTTATTCAATTAAATGAGGCACAAATGAGCTGTATCTATTTCACATCCATCTGTAAATTTATGTCAATAAGGAAACCAACATATTATAAAAAAAAACAAACAACGTTGCCAGTTTCCAGAGAACAGAAAGATATCAAAGCCATTAGCAACTTTGTGTAGAAAACATGTTTTCCCTTTCTTATTTCTTGGTTTCAATTATAATGTCAAGTTCTATGAAGTATTTAATACAGAACACCAAGTTCCAGTAAAAACCAGAGAACATACAAGGCCAAAGTTTTGTGCATTTTATCACTTACATAAATAGATTGTTTCTTTTAGAGGAGGTTTAAAATTAATTTTTGAAAAAAGCCCCAACCAAACATCAAAAGAAAGAACAAAGTGCCCTTGACAAATTAATCTTGAAGTTTTAAACAATACTCAGCAATCAGCAACCAACTGAATATTTGGAACAGAAATTACCATTTCTGAAATATAAAAAACTAAATATTAAAGATAAAAAATTGAACATAAAATCTTCAAAAGAAAATTATTTCTATGTACTGCTTAGCAAAATCCAGGTTTAAACTGAAAAAAAAAAAAAGATGGCAGTATAGCACAAATAAGCAGAGGCTAAAGGATGATGCACATCTAAGCAGTGAGTTTAGAAAAGCTGAAAACAGGATCCTGGTCAAATGCACCAGTTTTTGATACAGGAGTCTTGCTAACCTCTACCTAAAATAACCAAATACAACTTAGCATAATTTAGAAATAAAATAAAGTCACTCATACTCTATTTTCCATTAACAGCCTTGTAACTCTGAAGGCACAGAGTGCTCAAAAGCTCCACCTTAAGCTTCCAGGCTAGTGACATTAAGTGACATTCGTAACTCCCACATCAGGCTGACAATAAACTCTACTGAACTGCCCCCAGAGACTGCTCCTATTTCTGTTACTGTGCTCCTACTCCTGTTACTGTCTTAGCTGTATCATGATTTTTACTGCAGCCTCCTTTCTCTACAAACTGAACTTATTTTTATGTTGAATTTTCACCTCCTGAATGCAAAGTTAATTTCTCACACTGTTGCCCATTAACAACCTGGTCACTCTGTACAGTAAAATTTGATCAGAAAGTACCTAAGGAAGTCATATAAATAGGTCAGGGTGCTAAAACATGAATGTGTGCATTGCAAAGGGGTTCAGGTAAAAAATCAATTAAAAAGAAATCAAAGCTGAAGAATAGCATGAACCTTCTAGTTCCCTAAAATTTCCATGTGAACCAATAATAGAATTAGCAACAATGATACGGATGTAATTATAAAGTCCCACAAGGGGAGAGAGGAAAAAACCCCAAAGAGTGACACCTAGTAGGAGCTAGGGTCACAAAAAGCAAAAAAGTTAAAATAGAAAGTTGTAGAGAAAACATCTGCAAGTAGTGCTACTGTTGAGAGAAAGGGAGAAGCAAATGCCCATGTATACCATTACCAAGCAGTCTGAAACTTAAACCAACACCACTGGTATGGGATTTTTCCTGCAAGATCAAAAGGAAACAGCAATGCCATCTGCTGTTTGCTTTGAAAAATTGTTAGAGCAGATGTTCCCATGTGGGGACCCTCCACCCCTTCTACTAAGAAACCACTTGAAAAATAACCAGGAAATAACATGGGGAAAACATCTGCATGGTATATAGCAGACCACCAGTAGTGAAGCACAGGAAAGCCAAGGGAGGAGGAGAGAAAGGGCTGAAGCAATTCAAGCACGTCTAAGACTAGGTCAGAGACAGGCACCCCGTTGCGTGGCATAACCTCCATATGTATACATATGTATAACCACTCACTGGTTGTCTTTTCCTTTCATTACTCAGCAGGAGGAAGCCAGATTTCTCACCCATCGGACCTATGTCAGGCAAGACACAGGCAAGACTCTGCGTGTGTATTTAAACCAAACACCACAAAGAATATGCTAAAGAACCTGTATGACAAGGCATAAGAGTGACTTACTCCTTCCTCTCCCTTTCTACAGGTTTATATCCCACCTGGCATAATAAAACTACAGTAGTGTATATATCATTATCGATAGAGAAATGTGTTTTCCACATTTCTAAAATTGCTTTCATTTAAAAACTGAAATCTTCAATAATTTATGTCAAACCTTCTATGTATTCTGGCAAATCTTTCAACAATACAAATACAGTACGATTGCAGGCACTGAGATGTTATTGGACCAACAAAATACAGTAGGAGACAGGCAGAAGATACAATGTGCACCAGGTGTCTTATGTGTACCCTGGGAGTCCTAAAGGGGGCACGTTTACCAGTCCTACAGCAGTTTTAGAGATGATTGCAAAATATATGACAAAAGATACTAACTTAAAAATATATAACAGCACATCATAGACAGTTGTGAGATTAGAGAATTAGTTGCTGGAATTAAGTTCATAGCAGAACACTCTAAAAGAATTAATGGATTTGCACAGCATGCAATGTTAGTGAAGAAATTACACACTACGACAAAGTTCTGAATGAAGTAAGAGGGTGGAAATTCCGAAAGTCTGAAGAAACAAACTAAACAAAGAAGCAACACCACAGTGAATTGTTCTGTTTTCTTAATCTCATGATCTCACATTTTAGAAACTTATTACTAAAGTTACCCAAATAGCACTACACTACATAGATATTTTACATTCAGGCATAGAACTCGACACTTCAAGTTGCCCTTGAAATTCTGCCACCTAATTGCTTTGCAGACAGCAGCCTGGAAAGAAAAGCAGCGTTTTTTAGAACTGCTATGTTCTTCAAACTGCCTTGGGTCATATCTCATAATGTTCTTGCCAATATATATATGAATAGATCTATTTCTTTCCTGGAATGTGGAGGATCAGCGTGGACTTTTAACATTTTTTGACCTACCTCCTGTTTGCTATTATTTTAGGGAAGAAATAACAACTTGTTAAACTTTCTTCTTAGGAGATTGCTGAGTCATGATCTGTTCTCTATACTAATTTGCTCCTAATTGATCTAGAATGATCAAAGAATGGATTCAATCTTTCTAATACTGGCTAATGAACTGGTAGATTTCAACTTTGGAGAAATTGTCAAGATTTGGGTGGAAATGCAGTTAGCACAGAGACACTTCCAGAAAGGCTCAACAGAAGTTTACTTTCAAGATTACTTTCTGCTGATCCACTTCTTACTGTGTACCACTCGTGGATCCCCTAAGTTATTACAATGACAGTGTGGATATATACTTACTAAAAACAAATATTTCCTTTATTTTTTTTAAATTTGAAATGGCAGCCACTAGAATAATTTGATTTCATCACCAAGATAGATAGTCATTTAGCTATCTTGAACAGTCTTGGGCAACTCTTTTCATTTCAGACTGGAAACCAGTCCCTGTTTCATGGCATAGCCTTTTAACATTCCAAGAAAACACTATTATCTCCCTGGGGCAAAATCAAACACTGGATGTGAGGAAAATACACATTAGGTTCTTTCCTTCCCTCTCCACCCCCCCGGTTGTTTTTTTCAGATGGTTGTTTTTTTGTTTTGTTTTTTTTGTTTGTTGGTGTTGTTTTTGTTTGTTTGTTTGTTTTTGTTTTGTTTTGGATTTATTTTATTTTTGTTTGCTAGTTGTTTTGGGTTTTGTTGTTGTTTTGTCTTTTTTTGGGTTATTGGTTGGTTGGTTGTTTTTTTTTCCCCAGATTGAACTTCTCTTTCTTTATGGCTTAGGAGCCTTTTAGTGCAAGTTAGACAAAACTCTTCCCTTCCCCTATCACACTGCAGAAAATAAAAAGTACAGAAGGTAACACACATTATCCCAAGAAAGAGAAAAATCCTAAAGACTGAAGGACCTGAATGCTTTCATTCCAAACAGAGTAAACTGAAAAAGAAAAAAAAAAAGAAAAAGCCATCTGAGAGATGCTGGCACTTAACTAAGCTAGCCAAGAACATCTACAAAAGAGAAGCGCACAATTCTAGAAATGTGCAAAGAATAAACCTGACTGAGCTAGATCAGACAAACAGAAGGAAGGATGATGCTTGAAATTAAACCTAGGTGAATTAGCACCAATGAAAGGACTGGATTTGGGTAACTGAATTTTTTTCAGTACTCTATAGGAGTCAATATAGGACAGTCCTTTTTAGGGTGATCTTCAAAGTATTCTAGTATGCAAGACTTCAAGGGGAAAACAAGACAGGCCTTATACAACAACAAAGTACAGAAAGGATAGAATGCGGCTACATAATCTTTCAATACTTTATGATGACAATCACAGAATGGTTGAGGTTGGAAGGGACATCTGGAGATTGTCTGGTCCAACCCCTACTCAAGCAGGGCAACCTAGAGTTGGTTGCTCAGGACCACATTCAGTCAGCTTTTAAATATACCTGAGGAGGGAGACTCCACAACCTCCCTGGGCAACCCGTGCCAGTGCTCAATCACTCTCACAGAGAAAAAGCATTCCCAGACTTACAGAGGAAACCTCCTATGTTTCATGTTGTGCACATTGCCTCTGGCCTTGTCACTGGCCACCACTGAAAAGAACCTGGCACTGTTCTCTTTGCAGCCTTCCTCTCCCTTCAGATATATCTACACATTGATGAGATCTTCCTGAGCCTTCTATTCTCTGGCTAAACAGTTCCAGCTCTCTCAGCCTTTCCTCACATGAAAGAGGTTTCATAATCTTGATGGCCCTTTGCTGGACTGTCTGCATTACATTTATGTCTGTACTGTGGAGTCTAGCACTCCCTTGACCTGCTGGCAACACTCCTCCTGAGGCAGCCCAGGATACTAAAAGCATTCTAATGCAAATGGTCCAATTAGAAAATGCCTTAGATTTGTTCTGAATGTATTCTTGCACTAATGTAAGTTAACTGTTCTCAGAAGAATTTAACATGCTACATCTTGTACAGACATTCCTAACTTCTTGGGCACTTTAAACCCATCTATTCAGGTTTTATAAGGTCATTCAAGCAGACTGTAATCCTTACTCATACTGATCTATTTTTTAACCTCCTGAAGTGACTGCCTAATGACTAATCTTAAGTAAGACTGAACAACAAATGTGAATGTCAAGATTACCTCTTTATGACCACTTCACTTTAATTAAAAAAAAACACAGAAATTTGGCAAAATTATTATCTGGGAATTAAGGATGTCCAACAAGATTTCTGTGGGGCTGAATTATCTTCAGAACCTCACAATCTCTTTGAATTGTGAAAAAAAAAGCATAAGCTTTTTGCAGTTTTTAAAATACATTTTTTGTAATTTAGCAATTTTCAGTTTGTGCCATAATGCCTGCATTTGTCTTACAAACAACTGAGAAGTGGTACCACAACTACATTAGCCTTTTCAGCTATGTAGTTCAGTATGAAAACATCACATACAGTTCTGATCCCAGAGACACTTGAATCTGGATTTGAACTTTGCATAGAAAATATACTCACTTTAATGTGCAAAAATCACAGAAGTGACTTTAGGAAGTCTGGAAATTAATTCGGCCCAGCTATGTTTCAGATGGCTGCTGAGAGTCTCTCAAAGACAAGACAGCTATGTGAGGCAGTCCTTCAAATTACAATAGAAGGGAGAGCAATGTGTGCACAGACATATCTAACCAATATGATAAAAAAGATATATATACACTAATTTATCACACAACCTTTTTTTTTTTCCTGCAAATGCATTTTGGTATCTTTTACCCTCCTTTTCCTGCTTGCTTTTTCCCCTCCTTTCTATTCTCTATTTCTCCCGCCTTCTAGGGATACAAAGAAAAATTAATCAGAATTATGGTAGGCCATGAAAAACATTCGTCAGAAAGTGAGAGTTTCTTATTTATATATCCAGAGCTTGTTCCTCTGACACCCCAAAATACAAGCTTCTTCCTGAATCTAAGTTGAAGTTTGAATTATCATCCATAGGTCAGAAATGAACGGGTTGATTAGAGGGAGCAAGAAACAACAGTTTGCTTAGAAATATTTTGGGCCAATTTTTCAAATTCCACAAGATGTTCAGTAATCAGTATCCAAAACCAGGTAAAAAAAAATCATCAAAACCCTCTAGTAATACCTCTGAGACACCAACACACTGTGACAGTCCAGAAGTACAAGGAAAAATATTGCTGCCTCAAAATGCAGAGAAAGTAATAAATTAATGTTATGGAGCAAATGACAATTTTGATGGCTTCACTTTCAAAGCCCCCATTCCAATATTTATTCAATTTAATATCAATCTACATATGCAATTTGTAATCAGTTTACCTATATACATTTCAGAATGCTCTTTCTGTAAGTCTTGCTATACTATTGGACACCTTTTCCTTCCAGACACCTGGAGATCTACTGAGGCATAATAACAACTGACTTGTTTTAGAAGCTGGAAGCAGCACTAGAAGCAGAACACAAGTTGATTGAGATTCAGTCAAATATAGCTGATATACACAGTATTTGTAAAATATTCTATCTCCTCATCCCTATTGTCTATAAGAAATACTGTCATATAGGCTCAGTTCTTCCCCGGCGTCACAAATCTTAGAGGCCTCAGCCGGGAATCAAACTGTGAAGCAGCTGTCAATGCTTCAGAGGGAAACGCAGGCAGCCAGAATGAACACCAGTGCTGTTGCTTATGTGTTCCTGCCATTGTGCAACAACCTTTCATCTCAATAACAACATTAGAAATGCACATTGAGCCCTCTAAAATGATTTGAACAGTTATAAGCCACAACTTTCCTATTAATAAATATTCTATATTTTCAGTTTGAAGACTTTTTCAAA
The DNA here is from genome assembly GCF_034315485.1 of Pezoporus occidentalis. Lineage (NCBI taxonomy): Eukaryota > Metazoa > Chordata > Aves > Psittaciformes > Psittacidae > Pezoporus > Pezoporus occidentalis. The sequence goes on from NW_026912865.1 coordinate 2,852,373, forward strand.
CTAAAATCTCCCAAACTGTAGAAATAAAATATCAATGCTGATTTTTTTTCCTAGTAATACACAACTACATTAATCAGAAAAAAATATTTTTAACTTCTTTGAAAATACAGGAAAAATTCAATTACAAATTAAAAATTCTTCTCAAATTGTTTTAAAGAAAAATTCTTAATCTTCTATGCTATTTTTATCTTCACTAACTTATAATTAAACCAAAAGAAAAGCAGTGGTTTTAAAGCACTAGTTTATACCTTTATACTAGCTTAACCTGCATCTACAAAAAGAAGATATGCAAGGTCATTGACTGTTCTTATGATCTCAGATCCAAGCTACGTGTTTCTATGCAATATTTTACCAGGAAATTCATCATACATTGGACACTGAAATGCGGTATCATAAATTCAGTTTAAATTAAATTGGCTACATATTGTGTATTTCGCTCCTTATCCTTGGAGGCTGCCAAAGGAGGTAGAAAATACTGGATCATACCCAGAACCTTAAATTCATGAGAATTTATGTTTATGAAACAGCATGCTCCTCAGGCCTATAAGCAAGAAAGAGACAATGAAGCCGAATTAGAAGCCAAGGCACTGTGTGCAGATGATGAATGTGTCTAGCTTTGTAAAGAGTCACATCTGGTATTATAACTCCTTGCCTCTCCAAGTTTGGTAACTGAATAGCATATATTCTTCTTCAGAATTCTGATTGCAAAAAAGAAAAAAATCATGGTCTGATGTACAAACCTTTTGAAAACATGCTTCCTACAAAAGTTGCTGGCTGAGGAGCTGAGTCAGAGATTTAATAAGCATGCTGAAGATTGGTAAGGTCATCTCTTGACCCTTTTGCAAAACAAAGACTGTCCTGGAAATAACTAAGATGTTATTAGCTCTTCCATTTTTCCCTCTAGCTGTCCTGCTTCTGAAGATGTTTTGTAGTTGCTGCTGGTACTAATAAGCAGTTTAGCAAAACAAGGATAGAAATGCAAGGAGGAATCAGATGCCACTGAGGAATACCAATGTAGAATTAAGGATGCAAAAATAAAACAGTTTGTAGATAAATGTTTATTGATGTAGCAAAGTTAATGCTTTCCAAATGATTGTCTGCATGTCTATCATCTACAAATTCAGAGGCACTATTTCATAATTTTACAAGAAAATGATGATTCATTTGGTTATTTTGTGGACTGACAGAATTAAGAGATACGAGGTACTGCACTGTTTGTTTCCAAAAGGAAGTTTTTTTTTTTTCTAAAATAAGCAACTCACCCACAGATATAGTTTTAATAAGCTATGATATATAGAGTAGCATCAGAAGACGCTGAGCGTTGTCTTGTTTGCAGAAGACAAGAAAAAATAATCTTGTAACAAGCTCATAACAGGAACGGTAATCTTGTTTTAGAATAAAAGAAAAATAAAAAAAGATTCTGAGGTGTACCTTTTTTCATATGATATGGCATTTTCTTTCCAAGTCTCAGGAAAGGTGACAATAAATTCCATCTAATGTGCAATTTATATGCCAAAGGTTAGAGCAATAACATCTGCAAAGAAAATTCCTGCTGAAACACAGTAACTAGTTATTTCCTCAGAGCAGAAAAAATGTATTCACTTGTCCAAAAATCTCAGCATCAGCTTTATTTCTATGCACCCAAAAATGCTATCAACAAAATATTTGAAACACTATCAGAGTACAGATTTCAATTCTAATCTTTCTTAATAGTCATAACTATAACTGCAGATGACCTTTCCTACATCCACAATGTTGAAAGCTTCACTTTAGAAAACTGTTACAGAAGCATGCTTTCAAAGTAGATTAGGTAGGGAATTTATCTGGAGAGTATTTCCACATGAACAATTGCATGCGTGTCGAACACATTCAGCGTGAGTCTGAATGTGTATGAGCAGCCAGAACCATCAAACTCCAGATTGCTGTAACTAGGCTAGTCTGCCTAATGGCTTTGTCTTCCTTTCTGCATGTTTGCAGAGGAGGTTTTCTCCACTGGTATTGTACAGTTCTGCAGCAATGCTTAAAAGCCACTACTGAGGTACAACTCTGAAATAAGGTTTGCAAACTATGATGAATCTTTGATATTTACAGCAGTTAAATAAGCAAATAAATGAAGTAGCTGGTGAGGAGGAAATCTCTGTGTATGCCTATACCAGACTTCCAGGTAATTTTTGAGATATAATGTGGCTCCATTGATGAATACTAGTTATTCACAACCACACTTAAACATATGGGCTTGCTTCTATAGCTATCCTATTAGTAGATCTGCATGATTTTGCAAAGAATTGTACAGTACAGACATACAATGTGAGGCACACACAGAGTCTCAGGTTCACTATAGGCAACTTACTGAGGCATAAATGTTATCAATTATTTATGGTTTTGTTATGGTTTTGTCTAGGATAGAGTTAATTTTCTTCCTAATATCTGGTACATTGTTGTCTTTTGTCTTCAATCAGAATAATGCTTGATACCACAACAATGTTTTAGTTGCTGCTAAGTAATACTTAACCCTGGTCAAGGACTTTTAAGTCTCTCGTGCTCTGCCAGGGAGGAGGGGCATAAGAAGCTGAAAGGGAGCAGAGACAGGACACCTGACCCAAACTAGCCAAAGGGGGATTTCATGCCACAGCATGTCATGCCTAGTAGATAAACTGGGGGGAGTTGGCTGGAAGATACAGACCACTGCTCCTTTTCCCTTTTAGTTTTATCTCTCTCTCCTTGTTATTTCCCCTATCATTATTACTATTTCCCCTATCATTATTACTATTAGTATACTGTACTTTAGGTATTAAACCGCTTTTATCTCAACCCGTGAGGTTTACATTCTTTCAGTTCTCCTCCCCATCCCAACCCAAAGTGGGGGAAGAAGAGTGTGAGCCCTCCTCCTCCTTGTATGAGGTACAACCCCCATTTTTTTGACAGCTTCCCTGGTTAACAGTGCTAATCGGGAAGCAGCTTTTCACATAAATCCTAAATTCCCTGTGCTCTGCACTCAGCTCCTCCATATTCAGCATATGAATGTACCCTACCAATATGATCACGATTAACATTGAAAGACAGCTTCCATCCCATAGGCTCATGACCTTTGCTCTTCCAGTTTGTACCATCTTGATCATCCCTCTGGTTACTCTTCCTTAGGATGCACAGTGGCATACCAGAACCTGTCCCTTGCACTTGAAGCATCTTCCTGACTACAGATGTTAAAAAAGCCATCAAACACCTTTTTTAAGCATCAAATAAGAAAAGAATATTTTCAAATATTATATTAGCAAACAGCAAACCTTCCAAACCCTCATGTTATAACTTTATTTAACAAGGTAAACATATTGTTATGTATGTAGAAGGTAGATTTAGGTCAGATATCAGGAAAAAATTCTTCACGATGAGGGTCGTGAGATATTGGAACAGGTTGCCAAAGAAGCTGTGGATGTCCCATCCCTGGAAGTGTTCAAGGCCAGACTGGATGGGGCTTTGATCAATTTGGTCTAGTGGAGGGTTTCTCTGTTCGTGGCAGGGGGTTGGAACTAGATGACCTGTAAGGTCCCTTCTGATCAAACCATCCTATGATTCTATTTGTCTCTTGACTGAAATCTCTAACATCCTGTGCTGCCCTACTCATCCCTAATTACCTGTCAGCCTTTCTGGGACACTTCTAATTTAAAGGAAAAGCAAAAGTAAATGAAAAGCACTTTTCTACCACTTGTTAGAGAAGTGCTGTGTAGTCCAACACACATTAAACACTTTAATTTTTTTGCTGTGTGCTTGGATAGAAGCATCATGAAAAGGAGGAACAGAAAGAACTGAAAAAGAATGAAAAACCACTACCATTATTGTAGAACATCTCACAGTCTCAGGTGACAAATCAGCAACTGCTAAACATCTTAATTGGAGAGATCAGGCAGTACATCACACAGGTGTGCTTCCCAAAATAACTGCTCTAAGAAGAGATTCAGAGCAGCCCTGTGGAGAAGGACTTGGGGGTGTTGGTTGATGAGAAAATGAACATGAGCTGGCTTCAGTGTGCGCTCACAGCCCAGAAAGCCAACCGTATCCTGGGCTGCATCAAAAGGAGCGTGACCAGCAGGTCAAAGGTGATCCTGCCCCTCTACTCTGCTCTCTCATGAGACCCCACTTGGAGTACTGTGTACGGTTCTGGTGTCCTCAACATAAAAAGGACATGGAACTGTTGGAACAAGTCCAGAGGAGGGCCACGAGGATGATCAGGGGACTGGAGCACCTCCCGTATGAAGATAGGCTGAGAAAGTTGGGGCTGTTCAGCCTGGAGAAGAGAAAGTTGCATAAAGACCTTCAGTATCTGAAGGGGACCTACAAGGATGCTGGAGAGGCACTCTTCATTAGGGACTGTAGGGATAGGACAAGGGGTAATGGGTTTAAACTTAAACAGGGGAAGTTCAGGTTGAGGAAGGAGGAAGTTCTTTTCTGTGAGGGTAGTGAGGCACTGGAATGGGTTGCCCAAAGAAGTGGTAAATGCTCCATTCCTGCCAGTGTTTAAGGCCAGGTTGGACGGAGTCTTGGGTGACATGGTCTAGGCCAAAGCACTGCACATGGCAGGAGGGTTGGAACTAGATGATCTTAAGGTCCCTTCCAACTTTAACCGTTCTATGATTCAGGGGAAAACAGCTGTAAATTATACCAACCACACAATCCATGAAGTCCTTTATATTGCAAGAGAAAGACATTCTTAATCTCTAGCTTCATTGAGACTTGCCAACAATAGAAAACTTCTCGCCACCAATAACAGTAATCCAAATGGCACAGACAGGATTGGATCCATTCTCTCTGAAAGAGACTCACAGGAAATTTCCCAGATGATGTGAACAATCACACATAACTGCTGTAGCTCCCAAAATAATCTCTGACATCATTGTAGTCCCTGTATAAATTAGTATGTCTGTGGAGCAAGTACATCTCAGCTTCCATCAGCTCTGGTCCATACATTACCCCCAGTGCTGGAGGGTTGGAACTAGATGATCTTAAAGTCCTTTCCAAACCTAACCAGTCTATGATTCTATGATTCTATAATACACCATATGAAAAAATTGAAAGCTAATCAGAGCCATAGACTTTAATAAAAATAGTCAGTTTCACCAGAAACTATTTGATAACAAGATTTAAGACTGGCAAGTTTCCTGCAGTGTTTAACAGTACTGATAGTCTAACTAGAATTTTCAGTATGTCGAAAACTTGATACGTCTGAGAGGGGAAAAATCAAAACAAGAAGAGGAACATTTTAACAATTTCCACAGAATAAAAATTCAAGAGAGAAAAGAATATAAGGACTATTTGTTTTAATGCAAATTATAATGTCAAATTTTCCTTCTGGCACTGTTGAGATATTCAGTTTTCCAAGTTTAAATAACAACATCAACAACAACAACAACAACAACAATAATAATAATAATAATAATTTCCTAGCATGCCAATTCTCTTATTTTTAAAAACTTACGACATCTACTGTAATGTTAAAAACTGAAATTAGTATGTAAATACATAAATATTGAACACACAGTGTAACAAACAAGTCCAGACAAAATCAAATATTTTATCATATAAAACATATACAATTTTAGAATTAATTCAGAAAAATCTTGGACTCTTATTTCTATTCTTATTATTGAGAAGTTATCAAAATAAGCTGCTCCCACAAAAAAAATTTATTGCACTAAAAGTGCATTTTTATCTTTTATAGGGAAATCTGTTCCATTAAAAATATTTTAACCAGTTTTATTCAGTCTGGAAACAGATGAGTTCATGTAATCTCTTGGAACGTGTTACAGAGCCTGCAGAGGCTTTGAATGATTTCTGTGGCTGGGGAGCCTTTGCTCTTTATTTTGTGCTTAGAGTTTTGGTTCTACTCCTTGAATACCAACAGAATGATCAGGGTGTTGGTCCATCATGTGCGTCTAGGACCTCAAGGGCTAAGAATGATCATGAGTTACATCCTGAAAGCACACAGGTGACAAACCATAGAAGGGAAATGCATGCAAGGGTTGAGACAAAAGGTCTCCTGCATAATGATCGAGGTGGAACAGGGTGATTTTAAACCTCTGTTGCTGCTTTCTCTATCTAAATCTAATCAAGATGCAGCATAAGTAGCAATGTTAGCAATCACACATTCCCTCTTCATTCTGTAAATACTGAGGTACAAAAGAGAAGCTAGCTTAATGAAAATGCTTCAATCAAAAAAGAGTAACATTTACCTCTCCTTCTGCAGCTTGTCTGTGGAATAAATTACAGATCTTCAAGTCTAAACATTGCCTGGTCTTTAAATATACTTGCCCAAAGATACTGATAAATACTAACACTGGCCTTGGTCTCAACACTGTTACACCTCTGCTGTGGCCAAAGCTCTCATGCCAATCTGGCAGAGCTCTGACGTTCAATATACTGATGCTTACCTTAGTTGATCTGGGAGGAACTTATTTCGATCAGAGTTAAATTCCACTACTGCAAGATGGTCCAAAGACACAGTGTGTGTGAGGATGTGAGGACTGACATCAGCAAAACATACCACATGTATTTTTTTTTGCTATGTGTGGTTATTATTATACATATATGTCTGTTTGTTTTTTATTTAGCTCTATAGCTTAATGTTTACTTGACCCTACAAAAGTTGTAGAATATATGCCTGTACATGAACATTTGGCAAGGCATATTTTTCAAAATAAGACATTGTTCTATTCTCACGATTCACATTAAAGATCTCATACTATTGTGGACATTTAAAGAGTTGTCCAGGAAAATACCTAACTACACAAAAATGTCTGCTTTAATTTATTGTTTCATTTTGGACCATCATGGGAAACTTAGGGCCTAAAAATATCTTACCCATAGGCTCTGTGTTCACATTTCATAGGTACTAAGAATGACTGAGTGAACTAGAGGCCCTTGGTACCTGTTGTTGAAGTTTCTGTACTCAGTATTTTTCTTGGACTGGACTTGCAGCCAACTGGTTGTAATTGACCCTCTACTGGGACAAGTTAGGATAAGAACATATGCCTTTCCTTAAAAAAGAGAGAGAGAAAAAAGAAGGAGAAAGGGAGAGACAAAGAGAAATATCACCATTATTTATTTTAAGTTGTGTTCATTTCCAAGTTTTCTGGCAGAATGTCAAGCTTCTGTCGTAATGCAGAACTCTATTTAAAACCAGCTCCTGGAAAAAACAGACTACATGAGGAACAGTACCTAACTAAAATGCAAAATTTAAGAATGGAGTAGCAGTTATTTCTGCCCTGTAGGGTAGGCAATTCACCCGATACTGCCATACAATTTCTGCATATGAAATGCCAGGCTGGCATCTCTCTTTAGGGCAGTCATTAGTCAATTTGTCATACATCATGCAAACATAAATTATGAAATTATAACTGCAAATGTGAAAACCTCCAATGGTTCTCTACCTCAGGCCAACTATTTCTAGGCTAAACAAACTTGACACCAGGTTTCAGCAGCAATTGTAACAATTCCAGAAGAATCTCAAGGGAATTACTGGCTGTAACATGTGAAAATATGCAAATTCTATCTAATTTTTAGTGTATGAAAAAGGAACTTCATTTTTACTAAGCTTTTGCATGCAGATAAGTATGTTAAAAATCAAAGCTAGTGCCTGTTTACACGAATCTTTACATGAATCATGCCATGTTCATGGTAAGCTTTGGTGCACATAAATGGAAACCACCACCATCTTCTCTTCATTGATGAGCTTACACTCAGTCTCAGTTTTGGTGTGTAGAGCAAATCTCCCTCCAAAATCAGCAGTTCATTCCTAATGGAACTCAGCATCCCTTGTTCATGTCCTAGTGTTCAAATGAAAGACTGCAGGTGTAAACTTAGCAGAAATCACCCCTTTTTTTTTCTTTAGACGTGTGCAAAACTACTGTTTTGAAAACAGCCATACCTACATCTTTCCTACTAGAGGAGTGCTTATTAGCACCTTTCCTACGAATGTAAACCAACACTCCAGATTTTCAGACCCAAATTTAAATGCTAAATTGCAAAACACTGACTGATTAAATCTAGTCTCTTCTCAAACAGGTAAAACTCCTTCATTTGTTACTGAAATGCTCCAGGCTCTGTGTCGTGGTTTAAACCCAGTCAGGTAACTCGTTCACTCACTCCCCCCCTTCTTTCCCTCCCCCTATTCCCGGAGGGACAGAGAGGAGAATCGAAAAGAATGCAACTCCCACGGGTTGAGGTAAGAACAGTTTAGTAACTAAGGTATAACACAGATCACTACTGCTACCACCAATGATAATAATGATAAAGGAAATAACAAGGGAAGAGAATACATCACCTCACCACCAGCTGATCAATAACTTGCTCCCCCAGCCCTGACCAAGCACCGACCGATACCTGCTCCAACCCTGCAGTCTCCCAGCCCTTCCGGCTAACTCCCAGTTACATCCTGGGCATGACGTGCTGTGGTATGGAATACCTCTTTGGTCAGTTTGGGTCAGGTGTCCTGTCTCTGCTTCCTCCCGGCTTCCCCTCCTCCCTGGCAGAGCATGAGGCTCACAAAGTCCTTGGCCAAACCAAAACATCGCTATCAGTTCTGTTCCCAGGCTGAAAGTCAAAACACTGCACTGCACCAGCTACCAAGAAGGAGAACCATGAATGCTACTGCTGAACCCAGGACACTCTGACATAAAAATATCACAATGGGGAACAGACTGCACAGCCAAAGACTCCTGTGGTATCTTCACCAGACACAAGGCGTCACAAAGTCATACAGGGACTGTGAGAATGAAGACCTTAGGCCCACTGTCGGAGAGGATCTGGTTTGAGACCATCTTAAGAACCTGAACATACACAAGTCCATGGGACCTGATGAAATGCATCTGCGGGTCCTGAAGGAGCTGGAAAATGAAGTTGCTAAGACACTGTCCATCATATTTGAAAAATAGTGGCAGTCAGATGAAGTTCCTAATGACTGGAAAAAGGGAAATATAACCCCCATTTTCAAGGAGGGGAAAATGGATGACCCGGGGAATTACAGGCCAGTCAGTCTCACCTCTGTGCCTGGCAAAATCTTGGAGCAGGTTCTCCTGGAAGGCATGCTAAGGCACATGAAAAACAACAAGGTGCTTGGTGACAGCCAGCATGGCTTCACTAAGGGGAAATCCTGCCTGACCAATTTGGTGGCCTTCTATGGTGGGGCTACAGAACTGATAGACAGGGGTAGAGCAGTTGATGTCATCTACCTGGGCTTGTGCAAAGCGTTCAACACTGTCCCACACGACATCCTTGTCTCTAAAATGGAGAGACATCACTTTGATGGATGGACCACTCGGTGGATAAAGAACTGGCTGGATGGCCGCATGCAGAGTTGTGGTCAATGGCTCAATGTCCTGCTGGAGACCAGTAATGAGTGGTGTCCCTCAGGGATCGGTGTTGGGACCGGTCTTGTTCAACATCTTTGTCTCTGACATGGACAGTGGGATTGAGTGTGCCCTCAGCAAGTTTGCCGATGACACCAAGCTGTGTGGTTCAGTTGATACGCTGGAGGGAAGGAATGCTATCCAGAGGGACCTTGACACACTTGTGAGGTGGGCTGATGCCAAACTTATGAAGTTTAACCATGCCAAGTGCAAGGTCCTACACCTGGGTCGGAGCAATCCCAGGCACAGCTACAGGTTGGGCAGAGAAGAGATTCAGAGCAGCCCTGCAGAGAAGGACTTCGGGGTGTTGGTTGATGAGAAAATGAAGATAAGCTGGCTTCAGTGTGCGCTCGCAGCCCAGAAAGCCAACCGTATCCTGGGCTGCATCAAAAGCAGCATGACCAGCAGGTCGAAGGAGCTGATCCTGCCCCTCTACTCTGGTCTCATGAGACCCCACTTGGAGCATTGTGTGCAGTTCTGGTGTCCTCAACATAAAAAGGACATGGAACTGTTGGAACAAGTCCAGAGGAGGGTCATGAGGATGATCAGGGGACTGGAGCACCTCCCGTACGAAGACAGGCTGAGGAAGTTGGGGCTGTTCAGATCCTGGAGAAGAGAAGGCTGTGTGGAGACCTCATAGCAGCCTTCCAGTATCTGAAGGGGGCCTATAGGGATGCTGGAGAGGGACTCTTCATTAGGGACTGTAGTGACAGGACAAGGGGTAACGGGTTAAAACTTAAACAGGGGAAGTTTAGATTGGATATAAGGAAAAAATTCTTTCCTGTTAGGGTGGTGAGGCACTGGATTGGGTTGCCCAGTGAGGTTTTGAATGCTCCAGCCCTGTCAGTGTTCAAGGCAAGGTTGGACGAAGCTTGGGTGACATGGTTTAGTGTGAGGTGTCCCTGCCCAAGGCAGGGGGGTTGGAACAAGATGATCTTAAGGTCCTTTCCAACCCTAACTATTCTAATCATCAACTACTCAGCATCTACTTATGCTACATTAGGATGTGGATGCAGTATTTAACAGATGATTTAATCTTTCCCAGTGGTGTCCACAACTTCCACGCCAAAAGCCAAACAAGTCCTGACCAACTGTTCATTTCCAGATATATCCTTCTCAAAATCACTGATCAGAGCACTAAAACCATCACAGTCCTGTTTCGTTAGAAAACTTCCAATTTCTGAATATAAAATATAGAAACTAATGGTAACTTAAACATAATGGTAATGGTGACTTGCAATGGATTTATGAGTAAAGAGCAGGGATTTGTAACCTAACTTTCTAGCTGGATGAAACCAGTTGTTCCTTCTTACATGGTAAATGGCTGTTCAGGAGCTGCTTTTCTAGACAGGCAAAGAAAAAGAAAAGCCTTTCCCACAAGAAAAAAGCAGTGCTCATATGCCATAATGCATGCTTCTTGCACCCGTGTGTGATGCTTGACGCATGTACCTCAGTCCTCCCACTCCTCCTTGTCCCTAGCTCTATTTCTGGGCCCATAGGAGCTGTAATGGACTTACAAGATATGTAATTGCTGCGTGTGACTTCAGCAGCGGCTTCACAGCCTTAGGGGAAAGGTAATATTAGACGACAACAGAGCATCTGTTCAGTTTTATTTTAACATAGCAGCCAGTCATGGAAAGACCATCTTTCCTAATTGTTGGTATGAATGCAACGATGGCAGTAACATGGACAAAATGTCCATTAGCTACACTGCCACACACAGCACTGCGTATGGCTGGAGTCTCTGGAAGTACCCATGAGAAAATTCACTCCAGTTGCCTCGCAGTGCCAGCTCAGGTATTCAGCCATCCACCACTGAGAGGGAAGCAGCTCCTGACACTCAAGCAGTCCTGCAGAGAAATTCCCTTATTCTGGATAAAACACAGTCACTTTCCACAAGGAAAAAATATTCACCTCACACTTCAATTTTTACACTCTGGCAGATGAGGAGAATCTGAAAAAAAAGTGAAATTATGCAGATTGAGAAAAGTTTTATCTCCCTCTCTCTGCCTCTTTTTTTTTTTAAAGCAGAAACTTAACCTCTTCCATGGACTTAATGTCATAATTTGTTGCAGCCGAGAGGTTTTTAACAGCTGTGTGATCAAAACTAGAATCATCAAAAAATTATTGTATCAGAAGACACTGTTATGCACAAATCTAGTTACTCTTTTATTCCCTCCTTCCCCCCCCCCCCCCGTCTTTTCTTTCCTTCTTTTTGTTTCCTTTGCATAGATCCACTTAATCCTATCTCTTAGTGTGGGCAAAAGCTGACAGTTGCATGACAAGGAATGTTTCCTTTTGTAAAAGCCTACTTCCTCTCTGTGTAGTTTTAGCCTAATTGAAATGTTTCTTATTAAGCTCAATCAAGGCAGCAATTATCTAATTACTCACTTATGCTTTTCCAGTCAAAAAATTGTACAACCACGCATATTAGAGGGCTACATACATATTTATTATTGTTTTTATATGCCCCTATTTAGGTTTAAGCAGCAATCAAACATTTTTACAGTACTTTCGTACTGCCCATAAGTCAGCTTGCTACTATTTTCTACTACAAAAAATTACAAAGGTCACAAAACCACTTCTGTGCCTTCTACCAGTTCTGCAATAGGTAGATGGTAAATTTAGAATCAAGTTACTCTTACATAATATGGCAAATAGAAAAGGCTACAAACCCATTTCAGATGAACGGGCCTTGCATGAATAAGTTTGCAAGACTGAAAGGATCCAAAGGAACTTTTAGGCCTTTTAAATTCACCACATTAAAAGGAAAAAGAAAGAAAAAAAAATAAATCAGCATAAAAGACCTCAGGTGAAGACTGATTTTAAAGGACCTTCATAAAAACACACCTTCTGTATGTCTGGATGTATTTTTTAGAAAGATCCCTAAAATCAAGAGTATCAACACTGTAAGTCATCAGCCCTCTTTATGGCAGTTAATTCATTGCATGTCTCATTTGAAGAATCATGAGATCATCAATGATTACTTTTTTTCATTAAAGTACAATTACACTTGCACCTCATGTCAGTGGCTACCTAGCTTTTGCTCTACCTGCAGATAACCATCATTTTGTTATTTCTCTGATTAAAATACTTGCTGATAAATCAAGGTTTTTCTAAAAAATTATTTTTTAATGGATGAAGCGTTTCACAATGTGTTGTTGTTCATACAGGCAGGATCCAAATTATGTTAAAATATCTTTACATGATCTGTGTATTTCCTGTATACTTCCTGGTTGGAATTAATTTTACTGAAGCACATTATCTTTTCAAAACTGACTTTTGACTTTGAACACCACAGTTCCTAGGCTGATAACCTAATACACTATATGGTAACAGCTACATTTTCAGAAAGGTGCTGAGCAACCATCCATTGAAACCTAGCCTTCTTTCCCTATCCCAGTTTAAGAACTTGAAGTAGGAAGAGATCAGCAGTGACTCTACGTCCCTTTTTTGTGGGCACTTGAATTACATAGTTGCATAAACATTTGAAGCTCCATTTGAAGTCTAAAAAGATTTACCCAGGTCCAAAGTAATCTTGTTTTCTAACTGAGCCTTCTTAGATTTTTCCTTACAGCACACACAGAATCAGAATAGTTTGGGTTGAAAGGACCTTAAGATCATCTAGTTCTAACCCTCCTGCAATAGGCACAGACACCTTCCACCGGACCAGGTTGCTTAGGGCCCTGTCCAACCTGGCCTATAAATGGCTGCAAAAATACAGTACTCCTTCAGTAGCCTCATGCTAGTTGGTTTACATACAGTAGCCTCTTTTCAGTGAGATAGATTGTATCTCTCCTACCTTGAATAAACACAACCGCTTTGACTCTTCACTTAAGGCCCCCTGTCATGCATGACAAAGACAACTAAAAGATTACCTTTGATTTTATGTGGTCAATAAACAGATGAGGAAGTCTTTTTATAATGCTTAACAGTGAAAGAATAAAAGAACTGGACATGCCAGTTAAACGCTTACTGTTTTTCCCAAATAGGAGGACAGGAGACCCACCTCATACTTTCATCATCACACCAGTCCCTGCCTGGAGAGTTACCATGCTCATGCGCAAGGGAACAGCAGGGGTCTTTGCGGCAGATCATCTTCAGCCTTCCCACAGGTATTTTGTCTTGGTCTGCAGAACATCAGCAAGTTCAAGCACATTCACACTCTCCTCTTGCCCAGGCCATATCCAGATTGTGCCCACCAAAGACAAGAAGTCCATACTCCTTTCTAGCTTCAAATTATTTTATCAGTAAAGACTGCTTAAAACTTATGGGAGTATTTAATCATTTTAAAAATGAAGTAAAAAGTACCAAAAATGAACATTTCATGAAACCAGAAAATATGCATCTATTAAAAATTATCAATCAGGCTGTAAGAATTAATATTACAGAGCATGATGCTAGAATTACAATTGTATTATTCCCTGTGCATGAGACGTTACATTCACATGGGTTTAAAGCACACACACACAGTGAATCTGGAAACACTTAGCAATGACAGCCTGCACTAGTGTGTAGGAAACCTATCTTTAATTTCTAGACTCAAGACATCTGGGACAAAAGTAGAACTAAATGACATTCATCACATGGCTGCCCTTTATTAACTTGCAGACTATAATACTGTTTTGTCATAATGTTATGAACATATTCTGTTGTCTACTTTTTAAAGTAAAAAATGTTTATTGTTAGTAGAATGGATTTTACAGGGAAAAAGAAGTAATTTCAAACTTATGTTGTCATAGTTAGAATGTAAACGGATACTTACACAGTGTTTCATAAATTGATGAAATGCACTGTTTTTCTCACCACCTGACTGTGATGTTGTTCCACATACATTATCAACAAAAATACAGCTGCCTGGAGTTTCTGGAAGATATATGTGTATAGCACACTCTCACACCCCATATACTGGGAGGTAATATTCATGTGAAAAATTGGAGAGGTATGTGATACCCATGACTGCATCACCTGTCCGCTGATCCAGCTCCCTAGGAGTTACTCTAACATTCCAAACTCCTGAGCAATTTCACACAGCTGCCATGGAAAAAAAAAAACAAACACGTGGTGGTGGTGGTGAAGTGTAAAATCATCCTAAACCTCTGTATGACAATGAAATTAGCCTCTGAACTTCTGCCTGCAAAAAAGGTACATCTCCAAAATCCAGCCTTTTCCCCAGTGAAGTTTAACACCAGGGTGGTATTGATTAAAAAGATTTATTCTAAGGACTGCACCTACGATGAACAGTTCCAATTTTAAAAATCATTGAAAGATTCAGGATTCCAAATATCCCAATACAATGATTGCTACATCCTGAAGAATGAGTGCAAAGAAATGGTCTACCTGTGCAGAAGTTTTAATTCAAGCTCAAGAAAAAAACCCCAAACAGCTATGAGATTATAACATGAACACATCCTCCCCCTCTACTCTGCTCTCTGATGAGACCACACTTGGAGTATTGTGTGCAGTTCTGGTGTCCTCAACAGAAAAAGGACATGGAACTGTTGGAACAAGTCCAGAGAAAGGCCACGAGGATGATAAGGGGACTGGAGCACCTCCTGTATGAAGATAGGCTGAGAAAGTTGGGGCTGTTCAGCCTGGAGGAGAGAAGGCTGCATGGAGACCTCATAGCAGCCTTCCAGTATCTGAAGGGGGGCTACAAGGATGCTGGAGAGGGACTCCTCATTAGGGACTGTAGGGATAGGACAAGGGGTAATGGGTTTAAACTTAAACAGGGGAAGTTCAGGTTGAGGAAGGAGGAAGTTCTTTTCTGTGAGGGTGGTGAGGCACTGGAATGGGTTGCCCAAAGAAGTGGTAACTGCTCCATTCCTGCCAGTGTTTAAGGCCAGGTTGGACGGAGTCTTGGGTGACATGGTCTAGGCCAAAGCACCGCACATGGCAGGGGGATTGGAACTAGATGATCTTAAGGTCCCTTCCAACTTTAACCGTTCTATGATTCAGGGGAAAACAGCTGTAAATTATACCAACCACACAATCCATGTAGTCCTTTATATTGCAAGAGAAAGACATTCTTAATCTCTAGCTTCATTGAGACTTGCCAACAATAGAAAACTTCTCGCCACCAATAACAGTAATCCAAATGGCACAGACAGGATTGGATCCATTCTCTCTGAAAGAGACTCACAGGAAATTTCCCAGATGATGTGAACAATCACACATAACTGCTGTAGCTCCCAAAATAATCTCTGACATCATTGTAGTCCCTGTATAAATTAGTATGTCTGTGGAGCAAGTACATCTCAGCTTCCATCAGCTCTGGTCCACATATTATATTATCAATAAGAAATTTTTATATTGATGATCACTGTCTCATATTTACCCAGCAATGAGATCATGTCCCGCAAACAGCTTTTATATCTGCAACATGATGACCTGACAAGTGCTGCTGAATTCAAGTCTGAAGAAGGTAGATGCTCTAGCAAAGAAGAAATCAGCCTAGCATTCTGGTATGGGAGATTATTTTCATAGTTCATTCTTCTGTCAATAAGCTGTTTGGCCATTCAAAACTCATTCTACATTTTTGAAGTGCATACTAAATCCAAATAGTCTTGACTCTTGATTTGAGCCCAGTACAGCTGCCACAATACTAGGAAATTTTCTTTTGCAGCTAGGTTGTGAGATGGGCTGTGGAATCTCCATGCCCAGAGATGTGACTATTGGACTGGACATGACCTGAGTAGTCTGATCTAACTTCGACCTGCTTTAAGTGGATCAGATGACCTTCAAAGGTTCCTCATTACTAGAATAATACAGTCATGTAAGTACTAATTGTAGTAGCAATAATATTAACAACAAATTGAGTCTACAAGACAAACAGCACCTTAAGCACAAGACAAAAATATCTTAAAATTTCCTATGAATATTTACATTAAGTAAAACATCTCAAAATTTCATTTACTCCTCCATTTAGATTTCCTTTGTCTTATGAAAAAGGATCTACTATGACAATGAAACAGATACTATAATTGGAAATTAATTCCATCTCATGAAACAATTTAAATTATACATTTGAATGAGGATAAGTTATTAATGAAATTTTAAAAGTTTAATTCAAATGTAAAGATTAGTTGGATATATGAAATAAATCTGATTCCTTTTCCAAAGATAAAGCTCTCAAGAACATAAAAGGTCTGAAAGTTGCATTGAGCAAGGTTTTTGAAAAAGTTTTGGTACATATAATCAATATAAAACCAGAAAGAAAATGCAACTAAAAGGACATTATAGCTCTGTATTCTTTTATATTTACAATGACATCACTGCTAAGTAATTAGCAAAACAATCGATTAAGAATTCTATCTTCATGACACATGTTAACATTTAGAGAGTTTTGGCAGTTAATACCAATAGCTGTAGAAAAGAAAAGTTTAAAATACAGCATTTATCCTAAAAAAAAGTTATTGCACAGATAGAAGCAATGGAAACAAAACAAAAATGTATTAAAAATAGCTACTACTTATTAATTTTTCCTGAGGCTAATAAAATCTAAAGGTAGAAATGTTAAGAGTGGAGAGGGAAAGGACTGGGAGAATTAAAATCCTTAAAATCTTTAAATTGTTGCAAAGCCAATAAGGCCAGTGGGGATTGAGAACATTACGAAAGTCCCAACTGTATACACAAAATAAAAGAATGGATAAAACATATGTAAAATGTGAATATGTGCTATAAGAATAGTGAAGGCTGAAAAGCGTACGATTTACCCTACTCATTCTGAAGAAAAACATGATGTTAGGATCCTGATGGTAGGTGGTCTTTGAAGGCAATATGTTGATTTCACATAACACAGACTCAATTTACAGTGTATGTAGAAATAGACAATGCACATCCAAAGCACAAACCACAGTACATTACCTTTGTACACAGATATGTAACAGCACAAATTCCTCCAAATTAAAGGTTAAACTGCTCCCAGAGGAAGAGAAGTCTAGCCAGCCCCACAGCAATGTAATCACATTACAGACCCCAGAGGAAGTTAGAAGGCATTGGGACAATCGCCTTTGGACTCTACCTTAGAGCTAGACACTGCTGCCAGTAGCTGATTTTCCACAAACAAGAATCTGTTTTTAAAAACAGCTCTAATCCATTTTGCAGCAAGCACCACAGCCTAAACAGTGAGATGAAGCAGGAAATGGTCAAAGTCTAGCTGTCTTATTCATGTGGAATTGTTTTCCATATATATATATATTTTTTTTTTCCCCATAATAAAATGTTCACTCAGCATAGTTTTCCTTTTGTCATTTCATAGAGAACATACTGTGTGATACTGGCCCACTATTGCATCACTTTTGAGACTGTAGAATCTGAAAATTTATTACTGATTGTTATTTCTCTTTAATCTTTTTTTACTTTAGCACAGTTTGGAATTTTGCATTAAAGTCTCAGCAGATAAGAGAGAAATGACTTGGCTCCCCCTCTTCCATTAGTTTAACAACTCAGTCTTGCTCATGTCTACTTGCCTTCTTGCATTCCTGGCAACACAAGACCGCACTCTGAGCAACAGGGATGAACGAGGACCCTCTGCTGGTACAGTTATTTCTGGGACACAGCAGTATGGGACTCACCTAGCACATGGGAAGGCTGGGGATGAATCTCTTCAGGCTGGAGAGAATTCAAACCATATCTCCTACTTTTTGCGCTTGTCAATAGCAATTACACAACAAAGAGCACAGCTGTATCCTGCTTTCAGGAGAAACATTTTCAGTTTGGATCCCAACTGGGCAAAGTACCCAGTGTGCAACTCTAAACATACATCTCTGCTAAAAAAAGGATCAAGAATCCTCCTCGAGATTGTGCTTGTTTGTACTGATTCTCTCTTCAGACACACCTATTTCCCTTTACTGCCCCAGTTGCTTAACTCTCACAACTTCATGCTCTTGTGATACTCGGACCCCTAATTTTTACACATTATCATTCTTAAATAGAAGGCATCAAAAGTAATTGTCCTGGACATCATCCTGTTAGGTCAAAGCTGAGACTGTGTTTCTGTCACCCCCTAAAATTGATGTTGCGGTCACACGGAGCTGCTGATACCTGGTTCCAGCTACAGTAGTTGAGAACATTCTGAGTGTAATGGAAGAGCGTGCTAGAAGCTACGCCCCAAAGGAAGAGACAGTATCTTGTGGTAAAAGGGCCATACAAAATAACCATAAGCAGCGCATGGCTACTTTATTCTAAGTCTACCCTTGAATCTCAGTCTGTTCCTGAGGTAAATGTGTGCTGTAGTTCAATATCTGGCAGTCAAAGAGAGCTCTCAGTCTAGCCCTGATGAGCTCCTTCCAAAGATCTAGGAACTCACTTCAAAAGAAACTGCCACAGAATGTTTTCTCTAGTGGCTTTTCATTCAGCTTGGCATAGCAGTCATCTTTTCTGTCCAATTGTTTCTTAGCTAAAAGTACATCCTTTCCCCAACTGCCAGCTTATTCATTTAGTTAAGAGACATACAGCCAATATGTCACACTTTCCAACTTGCTTACAACTCAGTCTTATAACACCTTCTCCTCTCACAAGAGGAATCATTGCTGAGGTTCACCATAAAGTCATATTTTCCTTAGATTTCGTCTCAGCGTGAATATTTGTCTGCTAATGCAATAATTGCCAAAGCATATTAAAAAGGGATAATCGAAAAAGTAAACATACGTATGAAGTAACTGATGATGTAAAGAAGCCAAATGATTAATTCCCTTTTCAGGCACTAAAAATAAAAAAATTCCTTAACATTATACACTCATATAACTTTATATAAATCTACTAAAAATGTTATTTATAATGGCCTTTCACAAAGGTGCTAAGGATGGGCCTAGTGACGCCAGATGTTGAGAACATGGTGGGATGGCTCCTACGACTGGAGTGTGGGATTGGAAGGTTACAGGCTCTTTAGAAAAGACAGGCCTGGCAGGCAGAGAGGGGGAGTTGCCCTTTATGTTAGGGATAGGCTGGAGAGTATGGAACTCTGTCTGGGGACAGGTGAGCAGTCAACAGAGAGTTTGTGGGTCAGGGTTAAAGGGAATATAGCTATGGGAGACATTACTGTGGGGATCTGTTACAGACCGCCTGATCAAGGAGATCCTGCGGATGAAGTACCCTATAGACAGACAGGAAAAGCCTCACGCTTGCAGGCCCTTGTTCTCATGGATGACTTCAACCACCCTGACATCTGTTGGAAGGATGGTACGGCCCGGCACAAGCAATCCAGGAGGTTCCTCAATTGTGTGGAAGACAACTTCCTTCTGCAAGTAATGGAGGAGCCCACAAGGAGAGGTGCCATGCTTGACCTCGTGCTCACCAACAGGGAAGGGCTCGTTGGAAATGTGACTCTCCAGGGCAGCCTTGGACACAGCGATCAGGAGATGCTTGAATTTGAGATCCTCAGGACAGTGAGAAGAGCGTGCAGCAAGCTCACTGCCCTGGACTTCAAAAGAGCAGACTTTGGCCTCTTCAGGAACCCGCTTCGGAAGGTTCCATGGGATACAGCCCTAGAGGGCAGAGGGGCCCAAGACTGTTGGTTGATATTCAAGGATCACCTGCTACAAGCTCAGGAGTGTTGCATCCCAACCAGAAGGAAGTGCAGCAGGAGGGCCAGGAAACCTCCTTGGATGGATAAGGAGCTCCTGAGGAAAATTCAAATGAAAAAAGAGGCTTATAATAAGTGGAAGCAAGGACAGGTGGCATGGGAAGAGTACAGGGATGTTGTCCGGGAAGCTAGGGACCAGGTTAGGAAAGCTAAGGCCCAGTTAGAATTAAACTTGGCTAGGGATATTAAGGATAACAGGAAGGGATTCCACAAGCACATAGCAAATAAAAAACAGACTAGGGAGAATGTAGGCCCCCTCAGGAAGCTCTCAGGAGAACTGGCTACACAGAATTTGGAGAAGGCTGAGGTTCTGAATGACTTCTTTGCCTCGGTTGTCACTGGCAAAGGCTCTGACCACACCACCCAAGTCTTGGAAGGCAGACACAGGGACTGTCAGAATGAAGACCTTGGGCCCACTGTCGGAGAGGAACTGGTTCGAGACCATCTTAAAAATCTGAACACACACAAGTCCATGGGTCCTGATGAGATCCATCCGCAGGTCCTGAAGGAGCTGGCAAATGAAGTTGCGAAGCCACTGGCCATCATATTTGAGAAATTATGGCAGTCAGGTGAAGTTGCTAGTGACTGGAAAAAGGGAAATATAACCCTCATTTTCAAGAAGGGGAAAATGGATGACCCGGGGAATTACAGACCAGTCAGTCTCACTTCTGTGCCTGGCAAAATCTTGGAGCAGATTCTCCTGGAAGGCGTGCTAAGGCACAGGAAAAACAACAAGGTGCTTGGTGACAGCCAGCATGGCTTCACTAAGGGGAAATCCTGCCTGACCAACTTGGTGGCCTTCTATGGTGGGGCTACAGAACTGATAGACAGGGGTAGAGCAGTTGATGTCATCTACCTGGGCTTGTGCAAAGCGTTCAACACTGTCCCACACAACATCCTTGTCTCTAAAATGGAGAGACATCACTTTGATGGATGGACCACTCGGTGGATAAAGAACTGGCTGGATGGCCGCATGCACAGTTGTGGTCAATGGCTCAATGTCCTGCTGGAGACCAGTAACGAGTGGTGTCCCTCAGGGATCGGTGTTGGGACCGGTCTTGTTCAACATCTTTGTCTCTGACATGGACAGTGGGATTGAGTGCGCCCTCAGCAAGTTTGCCGATGACACCAAGCTGTGTGGTTCGGTTGATAATGCTGGAGGGAAGGAATGCCATCCAGAGGGACCTTGACACACTTGTGAGGTGGGCTGATGCCAACCTCATGAGGTTTAACCATGCCAAGTGCAAGGTCCTACACCTGGGTCGGAGCAATCCCAGGCACAGCTACAGGTTGGGCAGAGAAGAGATTCAGAGCAGCCCTGCAGAGAAGGACTTCGGGGTGTTGGTTGATGAGAAAATGAAGATAAGCTGGCTTCAGTGTGCGCTCGCAGCCCAGAAAGCCAACCGTATCCTGGGCTGCATCAAAAGCAGCATGACCAGCAGGTCGAAGGAGCTGATCCTGCCCCTCTACTCTGGTCTCATGAGACCCCACTTGGAGCATTGTGTGCAGTTCTGGTGTCCTCAACATAAAAAGGACATGGAACTGTTGGAACAAGTCCAGAGGAGGGTCATGAGGATGATCAGGGGACTGGAGCACCTCCTGTACGAAGACAGGCTGAGGAAGTTGGGGCTGTTCAGATCCTGGAGAAGAGAAGGCTGTGTGGAGACCTCATAGCAGCCTTCCAGTATCTGAAGGGGGCCTATAGGGATGCTGGGGAGGGACTCTTCATTAGGGACTGTAGTGACAGGACAAGGGGTAACGGGTTAAAACTTAAACAGGGGAAGTTTAGATTGGATATAAGGAGGAAATTCTTTCCTGTTAGGGTGGTGAGGCACTGGATTGGGTTGCCCAGTGAGGTTGTGAATGCTCCATCCCTGGCAGTGTTCAAGACCAGGGTGGACGAGGCCTTGGGTGATATGATTTAGTGTGAGGTGTCCCTGCCCATGGCAGGGGGATTGACACTAGATGATCTAAAGGTCCTTTCCAACCCTAACCATTCTATGATTCTATGATTCTAACTCTCAACTGCAATTAATTTTAATGAGAACTGAAGGTATTCTGAATGTCCACCCCAGCTGCTAGTTAAGTAGTGGCTTGCAGTCACACTGGAATTTCTAAATCCTAGTAAATTTATGCAAAAAGACATGTACAGCACCAAACTGAAGTAGGTAGGTTCACCCCATTTTCAATTCATTGAACAATGCCCACATTCCCTCTTCTCAACAGGTCTGATCTTTTCCTACCCATTTACCCCTCTCAGTTTTCTTCCCCTGTAGTGATCAAGGAAGAAATGATTCTATGATTCTTACATGTTCTAGCATCTTAGAAACTCCTGATAATGGCTAATTATTCCCCAGAGTTTGGCAGACAACCCTTAGAAATTTCTCAGTGTTGTACATTTCCTTTTCTTAGTTTTTAAGAAGGTTATCACAGCTATTTCAAGCAGGTTCCCAAGAAAAATGCTCCTTCCATCATCTGTCTTCAATATCTCATTTTCTCTTTCACCTCCCAGCAAGAGAGATAGGAAGGAAGACCCCAGAAACTACAGGCCTGTCAGCCTGACAATGCTGAGGAAATTCATGCAGCAGATGATCCTAAGTGAGATCATAAAGCACACATGGGAAAACAGTGGGATCAGGCCCAGTCAGCATGGCTTCAGGAAGAGCAGGTCCTGCTTGACCAACTTCATGTCCTTCTACAATAAGAAGACCAGCCTAGTTGATGAGGGAAAGGCTGTGGACATTGTTTCTTTAGACTTAAGTATTTGACACTGTCTCCCACAGCACTCTCCTGGAGAAACTAGCTGCTCACGGCCTGGATAGGATACTTTGCTGGGCTGGAAACTGGATGGATGGATGGATGGCCAAGCCCAAAGAGTGGTGACAAAAGGTATCACATCTAGTTGGCAACTGGTCACTAGTGGTGCCCTTCAGGGCTCAGTGTTAGGCCCAGTGCTGTTCAATATCTCCATTAATGATCTGGATGAGAGGATTGAGCACACCCTCAGTAAATTTGAGGACAATGCCAAGTTGGCTGAGAGTGTTGATCTGCTGAAGGATAGGAAGGGTTTGCAGAGGGATGTCAACAGGCTGGATTGATGGGCTGTGTCCAGTGGTATGAGGTTCATCAAGGCAAAGTGCTGGGCCCTGCATTTGGACCACAAACACCCCATGCAACGCTACAGGCTGGGGGAAGTGGCTTAAAAATTGCTTGGCAGAAAAGGACTTGTAGGTGCTGACTGATGGCTGCTGAACATGAGCCAGCTTGTGCCCAGGCAGCCAAGAAGGCCAACAGCATCCTGGCCTGTAACAGCAATAGTGCGGCCAGCAGGGCCAGAGCAGGGATCATCCCCCTGTACCTGGCACTGG
Source organism: Pezoporus occidentalis (assembly GCF_034315485.1). NCBI lineage: Eukaryota > Metazoa > Chordata > Aves > Psittaciformes > Psittacidae > Pezoporus > Pezoporus occidentalis. Next base: position 2,875,724 of record NW_026912865.1, read on the forward strand.
TGAGGCTGCACCTCAAATACTGTGCTCAGTTCGGGGCTCTCACTACAAGACAGACATTGAGGTGCTGGAGAAGGTCCAGACAAGGGCAATGAAGCTGAAGGATCCGGAGCACAAGTCTTATGAGGAATGGCTAAGGGAACTGGGATTGGTTAGTCTGGAGAAAAGAAGGCTCAGGGGCAAGCTTATTGCTCTCTACAGCTACCTGAAAGGAAGCTGTAGTGAGGTGGGGTTAGTCTATTAATCTTAAAGGTCTTTTCCAAACTACTTGATTCTACAATTCTGTAATTGTAATAAAACAGCTGCCCAGCTCCTGCATGCTCATGTTAGAAACTCAAATATTTTCCTGTGCCATTCAAGCTTTATATTGTTTCAGATGCCACACTCTCTGCATGATCCTGTGGACTGTGATCTAAGTTTTGAGAATGTGCTGGTACTAAACAGTTGCATGTTTTTGGAGGATAAAGGAGGAATATTTCCTACTGAGCCAATTTATCTGAGGTGCAATCAGTTTCCCACCCTCCCAGTAGGATTACGTAGACAAGCATATTTGGATTCAGAACACTGAATTAGAAATCTAATATTAAAAGTAAAGTAATGGAGTAATAGTTTTTTATAGTTAATACATAGAAAAATAAGCTAAATAGACTGTTTCCCAGAGGTAAATGATATTTTCACCTACATTCTATAGAAAATTGAATACTAAAGCTTTCAGAAGCCTTCAGCCTGTTTCTTGCCTCTCTTACTGCTGGAAACAGCAAGAGGAACTGTTAACTGAGTTTTGAGAGGGACAGACTGAGGGCATCTGCCTTAAATTATTTTGGGAGCAACTATTACATAGTTTGCTCGTATTTGATGAATTTCTGTGCACTGCCAAGATTATAATTTCTAGTCTGCCTCAGTCTCTGCCTCTATTTCTTTTGGCTCTAAGCAAGGCAGAACCAGAGATGCTATATGACTTTCCTAGAGAAATAAAAAGGGTCCAAACATACTTCCAGTTATTTCAATCAAACTAGTTAAAATTCATTAGCTGAACCATAGTAACTACCTTTGTACCCATTCTTAGCCCTAGGAAAATGTACTTTTAGCCATAGGAAATATGTACTTGTCCAATTTACAGGCCAAACTATTGACAGCTAAACTGTAAAGCAGTAACACAATGTGCTTACCTTTGAGCTTTCAGAGTCTAAGCTAGAATTGAGGATTGCTAGCTCCTTGTTCCACACATTAGTTTTAAGACATGCACAGAGCAATACTAAAGAATACACCACACTCATATTTGCTTCTCCCAACAGTGAATACGATATTGTAAGAACTGAATAAGTACACATTAAAGTGATCCAAAATTACTCTGTAGTAAACAAAAGTCAACTTACTATTTTGATTTACTATTTTGAGTCTGTCTTACATGAACTTATTCATGCTTTTAGCTTTAAAAGAATGAGTAGGCTTACCAGGGCTAGAAGGGCTACTTCAGTGAATATGACTCTCCAAAATCACTAAGCCTACTTGCATTTCACTGAGGAAGGCTTAAAACTGTGTTATTTACCACATGGGATGGAATGTATGTCGTCTACCACCTTAGGCAAAAAGTCAGGCATCTAGTCTAAGGAAACAATTTCCCACTCAACTGGGATAGATAAAAGCTCCATGGGTGAACATTTGTCCCCACTTTAGATACCAATCTTAGGACAGTTTTGGACAAGATGCTTCCCACTGTGTGCTTTATTAATACAGGAAGCTTAGATAACTAGCTTAGACTAGACACTGAATTTATACATGGCTAAAAATTAAGGAGACCTTCAGAAACTCAAACCATGTGTAAAAACTTCAAAATGTGAAACTGGCCACTGAATGTAAGGCTTTATTAAATCTCATCAAGAGAGACAGATAAAAAGCAATGGAGCTAAAATAAACCACCAAAAACATTCATTGCTGCTGTTATGGTTTTATTTTATTTTTTTTTAAAACAGAATGTATGTGAAGTTAGTACTTCATTAACAAGAATCATTTATACATACATATACACTCAAAGATATCACATGCCTTTTTTTTTCTGTTTTTTTTTAATGTTTCTTGTGATAACTAGAATATGTGTCTGCTGCTGCAAGAACATTCATTCCTCAAAGCATGACTAAATCAAAACAACTTTGGATATAAACTTTGTCAGGACTCTAAGAAACTTGGAAGGCAAGGAGAAGCAATGGCTATTTTTCCACCAATTTTTTTTCTTGCTCATCAAAAAGGAATTATTACTTCTTTAAGAATGAGAAACATATTATCTGCAATCTAGCTAACATCTAAAAAGTGGGTATTATGCTTATATGCATATATTATTCTTGAACAAACAAAAATATAATTAGCTTGAAGCCAAACCGCATGTTAAGAAAGATCACATTCCTTTTAGTCTATAGTCATTGCTAAAAAAAGATAGATAGATAGAGGGATATTGAGGAGGAAAAGCATCGATATTCTTGACAGGCAATTAAGGGTTCATCTGAGGGACTTCAAAGGAGCATGTAATTAGAAATTCAATGCTATAATGCAGACAAATACCAAAGAAATTCACATTTCTCAAAAACTGGTTTGGAAAGTGAATGACATCCACATTAGCATTTACAGATATAAATACTTACATGGAATAATTCTCGTTAGTGCAGGCATGCACGTATAAACTTGCACTAATTTTAGTGGTGTTATCACAGCACAATACTAAGGATTAATTACAAATGTGACCTCCAAAATAAAAATCTAGAGTACACAAGAAGTCTTTTGTATTCTGATGATTTTAAAGAAAACATTCATTTGAGAAGCTTAAGCATAGATATAGATTGAAAAAATTATATACAACACCACAAAGCTGTGATCTTTAAACAGAACATTTTCTCAATCATTTTTTTTTCAGTCAGCAAAAAAATTTTGAGACTAATGAGAGTTTTTTTTGTTTTCTCCTTACCTTCTCTCACTGTCCCATATTTCTTTACCAGCTCTCAAGGAAAGAAGCAGGAGAGAAATAGGAACCTCCTACTCCCCCAAAATATTACACTGAAAACAAAAATATGGTGAGGTGTAGATTTCAAAAGGCTTACTTGTCCCCTGCTTCTCTCTTCTCAGCTCTGTTAACGAATTCCCTAAGAAATTCCAATGACAGCACAGCAGTTGGCACTTTCTCCAGCAGATATGCACAGATCTCCATTTACTACTATCCTATACGTACAAAAAGTCACATAAGGAAATAAAATATTTATTTGCTCAAGATATTTTGAGAATATTTAGAAGATAAAATAGAGCAAAATACATAGCATATACCTCATCTTCAAAGGGCTTTTTTTAACCTACTAAACTGTTATTCATCCTAAAAACTTGCTTCATCAAGGTACAGCAGAAGTATCATTAAAGATGTGCTATTGAGATTTTAATTGTTAATTTTCCAGAAAGAGGTAGACTATTAGACTACATTACAATGAAGATCATTTTTCAAGTCCTTAAGTACTAAGGGACTCTCATGCTCATAAGAGCATCAAACAATGATCTAGTTCAACAGCTCAGTCAGGTCTTGTCATGCTCCTGACAAGCTGAAGAGCTGGACCTCTCCACACTGTCAAGTATTTAAATTTTGAGAGAAATTTTAAGTAATTACTTCTTTCGCAGAATTATCACCTCAGTCCTTTAACTCTCATCTGAGCAGGAACACACTCGCAGCCATGAAAGACTTAGGCTTTGAAAAAGGGGGAGAGGGAGTGGAAGAAAAAGGAAAAATTATAAGAATATCAGAATTTGAAAAGTTAGTATTAAATAACTTTTCAACTCAAAGTCCAGCCTCAAAAAAGCTAGAGAAGAAAAACAAACCTGTAAGAGAGAAGCAAAAGCAATTCACATATACTGATAAAGACACTACTGTTCAAGCTGCCAGTCTTCCACTGCTCTCCAGTCTTGGAGGACATCCAAGAAATGAGAATTGCAGGAGTTCAGTGCTTTGTTGCCTATGACTGTACCCGAGGGACCTCATCACAGAACATGAAATGAGCTGGCTTTTCTAAGTAATTTGGATAATTCAGTTGTGTCTAAGGTTGAACGTTTACTACAAACTACACATCTTCTTGGCTAGGTAGCAGGTGGATGTAAACTCATACCTTCCTGGCTGCAGGGTGTGTCAGAATTTGTCTACTTCCCCTGTACTTGTTACTGTTCTATATTTTTTTATACTGCAGCCTTATTCCATTTCTATGGATACCCTGATATTACAGTAATATTATGTGAAATTAACAGGAAAATACAATGTTAAGAATTTTATTTCATTATGATTAAGCATATGTGAACTAGTGTTGCACAGTTAAAAAAAAATTAAAACTGTACCAGGCATGAGGACTTCAATGCCAGACTTCATCTTGCTGTGTTATGATATGTGCAGGAGCTGTAAATCTTTGCCTATCTTTGGTTGGGGTTTAACTGAAAATTGATCTCCCATCATTTTTCTTTAAAGCTTGAGTAGAACTCCAGAATGCTGGCCAACATTTCCTTTCTCAACAAAATAGGATCTACATACATTTAAAGATGCGCGAGAGCTGAAACTGAACTTGCAACATTTGCCTACATGCTACAGCACCAGTAACCAAAAAATAGCTACTTTGTAAAAAGACATTTGTATTCCTCACCACTGAAAAATAGTATATAAAGCCATTTTTAATATGCAAGTATATATAAAATGGATTTTGAACCTATGCAGTTTTGTTTTGGTGGGTCCCTTAACATATAAGCAGTAAAAGTTATAGGGATGTTTTATATTCTCAGTTCCTTATAGGAATAGACTGGGAAAGCTGTTTTCAATACTTTGCCAGTGTACATTTTAATAGGGAAAAATAACTGCTGATTATTATGAAACAATGAGCCACATTTCAAGTAATCCAGCCAATCAGTAGAAAGGATTTGAGGCCTTCTGGTTTATATTTGCGTGCAAACAGCTGTATTTCATTTTTTAGCCTCTTTGTTTTCCAAAGCTTTTTAACTTTTTGTCAGATAAAATCCTTGTTGTCATGGTGGCCAACACACTAGTGAAATTAGGGTGGGGGAAGGGGAAGAAGCATAGGGGAATGGAACACCCCTGGGTCAAAGTTTGTTAAAAATAAGAAAAAAAAGCCCCCCAAAAACCAAAACAAGACAAAACCCCAAAAATGCAGGATCAGAAACAAACCCCCTCCCCCCTCAACCCTTCCAACTATCCCAAAATAAAATGAATATGTAGAATAAGAACAATTCATCTCTACATAAAGTACTGATTCCAGAATATGTTACTTGGAACTGTAAATACTGCTTAACGTAGTGATCTCAAATCACAACACTGAATAACTCGTTGCTAAAAGATAGTATAAAAAAAAAACCCAAACAACCAAACCCTCTCTCATTTAAAATTGACACCATAGAATTCCTAATTTCCTCGTTTTGGTAACAATTTATAACTTCCTTGGGAAACTGTTTGGATTTTTTTTAATAAAGCAGTTGGGGAAGAATGAACACTGGAAGAAGACCAGCTGCAGAACATGTGGTTCTTAAAAATTAAAAATAATAATTTCATGACTTTGTAGTGGTTTATTGCATCTTTTGAGGCTTACTTTAAAATTTAATAGTTTGTTGCACTATAAAAATCTGAGTGGAATTTCAGTAGGGTCAAAACATCTAAATCTATGTAGAACTGCAAATTGAGCACGGTTTTCTCAGTTAGGACCTCCAGCAGTATAAGTTTATGTCACAGAACTACTGCATACAGGGTATAATAGTGTAAGTGCTCCACGTTCCATGTCATCTATGTATGAGGTATGGCTTCATCAAACCTACATCTCAGTATTATGGGATGCTTTGATCAGCAAAGACCCAAGAAATGATTGCAATAATCAGATGACAACCTAAAAGAACATCGTATCAGGTTAGGTAATGGCCAGAAGTCTAAGCAGAAGGAGGCTTCATGGTACACAAGTCATTTAGTGTATGAACGCATCTGTGCTTTCAATCTCTTTTCAAGGAACAGCCACTTCTGATAACATGGAGAACATCCAGAAGAAAACCCCCAAAATTTAAACTCGGGGCCAAATTCAAAGGCTTGCTCAGAACTCTGACTTCCAAACATAGCTTTCTCATGTCAAACACAGAAAACAGTTAAAGTAACATTTTAAATCTTTTGTCTCTATATGGCCCAAGTTGACCCTGAAATTCCATGGGATATTTTGCTACAAACTAATCAGAAATGCAAAATGTACTTGTTCAAAATTGTTTATGCACGATGTAAAATTGATTTTTTTTTTTCCTTTAATACTAAAATCTGGTCCATCTGTTGAGAAAACGGAATATTCTAAATATATACAAAAAGTAGATCTGCTTCATTCCACTCACTATACCCTGTGGTAGATGCATTTTCATCAGTATGTTTGTCTTGCAGACAAAATGAATATCAGATGGTGGTTTTGAAAAAGGGCAGACCTAACATGAGGTGATTAGTTTCAAAACCAGATTTTTATTCTTGATAAATTATTACCAAATACAATCATCTGTTGATTGAGGATATAAAACAGATTGGTCATACCATAACCTACAGGTTAAATGAAAAAAGGAAATAAGTTTATTTAACATAGTCTTGCATTAAGCTCCCAAGCAATGCAAATCTAAGGCAAATAATTAAATTTCCAATTTAAAGATATACATTTGTTAATTCAGACATTTCTTGGTCATCTATTTCTTTACTGGATATTCTATCCACATTGTATACTATGCATACATTGTACATGGACTTTTACACACGTATATAAATTAATCGTTGCAAGTTGAAACGATATATGTACTCTGTACAAGACTTATCAAATGGAATTGTCATTACCATTTTATTCAGTTAAAAATCAATAATCTATTACATTTGTTGCTTATGTGAAGAAATTTGAGGAAACTGCTGGCCTACAAAAAGAAATTCTGATTGAGTACTCAGAGAAAAATAAAGTTATTCTTAAAGCAGTAGAAGACCTGGAAGAAAAAGAGCTTTGACTTACTAAAAGCATCATAACAATACTTGGGTAGAGATCTTACTTGAAATAGTAGATCTTGAAATGGTGGCACAATGAATTATTTCTGGAAGAAATCATACTCCTTCGAAACTATTTCTTTTATCTTAAAGGCAATCATAGCTGTACTGTGTTTAACATGAAGATGGAAAAAAGAATGTGACCCCAAATTTCCCTAACATTCATTCACACCTGAGTAAAATTTATGACAATTTTATCTGTTTTCATTGCATTCTATGACATGGAGTAATCTAAGCAGTTTCCTGAACAAAAATTCTCATTAAAATGATAAAATTATAGCCATGCACATAAGCATTCCAAGTCTAGTAGTGAACAAGCATGCAAAATGAAAAAACTGAAATTTGCCATTTCTGGAGATAACTCTGTGGCAAGGTTTTTAAATCAAAAATAAGTACTGACTAGAAGTCTTAACATTCTCTACACGGACCACACTCTATTAACGATAAATCTTATCCAGTTCTTCTGTTAAAGTTTCTAAAAACAGCAGGCTAAATCTATGGAAAGCTATTGTTTTTTTTCTGGTTTTAGTTAAATGTACAAAATTTTCACATACAAGAAAAGCATCACCCTCACTTATTGTCCATCTGTCAGTAGCAGGTTTACTCTTCCAATGTTCAACCTGAACACGCTTTTACCATATTGAAGTAGGGAAAAAGAATACAGCATTCTGCATTCTTGAGCAGACAGAAATATTGAAAGTGACTTGAAAAAAAACACAAACAAATAGCCTCCCCCTCCAAAAAAAAAACCAAAACCAACCAAACCCTACATCATTAATTTCACTTCAACATCATTCTCAGATTTTTAAAGCCTTCTAAAACGTTTAAGTGTTTTTGCTGTTGAATAAGGGCAGCTTAATTTTATGCTTTCCATAATGTACTTGGAAGTACCCGAGTAAAGTTCCACTGACACGAAAATTACAAAGAACTACGGGTTTGTCTATTTGTTTCCCCCAGCAGCTTGTAATTCTACATTAGGTATCAGAATTTTCTGAAATATAGCTATATATTTTAATGAAAATAACTTACTCTTTAGAAATGAGATTTTTTTTTTTTTTTGCTATTCAAACTTTCTATGATATTGTTAGCTTGTACCACTTTGTTCAATGATTTTGCTTTCTCACAGCAGACTTTTTCCAGATGGGAAGTAACCAGGATCCATAAGAATGTTATGACTTTTAGCCGCTTTGTCTTTCCTTTTGAATATCTTTTGTGTTCAATCTAAGTGCTATTACTTAGGATTTGATATAATTAATTCTTAAGCCTGAGACTTCCCTGAATACCATCATTTGCTTCATAAGGCATGAGGCTCACTGAAGTAAAGGGATCAGCAATCATGATTAGAACATCACTCGTATGAAGTTTAATTCTGATCCCTCCCTGTCAGCCATCTGTATTTATTCTCCTGTTGTGGCCTTCCCCAGTTTTTTTCATGCAAGAGACTCTATGGTCACAGACGTAGGCATTCCTGTTAAACGAACAGAAGATTGATTTTTTCAGAGTCTCTTAGATGAAGTGTATTTTTATGTGTTCAGCTGTAAGAAACATACCCAGCACCTAGTGATTATTATTTGATTTACCAGCTTCATATTACGCAAAAGTAACAGTAAAATTATACAATTAAATTTATATCAGACAGGAAAGGTGGATTGAATAGCATAATGAGAAAAACTAAAAAAGTAGGTCTGAATGAAGAAGAAAATTTTAGGTACCTGGAGTATGTATGTGCAGGCATCAAACAACAGCAGCAAGATCCCTCAACAGAGGTCTCTAGTAGATGACTCAATTGCACCGCCAGTACTAAGAATGAATTACTATGTAAAGCATGCAGAAGCCTGTTCCTCAAAAGTAGCAAAACAGGCATTATGAAACCAATTTCATTTTGCAGAATTTACATCAAACAACATTGTAGTGTAGTCCATCATTTACCAAATGTGTGATACAGGGAAACTTTCACCAGCTCCCTTAGTCTTGCTTCAAAGGCTTCAGTGCAACATCAAATGATTTTCAAAATACTTTTTCAGGTCTTATCATAGCCACAGAAAAGATTTTAAGAAGGTGTTCTCAGCTGTCTTAATGTCTATAGTCTCACAAGAAAAGTGCATACCAAAAACCCCTAAATTCTGCAATGTCAAATGACTGATGTTTCCTACTAGCCGCATTCCACAAGTATTTCTCTGCATTTAATGTTCAGAAGAACAAGTTCCCTTATTGAAATGGATCTGTTCCAAGTCACAGTTCAGTTCATTCTCACAGAATCTGGAAATTAGAGCATGGACTCAATTTGAAATTTTCCTGTATATCCACTAACTATTTAACAATGTTCTCAGCAATTTCTATCTTTACATGGACATCATTAAGGAGTTTAAATAAGGATACAAGGTATTTTTTATTCTCTCTCTCCACCTTCCTCAAATGCCTCCTTAAATTTAGAGTATGGTGTTATCTAAGCCTGTAATTTTCACAGAGTTTAACTATCACTGCTACAGAGACAAAGTTAACCATGCTTAACTTAGCAAATACGTCACTTGAACACAACATTACATAGCTCCTGAGAATCATAAAGTAGCTCTGGCATGGAGCTGTCACTAAGAAACAAAGAGAAATTACAATGCCACTAACTAAACAACTTGCTGTCAGTGGGCTCAGCTGTGACAACAGAAATGTTTGTGTTTGCCTTTTCTGCTCTAGGTCTGAGAGCCAAGAGAATGCCCAGTCATCACCGTGGAAGCTCCTACAAAGAAGTTCACCCTCTAACTTTTCCATTTTGAATTTTGTTTTTCTTTTTACACTCCAGAGATCATTTGTTTGATCCATCACTTTAAATAAGGTGAACAACTGATGAAGTCTGCATCTGCCTCACTGGTAAAGAGATTCTGCGGTACGCTGACTATAGATGTATAGATTTTTCTGTCAGGCATAAAAGGGTTAAAGAATGCAACTTCTGCATTAGAGAAAAAGCACAGAAATAACATGTAGTTGTTTCTTACAGGTATTGTCAGTGAAACTGAACAACTTTTTTTCTCTAACCAAAGTGGAGTGTGTCCATATCTCTAAAAAAGAAGTTTCTGAGTCCTCTAGTATGAAAGCAAATATTTCATGACTTTTCCTGGACCTGCTAACTCCCTCTCCCCACCCCCCCAAAAAAAAGAAATAATAATAATAAAAAAAAATAAAATCACCCTCCCCCCTCAAAAAAAGAAAAAAAAAAAAAAAATCAAAAGAAAGTCCGTTTTCTTGAAAATTTCCTCTTTAGCTCTCGGTTTCTAAAGAATACCAGCTTTTCTCCTTCCTGGCTCTTGGCAAAGATAAAACCTCTAAAACCCAGGTAATCTTGGCTAAGTGAAAACAGGACAAGATTTTTTTTTGTTTGCTTGTTTTGGGGTTGTTTGCACTATGAAAGATCACATGTGGGAAACCAAGAAAGCAAAGAAAGAACCCTCAGATCCTGGCTGAGGCAACTGCAGAGTGATGAACTGCAGGCAGAAAGAAGGGAAAGGAACTTCACAGCACAAGAGGAAAAAACAAGTTTAGGCTTCCTCTTTGCAGGCAGAGTTAGCTGGGAGATGTGGAATAGTTTCAGGCTTCAGGGGAGCTTCAGAATAACCGCTAGGGGAAGATGACACTGTCTTCTCACCTAATGTACTTCAAGAAAGATAAGGAATTAGAGTTAGAGACTTGGATAAAAGCTATGGCTGTTTTCTGCAGTTCATCATATAACTGGATAAATAAATACACTCAAAAACCCTCCCAAACTTTTCTGGTACAGGATAATTGCACAAAAGCAGTCAAAGGAGATGAGTCCCTGTCTCACATCCTGTTTGTATTTGTGCTCAAAAAGTTCCAGGGAGACAGAGAAGAACAGCTGCTCTTGTCACTAACCAGCTCAAGACTTTTCCTATTGAAAGCTATTTTACTCTCAGGGGGATAATGGGTTTTCAGAGCTGATGGATCAACAGGCCATTTCCTTTGATTCTAGTGAAAAGGCCATTTTTACCCAAGTTGAGTGCATACATAAAGATAAGTGATACCCATTTACAGTAGGTTATCTTTATTTCTCTTTTCCTCAAAACATATATGAACATGTAAAAGTTGCCCAAGTGATGCCTGAAAGAAATGGTCTTCATAACAGCAAACAGGAAACTGTCTTGAAGAGCTTTGTCAGGATGTTCATAAGTATGCTACACAACAGTGATACTCGATGACACAATTTTTTAACTACATAGCTTTTTCCTTTGAGCATTCACAGCCATCTATGAGCAATACATCAATAACACACAGCAGTATCAACATAGGACGAAGGCATTCCACAAAAGCCTTACTAAAAGGATGAGCGCACTATAAGGACTCCTTCCTAGAAACTTCATCCTTCAGAAAGAATTTCCTTGCTTTGGAAAACATTAACCTTCTTTAAAACCAAAAGAGATCTCCTGGCACATCCATTTAGGTTATTTTTAGAGCAAGCCTTTCTGCCTTTTGTTAACTACAGAGAATAAGTACAGCACAACATATGCAACAGCTTTGAGAAAACCAAATAGAACCATCCAGAGCCTGATAACCAATCAATGTGGGGGAAGTGAACACCTCCTCTGTGAGACCCCGCCTCTAAGACAGCTAATGTAAATCTCTCTTCACTGAGATCAGCTACATGTTTGCCTTTCCCCATTCTGGATTTTTTGATTTTGCTCCGAAATGTTTCTCCCCTAGCTGGGACAACAGAGTGGTGCTTCATCTATCAAGTTAAAACCCAGCTGCACTCAGCACCAATTGAGACAGGGTGAATCTGCTCATGTACAATCAGAACACATTCATATTTTCTATACAACTGAACTCCATTGATTAACCTTATGAAGCAGCTACATTGGTAACTCTGATCTCCCAAAATATTCACATGCGATGTGTATGAACTGAGGCTAAACTACTTTCTAAGAGCACGATAACATGTAGTTAATTATTGCAGTGTTCTGAAGACAAAAAAAGGTCATGGAAAAAACTATAGTATTGTTTTTCTGTGTTACAACTGTACAAATAAGCAGCCACCACAAGAAGTGCAAGATCTGTAGCCCCCATTTTTCAGAGGTGTTGATTTTTCCAAAGGACAGTAAGGGACAGAGCCCAAAGTTGCTGAGTGTGCTCAATGATGTAAAAGAGTAATGAGGCATAGCACTATCTTTTTTAAATGGAAAAACATAACCAGAAAGAACCAGAAAGGGCAGGAAATGCTATTAGTGAAGCTCTAAAAAAAAAAAATAATAATAAAAAAATCAACAATTCTGTACAAAAGCAAATTTTGAACTAGCTCCAAAGATGTGAGATACATTTAATAGTTTCCTTTTCCCATGCCTACTTTTTAGACTACCATGAAAGAAAACAGACTGCAGTAACAGAACTGATGCTGCAATGCACTTTCAAGCATGAATTCAGTCATTCATCAAAATTTGCTGAAATGTTCATACAGTGTAACAGAAAAAAAAACAGAGAATCAGCAATATTAGAATAATAAGAAAACTGGGCAAAATGGGTGGAAGCACCAGATTTTATGTCTAGATTCCCCTTTCAGTAGCACATAACACCATTAAGACAGGTCCTGCTGATCACCATATTATCAATACTTTACACTGGTGTTACGGTAGCCCTGAAAAACACAGAAACAGTGGTTGTATAGAGACATGGTGAAGTCCAATTGAGTTAACTGTTAGATAGGGGCTAGCATTAAGTTTCAGACTCCACGGCATCAAAATGTGGGAAGTATATGAAACTTTAGGATGAGATAGCAGAGACGCGCTGACCTTGTAAAATACCAGCAACAAAAAGAGTGACAATCTGTGTGTCAAAAAAATTATGTGCCAGATATTCACAATGATGTGATCCACCACTTCAGTCAACAAAACACCAGACTGAAGACCTTACACACAGCATTTTCCCCTCCTTTCCCATAGGAGTGAACTGTCATCTAGAAGTATGCGTAGGGCTGAATTTTACCTGCATTCTTTGAAACCTGCACTATTTGAAATCACTTGTCATGAAAAGTGGGATCAATGTAAAACACAACAGTAGCTTCCCCACATGTTGAGTGGCTGTGACAGTTCAAGCATGCAATTTTACAGCAGACAGCAAACAAGATTGGGAATTCAGGGTTAAAATATCCAGTGAAATTTTGTCTTATAAAGTAATGAAAGTTGACCAAGAGAGTAAATCAAAAGGATCTCCTAACAAACTGAAAACAGCTGTTTGGCTGAGTTTGTCTCTGATTTAAGTTTGGTAATTATTGCTCTACTGTGGCTCAAGGTTATTCTGTATTAGTGAAATATGATATCATATGAAAATTATCCAACTTCTTAATTTACTGTAGCATCAAAAATTCCACTGTATAAAAATCAGCTGGAAACATAACCTTCTAAAAACTTACCTATAAACCTTTTAAATGACCATCTGTTTGTCTGACACACAATTACACAAAATTAAATTACAATAAACTACAATATCCTAATGCCAAACAAATGATATGTCACTTCTAGTCACTCTAGGTTTTCACATAAATATACTGAAAAACAACTTAATAAACTTGAAGACAGTGCTATAGCCTCTTGGCTTACCCTGGAGTATTATACTCTGTATTAGCATGCAGAAAAATTGCTCAGATTCTTACAAGAAGGAAGCTTTCCTTTAAGGTCTTCTCATACCAACAGAAGCACAAGATACAAAGCTACTAAATTTAATTTTTCAAAGCTGAAGAAAAAAAAAGCACAGTAAACTTTTGATTAATTTAAACTGAAGTCACTCAACTAATATGTGACCCCCCACTAATTCCAAAGTATATACTGTGGGTTTATTAGTTGTTTTTATTTAAGCTATTAGGCGCCTTCATTGTCTAAGAAACCTGAATCAATTATCTATGTTAATAATGTAATTACTACAATATTATTGATCTGCCTGTTGGACATCAAGCAATGCACAAGTTCATGAAAGTGTTCAATTGGCTGGAGCACGATTTTAACATTAAAAGTGAAGACACACCATGTGTGTTCTGTGAGCTGTGTGCTAGGACTTCTCTTCTGTAAATTCAACAAAAAATTTGTTCCCCCTCACACACAGAATCTTTAATTCTAAAATACACGATTAACACAAAAATATTTTATTAAACAATAACACATTCCTAGTAAATTATTACAATGTTCGCCAATTTCTCAGTTGAGATATAGGCAAATTAAACCTTCACCAAAACAAAATGCATGTATATACATTCAAAAAATGTGATAATTACTAAGCATATGCCACAGAAATACCATTTTGAAAATACCACAGTACTAACAAATTTTATGATGTCAACAAAGATTGGACATACTCAAGCAGGAAGAGCAGTAAACTGACTGCTCGCTCTTTTTAAAATAGAGTGGGCTCTATGCATGTCTTTCTCAATATGTAACAAAAAACAGGCAAACGTCAATCTGAACTCCCTTCTGCCTATTCTTTGCCAAGGAGCTATTTCCATATTGATGTTGTTTAAATTAGATACTCATACAATAGAAGCCAATAAAGGCACTTTGGCTATGAAAAGCATCAAGACACCCACCCAGCCAAGGACCCCCAGCAGCATCCCTGAAGAAACCAATTGGAAGCAAATGAATTCCCCACTGTTTTGAATGAAGGGCCCTATAAAAGAAGCAGCTATATTGAAAGAGAAAGAAATAAAAAGGCACAATAATTCTAATTCATCTGCTGATCTCAAAATGCTTTGTACTTAGGGCACCAGAGAACTCTACCAGCTAACTACCAGCTGGAGGACAGTGAGTTCCAGCCTTGCCCCTTACAGAAGGCTGGGAAACAACAAGGCCTAGTGGCTTGCATGGCTTCAGAGATTTCCTCTGCACACTTTCAGGCTCCCTTTAGAAGCATTTCCTAGCTGTTTCCCAGTCTAAATGTAGCCCATACCCATCCAACTTTAGCAGTTTGGTTTTATTAGAAAATAGAGGGTATTTCCAAAGAAATTTTTGCGCACCTACAAGTCATCTTCAGTTCCAGCATCTGATGTAAACTGTCATATCACCTACTAAACATGTTTTTCAAACAAACACACTCTGGATCCATGAATGACACCAAGGGCTGTCACAGCTAAAGACACTTATCCAGTGTGTATTAATAGACTGCTTTCTTCTTCCAACTGAGATCATAGAAATGTATAACAAAGATTTCCTTTAAAGAAGAGGATACATACTGAAGAGGGTGAAAATGACAAAACCTTGTCATTAAGCACACTGAGTCAGGCTTACTCTCAATGGAAGTGAAAGAAGTCTTTAATTTGCATTTAAATTCAATAAAGTTTACTTAATTTAACATATTGACTGTTGATTTCCATGAAAATTATAACTAGCACAGAATACAAGTTTCTAAAAAAAGGCTTGCACCAACTTTATGCACACATTTCCCAATAGATCTGCTCAGTAACTGCCTAACCCTGAAGGCAACTTTCTAAGCTTAATGTTCTGTAAGCTCACGGTGATGCTTCTGTGTTCATCAAGATCTGCCTTTACAGCTAAATTATTTTCCTGCTTAAGCCTGTTCAGGTTTCAAAAAACTTAAGCAGAGCAAAACACAAACCATAAGAAGGGCCCAATCTAGTATGTAAACCCACAACATACTTAACAGGTACACACAGACCAGGGCCTTGTGAAAACATGTCTATGGGCACTTACAAAACACCACTAACAAAAGATGTATTGGTACTGCTCAGCTTCAGTCATGGGGAAACCCAAGCAATGTGGTTCAAACCTTAGGGTTCAAATCTTTTCTCAATACAAAAGTGGTTCAACATCTTCTATCTGACAGACTAGCTTTACTTTGAGACTGCCTTTCAGCAGTAGTGCTGGAAAGCATCAGAGTGCCCAAACAGCATATGCACAGCATCAGAAATAGGCTATAAGGGATAAAGGATGCCTTTATTGCTTAAAATTTCAGATTCACCTAAAAGTACAGGGTGCTTGCTCTGTTATGGAGGGCATCAATCCAGAGTGTTTCATTTCCTCAGAAGTGATCTAGCCATCTCTGGATCTGGTCTCCACACAGGAATATAGAAAAGATCTTTAGCATGACCATTCTGCATTATTTAATACAAAGATCCTCTGTGTAATTCTGTATCTTGCAGAGGAATACGTAGTCTTGAATATTCATTGTGACAGTTCTACAAGGCAACTATAAGAACTGCTGTGACATCAAAGTGACATGACAAAAGTGACCATTTCTCAACAATGGCTACATAGGGCTGAATATCCAATGCAGACTGCTCATTTGCAGACAATGGCTAGATCCTTCCCCTTCTACCTCTGTCATACATGACCAAAAAACCCCTACAAAACAAAACCCCATCACAATAACACCCCTCCCCAAAATATGCACACAACAACAAACAACAACAACAAAAAAAAACACAACCAAAAAGCCAAACAATACCACAAGCAAACAAAAATCACCAATACAGCCCCCACCCAAGCAGTAAAAAGAAGCTTTGGCTTAGGTACCCATTAAATGGATATTGCTTTTCCTCAAAAATGTCTGAACATTCAACTTCTATTGATATTTAGAGCAATAGACTGTTAGTGCTTTAAAAGATGTATTGCATATATTTCCCTGAGGAAACTATTTCCCATTTCCCTATTTAATGCAGGAGAAGTTATTTTAATCCCTGACAACATTCAGTTAACATTTTATTTTGCATTTCTATTTGCATGGTGTTTTTCATTTTAAGATCAATGACGTTTTCCTCTTAATTAAATTATGCTTTCACATACTGACACACAAAACTTGAAGATGAGCTCATCCACCACCAAAATGCCCCTGCAGTCAGAATGCAATTTCTCTTACAATAAGTGCTTTGAAATTTCAGATGACAAAATCTTAGACAGTGACTACAAGATCCAGCAGTATATGACCTCTATTGGTTAATATTTTGTATGCACTGCAATCCAACTTCTTTTCTGTACTCATACTAGAGACAGCCATAACAAAAACACATTCCTCTGCCATTTTGTCAGCCATACTACAGAGTTCCCCCCTTCAAGACACATCTGAAACAGTGTCCAGCACTAAAATCTTTCCATTTTACTGGAAAAAGCTTCTTTTTGTAATAGGATCCAGAGTGGAGGTGAAACAATTCAAAAGGGAGTATAAATCTTGAGCTACTTTACTAAAAATGTTACACTGCTGTCAGTATCTCAGTATGTGACTATCGGCAGTGATGGTATGCAAGTGTCCTCACACACACTGCAAGTCACTGCCCAGCTGTACAGCAGCTGGTTCCAACTAAGCCCAGGAAAGGTCGAGGGTGATATGAATCCTCAAAGTACTTCTGGCTTCTTGTGTTTATCTTTGATGACCAAAGAGTGCAAATGCCAAAAAAAAGAAAACAAATACTTTCCTTCACCTTGGATTTTTTAAATGATCTAATGCCTTTGTCTCCTACAAGAAGAGTTCAAAACATGACACTTGTATCTACAGAATGGTCACTGGTTGCCACTGTGCATGAAGAAGGGAGAGCAGAAGCCATTAACCAGGCAGATTTCAGTTGCCTACCTTGACAAGGACACAGGATTATTCCCAAAAACATTTGCTGACCTAGCAGTCTCAATGGTTTCTAAAGTAACATTCTATTGATAGGTACATGACTTCCAATTCACAAACCGAAAGGGCTGGGATTTAGCCAATTTTCAGTCTTTTGCATGCTAAAGGAGTTGTTGTGTTCTGAAGTTGTATAGCAACGTAATGCTGGAGCAGAAATGACCAAAGAAACTATCACATTGATTCAGCTGTAGAATGAGCTAGTCAAATGGATCAGACTGCATCACAGCTCAGTCACATATTAAAAAAAAAAGAAATTAAGAAAATTTCTGCATTGATTGCAGGTTTATGCTTAGTAAGCTCCAAGCAGAGAAAGGTAAAAACATAACACTCCACAAAAGCATGCTATATGCTTTGCTTCACAAATCTAACGGTACAGACAGATAAGAGTCAGGTATATTGAAAAATTAAAGACAGACTTACCCACAAAACATCTTACAATTATAAGATTCTGTTGAGGTAGGTACTTCTCACTATACTTTTTTTCAATTCTCCGCTAGCAAAAGAGACTTCATAAACTTGTGATAGTTTTGCCATTTGAAATCTAACCCTCGTTTGATACAGTATTTGGAATATAAACATGGCAAATGGTACAGAAGTAAACAACCTGACACATAATGAAAATATATAGAGCTCAGGGAAGAAATTAGGTGTACTGATTAGCTATAAAAGCCAGTTCTGCTGAAAATAATGCAACACTCAGGTGCTGCTTTTGATTACTCACATGGCTGTGCCACAGATGAAGCTTAGTCTCATCTGCTTGG
This sequence comes from Pezoporus occidentalis, assembly GCF_034315485.1. Lineage (NCBI taxonomy): Eukaryota > Metazoa > Chordata > Aves > Psittaciformes > Psittacidae > Pezoporus > Pezoporus occidentalis. The sequence goes on from NW_026912865.1 coordinate 2,894,159, forward strand.
GCCTTTCACTACTTTGCCATGTGTCTACATCTTCTTTTCCCTCTACCTATGCTTCCTCCAGCCATGCACTTTCAGTTTCACCTTCGTTTGAAGCGCTCATTCAGGCATTTTGGTAAAGGCCAAAAAGACTATTTTCTGTTCTGCAAATTACTTTGGTAGCAAGAGAGGAGAAAAAAATCACCTCACCCAAAAATCCAGAAATGACATTTCCTATTGCATATGATGGTCCTAACCAGCCACCAGCAACCACCTTCTTGCTGTGACCTCAAGAATGCTGCAGTGTTTGCTGCACAGGAAGCTTCGCACAGGACAGAAACGTTCTCATCTCATCTAGCCCACAGCCTCATAGTTAGATAGGCTGTGGTTGATTTGGGTCTGAACACTCAAACTGATTTTCCACAAGACAATAGGCACAAACTAGTCCTGATAATTTCAGCTGGACTACTCACACCAGCTTTTTACCAGTGGGCACAAAAGTTCTGCTGTTTGCTTTAAAATAAATACAAATTGGTAAGCAGGAGCTAAACAGTTTGCCACCAGCACTTCCTCAGAAGCATGGATACAGCTGATCTCTAGTAACGATTTTGTGCTTTGCATCTTGAATAATGGATACTGTTTTTGTGTTCTGTATTTACTAGTGGGTCTAGACACCTATATTTATTACTGAATCTAGGTTGTTTAACTTAATTGTAATGGAAAGCTTAAGACTAGCTTATACACAAAATTGTCCACATTTCAGAAATACCCCTGTGAGCATTTAAAATCCATGGATTTAAAGTTAAGAAAATCAAAATGTTCTTCATGCCAGGTAAACATAATTAGTATGGATGATGAAAAGTACCTTAGAGTTCTAGGATGTTCTTGGACCTCAGAAAGAGTAAACTCAGATCAATTTACATTATACTGGTAGGTGATTATGTCAAATATATACACATATGAAAACAAGGATATGCACACATACGTATTCACAAACAGTTCAGGAATGTCCAGACTGCCTTGATTTGGATAATCAAGGATTTTAAAAGAGAAGAAAAATTAACATTTTTCACAATATACTTTCTACATGGCTGCTGAATTTCTATTTTAATAGAGACATTCACATCACTGTAGGCTGTAATGACACTGAATAAGTGCTTATTTAAATACTCTCACTGAAATCAGGCAAGGCCAGAGTGACAAACAATTGCTTCTAGATGAAAGCTACTCACATAAATAATGCCAGGACACTCAGCTGGACCAAGCCAGTCAGCAGTTATGACAGTCTGGATCTACATAAACAAGTACCAATACACTGACTTAATTTAACAGCAGCTCTGTTCTTACCATGCCTTTGTTGAATGTAAGCTTGATGTTTTAAGTGTTTTAAGTCAACATTGCAAGACCGTCATTAGCTAAAGAGCTGTGAATCCTAACTCATTAAAAAAAAGTGAAAGTTTTATTTTAGCTTTCAGGCAAAGGCAGCTCATCTTTGTTACCTTCTCTAGTAATTTTTTTCTTCTTTCATTATTCCATTTTAGTACTTTAAGTTATTGCCTGCAAAAGAAATTAGAGAATGTTTTCCCCATAATACTTGAATATGTGAAAGTAATCCAATGTAGTCTTAGGAGATATGAATTGTTGCAGGTTGCTGTCTTTCCAATAACGTTTTAAAATATCCTGCTATTTACATTTTAACATCTAGATTTTGAGGTCCAGTTGCAAGTGTTTACCATAGAAAACTCGTTCAAGCTGGTGTTTGACCTTTGACAGGAAGCTGCCCTCACTCTAGCCAGTCCCAACAAACTAGGCCCAAGACAATAAGCTGCTTTATAGCTATTAGCTAGGCCAGTGTGTTTCTCCAGGAAGACCTCAAGCTGAAAAGCCAACACTCTTGACAACCACAGCTAAGGTACCAAGGGCCCAAGTACTAGACATTAGAAAACAAATGGAAAAGCACACATGGCTACATCTGGAATCCTAATGGGCCACCAATGGCTCCCAGCTAAAGGAAGAATTACCAATGTTATTTTATCATCCCTTGTGCTAACTTAACTGTTTATGTACAGCAATAAATGATTTTTTAAAAACATATTTGGGTCATTATGTCATATACCACCAGCAAGTACGATTGTTTTATTGTGCTTGGAGTCAAAATACACTGCTATACCCAGATGTGAGGGAAGTTCAAAACCCCTAGTCCTTCTGTATTCATTCCTGTTGGACAAATGGATTAAGTTTTTAAAAGGGAAACTGAGAATTTTTATGGCCTGTACTCCCATCACACTAGTAAAATTCGTACTGATATTTTCCTACAGAAGCTTGTCTTGCCAATGATAACATTAAATATTAACTTAGTAAGCAAACCAAAATTTCAACCAACAGGAAATGCCACACATTATTGTCAAAACATCCCCATTCTCTTCTTCCAAAGCCACACTATGCCATATTAAAGAAATAATTATTATGTGCCTTTTTTGTACTTGAACACCTAATGAAATTCAAGGCAAAGCAATCATCATACTGTGGAAAGAAATTAAAATACATATATATTTATTAACAGGCTTAGTAAAGGAGGAGTCTGCAGTTATGGCCCTGAATTTATATGTGCAAACCCAAGCTTTTCCAAAACCTACAATCAGAATGTTGTGTTTCCATGTAATGAAACATGGAATTTATGTAAAGACTCTTGCATAGTGTTTCTAACCCTAGCTACTATTGCATTTAAAATTGAGATCAAAGCAGAAAAACCAAGTTAAATCCTTCAGCATTTGCTGCTTGAGTTAAAAAAAAAATAAAAATCAACAACTCAGTAAACAAACAGCAAGAAGTATATTATTTTTAAAAGACATTGTAATAATTTAAACAAATAGTTCAACATTTGTTGACAATACTATTCTAAAATTGACTGTATCGCAACAGTTTAAATCAATATTTATCAACAAAATATTTCATAAAATTCCCTTCCAAAAAACATTGAAGGTATTTGAAAATAAATGCATAGTTTGGAAAGTGACAACTGAACCCAGTTTCAGTAAATGTAATTCTAACAGACTGACATTCATTTTAATGGAAGCTGGATCAAGTTGTAATCAAAATGAATAAACAAATCAAAGAAATGGGGGGTTATCTTCTTCCCTTTCCATTCTCATTCCCTTTTATCCCATTTGTTGCTACTCCTGTTGCACTTTTGCTCCTTTTTCCCTCTCTGGGGGGGGTCCGGGGTGGGGCATTGGGGCTGATGAATCAGGAGGAGCAGTAGCTGTCAGCTAAGAAAGCTGTTTCTCACAGAAGAAATGGAAAAATAAATAGAAATTTATCAAGAATCTACAATTAACTCCTATTTGGAAAACAGACTTCTACAATCTAACTTTTTAGCATCATTTAACAAAGCTGCAGCTGTACACAGCTGTGGTATTTTGAAATCTAGCTAGCTTCCTAGGAAGATTGCTGACAGTGTCCACACACTCAGTGCACAGGTTATACTACAACTGTGCCAACTCACTCACAGCAAGCCAAGGGGAAACCCAGTTGGGAAGACTGTTAAGAAGCAAATGATCCAAAATAAGACACTGTGAGGAACACGTGCATGTCCCAGACATGCAATGCTTATGATAATGATGATGCACTGAGTAGCATTCTCAACTACATTATAGTGAATCAAGATAGATGAACTGCTCAATAATCTACAGATGGCCTCTGTTAAATTAGCTGGGAGATAGATCAGAAGATTTTAGGGATTCTTCTATCAAAGAAATGAAATTAACACATAATGACTAAGGAAGAGGTGATTAAGAAAATCATTCGCAGAAAAGCCAATACTAAAAGTAAATTCTTTCATAAAACGTTTTGATCACCTTGATTTTCTTTTACTGTTACACTATAGGGAACACTTGTTTGCCATTGAAACACAGACATGTGAATTTGATATCCTATACTTGTGGATGTGTTTTTAAAGCGGAAAGCAGAGTGCGGAATGTGAAATTTCCTTGCTTCTGCTGCCACATGGCAGGTTAAAAGCAAGATTAAGTAAACAGTTAAGTGTTTCCCCTGATTTCCAGGAATAGGAGAAGTATGTTAAAACTAAGAAAAAAAAAACAAAAACAACCCAGCAACTGATCTCTACACATTATAAAGTTGCTTCAGATTGTCTGTTCCATTTCCAAAAAGATACAAAAACCAGGGAATCAAAATACTTAATTCAATGCTGCCACATTTCTATATAATGTAGTGTGCTATATTTATAATGTTTAACTTTGGGATGTTAGTATAAATGTGTGTGTGTATATATATATGTACACATACGTATACATATATTTTTATGCATATGCTATCATCCATACATACCAATTTAAAATTCTGAATACATTTTCCTTCCTGCCTTTCCAGATGTTTTTTATACTTAATGAAAGAAACAGAGCAAGGATTAGAGAACAGTTGCAGAGAAACAGAAAGCACACTGACAAATACTAAAATGATAAATAAAAGTTTTCATACTCACAGAAGCGATACCTTACATATGCCAATTACTCCCTCATGTTATCCTTAGGAAAATTTGGTCCTTGACACAAAATAGATTTAAAAGATATTTAAATCCCCAGGGACTTTATATCAACAGAAAAGAAGGGGGGTGGGGGGGGTGGGGGGTGAGGGGAAGAGAGAGGTCCTTATTTTGTGTTTCATCTGCATATTAGTTCATAGTATTTTCTTCTCCCTTTTCTCCACTCCCTGCCTCCCCTCCCCTTCTTTTTAAGGGAAATGAAATGATTGATTAATCTCAGTGTTTGCCACGTTCACCTGTGCAAGACTCTATCCATCTTAAGCACAATTCATTACGTTAATATGAGTTCTAAATAACACAGAAGGCTTTGTGCAAGTATGTCAAGCAGCAATTTCACCAGAGATTGATATTTTTTAAAAAATCAGATTATTTACAAAATTCTTACTGAGGGGTCCTATTCTTGCCAAACAGTATTTAAACTTTCATATACAGAAACTAATTCTAAAAACATAATTTAAACATTCCTTGCAAAACATTGCTGATATTTATTGGCAGTCCCCATTATAATTTCAGATGTATTTAGTGGCAATAATGAGCAATTTCTACAGTTTCTCACTGCGCTCTCACAAATCAATTAGAAAACCTCAGTTTCTAATGTTATTGGTCTGGCATTTTTCCAGAAAAACTATATTTTATTGTGGAAAAAATGTGTTTTCCCTCTAGTGACTATTTGACAAATGTGTGTTGAGTATTTCTACCATTAAAGTGTCTCATTTTTGTTTACTTTTCTGTGTCCTGGTATCTCCGACAACCTTAGAAAGAATGCACTCAGCTGGCGAGGGGCCTGTTTAACAGCTTGACACATCACAACAAGGTATTTCACACATTTTGGGCAAGTCACAAATATGGTGATCTCTTCAAAGTTCGAAGAGGTGGGGTGAACAATTTTGAAAAAATACTTAAAAGGACACTCCCTGTTAGATAATAAGAAATATTTTAAACCAGTGCAAAAGTACAAAGATATGTTTGCAAATGGTTATGAAATACTTCTACATGTGATTATATATTTTCACAATAATGGTGACTATCAAACATTATATTGCACATTATTTTTTATTGTTGAATAAGACACTGGAGCCAAGAATACTGCAGACTGTAAAAGCACAGCCTGTTGCAGCATATTTCCTGGCCAGCTCTTCATACCACAGATGTCGGGCTGGCATCCCAAACCATTCCATGTATTTACTGGTGTTTTGGGCGTGGGTTTTTTTGTATTAGAAGTCCTGTACTTAGCTGTTCTCCTTAGTAGCATTAACCAAGCAGTTCATAAAGTCTGGTTTTAAATGCAGCTGCACATATCTAACTGCTTTGTGAAGCCACTTTTTTCATGTTCCCTTTAAGATCAGGCATCTCTCATTAATAGAGACTAAATGGCCTGTGACTTAGGATGAGAAAGTTGTTCAAAAGCCAACATCTTGTTTCAGAGGGTACTTTTGAAGCAAATGTTTAACATCCAGTTTAAATATAGGTCTATGATCAAGTATGTGAAGCCATCAGAGCTTAAATACAAACACTGCCAATAAAGTGTCCTGCTAGAATTACAGTCTTCCAAACACTGAGTAAAACCCTTAGGCAACATTAATAATGGACACCAATATAAATGCAACACAAGGTAATCAGAGGCCAGCGCAGCAAAAGTATTGACACCATAACCATAAATTCTTCAACTTCTCAGCAGCCCAACACTGCTCCTACTAAGGTTAGTGGGAGCACAGGCTAACTTTGCACATGTGAACTGAAATCAACTGCCTCCCAATAGAATGTTATTAATAAAAACATCCATGTTTAAAGTTGAGTATCTCAAGACAGGCTCAGACAGTGTATCTTACTGAAGCCAGAAGTGACCAAAATATGAATGTTTGTAAAGTACCAAACTTTGCCATGGATGTACAGCTGATTACTGTCCAACCTTTTTTATATAGGCCAGTGTAGTTTTCTGGAGGCAGTCTACTTCATTGGCTAGGAGAAAAGCAGGAAATTTTTCTATGGCAGGTTGATTTTTTTTTTTTTTTTTTTTAAATTAGCAGATGTTTGAAGCTGCTCTGAGGTTTGGAATGTTGAATAAATCCCAGGGGAGACAGATTAGTGGCAGAAAGCAGGTGAGGTGGTCAAAGGTGGATGTAAATACAATTTATCAGATGACTCTGCAATTTGTTACATTGGTATCACCACTGCACATGTGGCATATATAAAAGTTTTGGCAACTGAAAATGAACATCATTCCTCTAGCCAGTGTCATTCAAGAAACTGTATAGCAACCCAGGGAAATGCTACCAATAAATGAATCAAGAAAAATCCTAGAAGAAATTACTACTTAGTTTAACAAGGAAATCTAGAGTATGCATCCTTGCTCTAAGAAATGGTATGGGCTGGGGTTCTACAAAAACAACAACAAACAAAACCAAAGCCAAAACAAAACAAACAAACAAAAAAAAACCACAAAAAAAAATGACACCTAAAATAAAGCAAACAACCCAAACCCACAAAGCACAAAAACCCCACAAACAACCCAAACCAAAACAACACATATCTCCAACCCACCCTCCAAAAAATAATATTCTTCCATAACTGGCAAGCTAAGCAAGGCAAATAGCAGCTCTCAAGACTAAGCATGAGTCACAGCATGACCAATGTCAGGCTAAATAGTTCAGACATATTCCAAGACTTCTGCCAGGTGCCCAGTTCTCATATCACAGTATCTTTACTTAAAGCTTTGTACAACTTCTGATTGAAAAAACATCCTATTCTGCTAGATGATTTGTAGTAATCTCAGTTATATTCTCCTTAGTCATCCCACAATACTACAGCAAAGTAATATATCCATGCAAAAAATCATGGCTCATTATCTTTAGTATAAAATACTGTATTCCTTCTAAGCAAAACCATCACCATGAATTTATCTGTGTGCTATTTGCTATCTTCTTTTTGGCTTCACAGGCTACTAGGACAACTTAAATGGAATGGACCTTAAATGTTTCCAGACAAAAAGCTGAAAAACTGAATAAAATCAGGAACCAGATGCTTGATCATTAAGTTAGTTACCTAAGAACACTGGCTTCATTCATTCATTAGTGTCATCTTCATTACAAAAACAAAAGCGTGAAGCAAAATCCAGTGGAATATATGTGACATTTCAATCTTCCATGCCATATGCCAGAGATAATGCTTTGATCATCTCTTCTTTATCATGAATACTTTGCAAAACATATGAAGAATTACTATATATGTAAAACAAGTTTGTCAATAACACCAAGCTGTGTGATGCGATTGACACGTGGGAGGAAAGGGATGCCAACCAGAGAGACCTTGACATGCTTCAATAAGGCAAATGCAACGCCCTACACCTGGGTCGGGGCAACCCCAAGCACAGCTACAGGTTGGGCAGAGAAGTGATTCAGAGCAGCCCTGCAGAGAAGGACATGGGAGTGATGGTTGACGAAACGCTCAGCGTGGGCTGGCAGTGTGTGCTTGCAGCCCTGAAAGCCAATTGTGTATTGGGTTGCATCAACAGGAGCATGACCGGGAGGTCGAGGGAGGCAATTCTCCCCATCTACTCCGCTCTTGTAAAACCTCACCTGGAGTACCGTGTCCAGCTCTGGGGCCCCCAGTACAGGGGCATTGTGGACCTGCTCAAGCTAAGTCTAGAGGAGGGCCACAAAGATACTCGGAGGGCTAAAACACCTCTTCGTTGAGGACATGCTGAGGGAGTTGTGCTTGTTCAGCCAGGAGAAGAGAAGGCTTAAAGGAGAACTTACTAGAGTGCACCATACCTAAAAGGGGCCTACAAGAAAGCTGAAGAGGGATTTTTACAAAGGTATTAGGGATATGACAAGAGAGAATGGCTTTAAACCAAAAGTGGGTAGATCAGGCATTAAGAAAAAGAATCTTTACTGTGAGGGTGGTGAGACACTGGAACAAGTTGTCCCAAGAAGTTGCGGATGCCTTATTCTTGGAAGTTCAAGGCCAAGTTGGATGGGGCTTTGAGCAACTTGGTCTAGTGGAAGGTGTCCCTGCCCGTGGCAAGGGGATTGGAACTAGATGACCTTTTAGGTCCCTTCCAGCCCAAACCATTCTGCGATTAGAGTATCAGTCCCCTCACATGCTTGATAACCAGAAACATGGACCTCCATATAAACAAACATCTTCCTGGAAAGTGAATAAATTAAATTTACCAGAACTGTCTAAAAAATACTGAAGTTTGTCTCTTCCTCAAAGATCTTAGTCTTATTTAATGTTATAGACCTAGTACCATTTGACCATCCATACAAATAAAACTATATAATGTTATTCTAAATTGTAATGAAATGCTATAGTATCAATATGCTAATGTAGTTAAGGACTGGAAGTTTCCCTTCTATGAACTAAGAGACTGTCAGCACCAAGCAGTACACATGTACACACAAGGAGTCCTGGTGTAGAGGTAGGCTTGAGGAAACTCCCTCTCCCCTCTCTAGCCCAATACAGCAGAGGAGTCTGGTTGAAGTCCAACTGATATAGAATCATAGAATAGTTAGGGGTGGAAAGGGCCTTAAGATCATCTAGTTCCAGCCCCCCTGCCATGGGCAGGGACACCTCACACTAAACTATGTCACCCAAGACTCTGTTCAACCTGGCTTTGAGCACCATCAGGGATGGAGCATTCACAGCTTCTCTGGGCAACCCATTCCAGTGCCTCACCACCCTTACAGTAAAGAACTTCCTCCTTATATCCAATCTAAGCTTCCCCTGTTTAAGTTTTAACCCATTACCCCTTGTCTTATCACTACAGTCCCTAATGAAGAGTCCCTCCCCAGCATTCTTGTAGGCCCCCTATGATATGAACAGCTCGGAATTGCTAAAGAGGCGTTCTCAAACAAGGGTTCTTCCATTTTGGAGTCAGTTACTCCCAAGAATTTTTTCCCCACACCAGCAGTGGAGGTACAAGCTATCATGACCAGGGGCAGGATCTAAGGTAGATACCATCATTGACTGGAACATCAGTGTTCCTGGCTCAATAAGTCTGCAAAACCTAATTTCAAGAATGGTGATAAATTGAACCACTGTGAGGAAAATAAAGTGTGTAGCTATGCACAGAAAACTCCAAAGATGTAGGTGGAAAACAAGCTACATATATACTTATATAAATATTACATATATATTATACACATATACATATATACAACCTTCGTGTCTTAGGTATCTTTTTATTGTGGGTTGGTATTTTTTGGGTGGTTGTTTTGGTTTTTTTTTTTTTGTACTGTTTTTTGTTTGTTTGGGTTCTTTTTCATTATTTAAAAGTTCTACCCAGAACTTAGTGTGTGCTCTTGGGTTCTCCATAATTTTTCATTCATGGCTTAAGACAATGGAGCTGTTTTATAAAAGATTCTTCTCACACATTTCAAGCAAGAAAAACATGCAAAAGGAATGTTACATTATCTTGTTCTATGTCTAAGAGAAAAATGGAACAGAAAAAAGCGTGAAATCATCACTAATTTTATGTTAATGAGATACATGTTGAGGTATGTCACAACTAGCCCTCCCAGACAGGCCTTGTTAGAACTTCAAACAGCAATACATAACTAAGCATATTTCTCAATGAAGTAAACCAGTAGCAGTGTTCACATTGTATGCTTATGCTTGTAAGCTGTTCTTACAGGGCTCCAAACAGCAGTTCAGAACTAATTCCTCCTCTTAAAAGTATACAGCAGAGATACCAGATGATGTCTTAGCTTGTATCATTTATAAAATGGAAAAAAAAATTTCTTTGATGAACAAATAAAAAAAAAAATCTCTTAACAGTCCAACTCTGAATTATATCCAGTTCTTCACTGATCAGCAAGATGTAGCAAAATTTAATTCTTTGCCCTTTTGACAAAAAGGGTAACCCCTAGGCTTCAAAAGAAATTATTTTTGACACATCTTTCTCCTCACACATCCCTTTCCTTGTCATGTTGCCCATTAAAATTTGTATCTCTTTAAACTTTCCACTTTCTATCTTCCTAAAACAATGCACTTCCAGCAGCCTGAACAGTGTGTCAGAAGAGCACATTGACATTACAACACACCCCCCCGACACCAAAAATGTTTGTACACGTAAGTAAGGCAAGACAGAAACCATTGACACAATGTTAAAGCTTGAAAAACAATAATAATAATAAAAAAAATCCTGAGTAATGAAAAATACATAAAGTATTAAACAGTGATGTTCTAAGCTAGGAACAGTAATTCATCTTTTCACTGTTAAGAGTCAAAGACAGTACAGATCACAGTATCACAGTATGCTAGAGATTGGAAGGGACCTCAAAAGATCATCTAGTCCAATCCCCCTGCCGGAGCAGGAACACACCTAGATAATGTTACACAGGAATGTGTCCAGGTGAGTTTTGAATGTCTCCAGGGAAGGAGACTCCACAACCTCCCTGGGCAGCCTGTTCCAGTGTTCCGTCACCCTCACTGGGAAGAAGTTTCTTCTCAAGTTTAAGTGGAACCTCTTGTGTTCCAGTTTGTACCCATTACCCCTTGTCCTATCATTGTTTGCCACTGAGTAGAGCCTGGCTCCATCCTCGTGACACTCCCCCTTTATATATTTATAGACACTAATAAGGTCACCCCTCAGTCTCCTCTTCTCCAAACTATAGAGACCCAGCTCCCTCAGTCTTTCCTCATAAGGGAGATGCTCCACTCCCTTAATCATCTTGGTTGCCCTGCGCTGGACTCTCTCCAGCAGCTCCCTGTCCTTCTTGAACTGAGGGGCCCAGAACTGGACACAATATTCCAGATGGGGTCTCACCAGGGCAGAGTAGAGGGGAAGGAGGACCTCTCTCGACCTACTGACCACCCCCCTTCTAATACACCCCAGGATGCCATTGGCCTTCTTAGCCACAAGGGCACAGTGTTGGCTCATGGTCATCCTGTCGTCCACTAGGACCCCCAGGTCCCTCTCCCCTACACTGCTAACAGGTCTTTTCCCAACCTATACTGGAACCTGGGGTTGTTCCTGCCCAGATGCAGGACTCTACACTTTCCCTTGTTATATTTCATCCAGTTATTCCCTGCCCAACTCTCCAGCCTGATCATTACTTTATATTCTTAATGAATTTACCCTATCTTTAGTGACACCCAGATTTTTGGTAATGAAAAATACACAGTGTCTAGATGCAGTTCATACTTCTAGCAGAGTCCTTTGCATTTCAAAAGTCATAACACTCTTCTATGTGGGAAGATTTTCAGAGGTGTCCTTCAATGCAACAGCTGAAAATAATATGACAAATGGATGGGTAATGCTAGAACAGACAAGACGACTGACAAACGCTTTCAGGGGAAAGTGTGGAGAAGCAGGTCTTGTTGCAGAAGTGAATGCACTGCCTTATTTTATAACATGGACCTCTGAAGCATGTGGCACAGTGTGAAGAAATGTATGTTGTGCCAAAATGAAATTCTGTACTTCCAAAGACTAGTATGATTTATGTGTGACATCTTTATTTCAGCTCCTGTGTAAACATTAATGCATAAGATGAGTATACAAAGCTGAGAATACCTACTGTAATGGACTAGAAAATGTTCTACTGTGCTCTGCCTCTGCAACAGCACAGATCATAGAACTTAGTCTGATTACTAATACCACTGTAACTTAAACCAATCTCCTGAATACAGCAACAATGCTCCTAATTCCAAAGTATTTTAGTAGTTCTATTAAAATTAATTATCGTACAATAACTCGACATATATACCTGAAACATCCTGTAAAGCCACCAATGACTATGGTAATATTTATTTGTGAAGAATAAAGGTGAGAAAAGTACTCTTAGTAAACAAGAAAAATATGTAGTACGCATGTAAGTGAATTCTGAGCTTCTTTCCTGAAAACAAGAATAAATCATGCAATGAACTAATTCATGCAAGAAGAGACAAAGAACGCTAATAGAATTTATTCATTAAAAAATTACTACAAATTTGCTTATACAACTTTTCCAGTTTCAAAAAATAATTTTAAATACAGTGATGGAGATTTTCCTAGTAGTATGTTGTTTTCATAAATATTTTGAACACTTTTCTTCCCAACCTTTTTTAATCATTATGGCTCTAAAACCAAAATTTAGTTTCTCAGAGGGCCAAATTAAATTACCTTTTGATGGCTGAAAGTTGGCATATGTGATACAAGCTGTGCTTCATTCGAGTCCTCAGTCAGCTTGGGTACTTGCGCTATTTTCATTATGCTAGCATCTACAGACTACAGTTAAAACAACCTACTCAGGGCTCCTACTGCTAAACAGTCTGCAGACATATGGGTAAGAGCGACCAAAGGAGCTTACAGTTCTAGTAAATGAAAGCCACTTGCCATGGTCTGACATACCTAGGGTGTCTGTAAGGCTGTGTTACCACAGAGGTCAAGGAATGAATGGAAATAGAAACTATGGAAATATGACTAGGTCAGTAATGGAGTGCAAGTGATGCTTTGTAAGGTCCTGCTGTTTGCAGATTGGTGAATATCTGGCTTCAAAAAAGTACATAACTGAATTAACAAAAATTAAAGGAGGTAAAGAGCAGTCTGCAGACATATCACAATTGTTCTGATGTGTGCATTTAAGATATGCTGTGAGTTGTAAGACTATTGATAAGATAATTACATGAATGGACAAGAAAATGCATTTCTTCCCTTTTTTGGCATTCCATGAACTTCATTCTCACTGGTGCAATATATATATAACGTTGTGCAGAAAGCAGTACTGATGACAAACGGTCAATAGCCACTCATCTGCAAGTTGTTTAATAGAACCTGGGCTGCACAGACTCCAAATTAATTTAGGTCTCAGCCAGTTTAGGTCCGGATACTGCCTTAATCATGGAGAGCTGCATCAGTGAGGACCTCTGTCTCATCTTCAGACCAAGTACCTTTATATCTGCCATCTGCTAGCATAGTCACCAAAATTTTCTTCCATTGTTCCATTAAGGCCTCAGTGGACATTCTTACAGCTTAATTTATCTGTTTTTTTTGTGCCTTTGCTTACTGAGGTTATTCCAATCCTTCCTTCTCCCTATTCCAAGTTACTCTAGGTAATTAACAGCTGATTATACATCAAAACATAATTGGTTTTGGCAGCAAAATAGCATCACATAATAGTATTTCTTTCGGTAAAGTGAGCTGTCTCATATCCTGAGCCTAACATCACAAATGTGTATGTGTTGCTATGCTAGAAACTTCTGCTATGGCAATTTGTGCTCAAGTAACTGAGATAGATTAAGTTAATATGTAGTATTAACCTACTTAGAAACTAGAGGAATTTAGAAAAGTAGGTGGTATATAAAAACTAACTATTCAAAGTGTGGGTTTGTGTAAGGAAATTCCTCTGAACCACCAAAGCAGCCTGTGAGCTAATTGATCAGACTTACTTTGTAGTCAGAGAAACACTCTGTTTTGCATGGTTGGACTAATACTAAGAAAGACTGCTAAAACAGGTCCAGTGACAAGTATCCTAGAGAGAGTTACTTATACCTAAGGACTCCTAAGGACTACTGAGTGCACCCAGAACGACTAACACAAATATAACCATCCACAATAACCTGAGAGGAAGTTGCTTGTGTGCTGCATATGCTATTTGCACCTGTACATATACTCTTGGGATACATCACCAGTGAACACAGATACTTGCTTCTCTGCCATTTAGGGATGCAAACAAATCTACATGCAAATCTACAGGCAAAACAAAACTGTTTCATTTCAATCAGTATATTCAAATCTCAGATCCAAAACTTTTGTAAGAAAGTAAGATTCCAATTTCTGATCCTGTAAGTCTGATCACGCAAGTAAATAAAGATGGTGAAAATGTATTTTTGCATGATCAGCTACTCAAGAACAGTGGTTGCTATAGTTTGAGTACCTGTCTGCTCACCAGGGAACTAACAATGGAAATCGCAAAACAAGAAAATATTTCCTCCTCTTCTCCTCTCAAGCTCAGGACCTTAGCGCTATAAAAAGGGAATTCATCAAGTGTTAAGGAATATCAATATAGTGTGATGCATACTAACATAGTACGACAAATACCAAGACTGCCAAATACCATTGTGATTCTCAACAGACAGTCTCCTCAAGACTCACTGAGAAAGGACAACATTGTAATTTAGGACTGTCTCTCAAACTAAAGCTGGCTACTAACTCAGTATCATTCCATTAACTGGCATTCTCAGTATTCCTTTAATCCCCATGCTGTTTTGATACATACCCCCAAATATGATTGTTACTTGGAAACACTTTGCTTAATCTAACACCTTGCAGTTCAGCAAGTCTGCTGCTCAGTGGTCACTTTTTAATAGAGCCACATACAACATTTAATGCATGTGATCATTAATAGGTGCCTTTAGAATCAAATATACATCAAGATCAATTTATTTGCTTATTAAAGCCTCTGAACATTTACTGAAAGTAGATCATATGCTCAGAAACAAGTCTGACACCCAAAATGACTCTTACCGACTTAGATAAGCATAACAGACCAATTTATTGATGTAAACCTACTTTTTTATACCAAAAAAAAAAGAAAAATAATATTATTTTCAGGAACTTGGAAAACATTAGAGCTTATTTTTTATGTTCTGTAAAGAGACTATTTAATCTGTTTGAAATTAAACTCAGAAGATCAGATAGGCTTTTGAAGGGCTCAAACACTGCAACTAGTATAGCATTGTATTTGCAAGAGAAAGCCAATTGTTTAACCACACAGATATCATTTAGTCTCTAACTTAAACAAGCATTGATAAAGGTTTTTTTTATAAAAAGATGCTATCAGCAAAACAAACACAGTATTTTGTACTACTTCAAAGCTTATTTATAATGTGTTTAGAAATATTCAGTGGAAACAGGAAAATAATGTCTTGATTTTCTAAACTTTACAACATCTGCTTTTACTTACTTGCAGCATTGTAAAGTTCTCTGGATTTCAAATGGGTAACTTTTTTCTTTTGTCTGGTCCCAAATTTGAAAGCGTTCACTTTTTTTTTTTACCCCACATAATTTTCCATTTTTCACTTAAGAATACAGCCATATGAAAGTCTCTGCAGCTTTCTGTAAGTAGTAGATACTAGTTAGCATAACTTACATTTCAAATAAGTATGTTAGAAACCTGCTAGAAATCATTCGTTCTCAGAAGACTGACTCCTACATCATTATAATTTCCTGATGTACATATGTAACTACCTTTTTAACCAGTGCTTTTAATCATGCTTTTAGTCATACTACTGTCTTTCAGTAGAGTACAACCTGCAGAAAACATTCTTTCATAAATATGGTTCTTTTCACGGTCTTGGTTTGTGGAAGTGACTATAACCTACAACCAAAGTGCTTCTCCTTTAATGTTCTTTCCATCTATAAGAAAGGATTCAAACTGTGATCAGCATCTATCACTTTTCAACAGTTCACCATGACCTGTTCGAAGAGGCACTATCTTAAACATCTTTATTGATTCTCCTCCATAATGTAAAATTAAAGCTGTTGGTGATTTATTGAGAAGTCATATCCAAAGCCTTCAAGTACATGATCACATACTATTTGATAAATACACAGTAACATCATGAGCAATTTCATTCACCAGCTTAGATGAGAAGTAGACAAGCTATTCCTCCTCATGAGTTATTTTCTGGCTGTACCTAGACTAATAAACTGGGTGCCTACCACAGAACATTTTGTGCTACCATGTATCTTGGTCACCTGATCACCCATATCAGGCTGATCAGCCATTGCATGGTCTGGCTCCCATCTGGTTTAATACTCAGGTTTCCCTTCCATCAATCAAGAGCACCTGGGGGGACAGCCGGAAGGAGAAAGGAACTGGTGAATTTCAGACCACTGTTGGGATACTTGGCTGCAGGGTGAGGCAGTAGGCTTAGCTTGTGCAAGTTCCGCTGCAACATGAGATGGGGTCGGCCTCAGACATGCTTAGACCCTGGAGGTTGGAAATGCTTCCAGGTCTACTAGCTTAAACATAGCTTCTGACAAGCAAGGCAGTGAAAAAGATTTCCTGCAGTCCTTGAAAAGACAAAAGCATGTTAGCTGTTGTGCTGTAAACAGCTGTATAGCACTGATGCTTCTTTTTCTAATTCTGTAATAATAAATGCTTAGTTTTAATTGTAAGTTTCTTCTTAAAAACATTATTTTTTTATACTTGTATCTGGAATAGCCAGTGAAACAAAACATGGAGTTTGCCATTGGCAGCATGGGGGACACAGAGATGTAGACTGCACAATGCATTTCTTTACAGTGGAGCAAAGGTGGAATTAGTCTTCTGGAGCAAGCTGTCTCAGGCTGAATTCATGTATACTGGGTGATTTTATATAAAATTCAAATCTGCCCACCCCCCCCCCCCCCCCCCAACTCTCTTTTTCAACCAGTTTTCAAAGCTTGGCTCTCACAGCATATTTCTTTCATCTCAGCTAAACCTAGAAGCATTTGGATAATTTTTAAACCCATTTTTAGCAAAAATTGTTTGAAAGTTATGTTTTACAAGTCTTTGTTTAACTACTGCCATTCACTAGTAGATTCAGCAACATCTGTACAAAGTTCCAAGCAGAATTTTCATATATATATGTACCAGTGGGTAGGTTTAATATTTTTGGCACATGTTTTACCAGGTTACCATAGTAGCAAGTTACCTGAACATCAAAAATTTTAAAGGCAAAATCCCTGATGTGGGATCACTAGCACAATGATTTGAGAGCTAGACCCACACAGCAGTTTACACTCAGATCTTCAAGAAGCCTGTGAGAGGGTTGCTCCCTTTTGGGTACTCAAATACTATCAACTACAGTGACTGTCAGGGGAGTCTGGCCCCTGTTAAGATATGCGCAAGACAATTAAAAATACAGATTTTCAGAAATATTTCATACTTTCTACCCAAGACATCTGACAACACACAATAGAATCCACAGTTTGGTATACTACAGGCTACGCAGGCAGATGAAGTCTGCTTCTCTGTGTGATGCTCTAAGAATCCTAT
Source organism: Pezoporus occidentalis (assembly GCF_034315485.1). Taxonomy (NCBI): domain Eukaryota; kingdom Metazoa; phylum Chordata; class Aves; order Psittaciformes; family Psittacidae; genus Pezoporus; species Pezoporus occidentalis. The sequence goes on from NW_026912865.1 coordinate 2,911,661, forward strand.
TGCCCACTTACCTATGACCTTCAGTTCTCCACCTACAAATTATCAGCTTGAAATCTTTTAGGCAAAGACTATGGCAGCAAAGAGACTGGATACTCAAGACTAATCTTAGTGCTTCAAAAGCAAGGAGGTGTGGAATTCATATCTAGATCCAGTAGTTTCAGCATTTTTACATATATATATATATATATACTGTAACACAAATTCCCTTTAAAATACGAATGGGAACTCATAACTTGGCAACATATCAGGGTGCCTCAATTATGAGGCTAAAAAGTGATATTCGTCTGTATTCATCCTCTTTGGCCAAAATCCAGATGTTTGAAGCTGCTGGAATTTCCTAGTTCCTTGATAGGAGCAAGAAAGTTCAATCTAATCATCTGCATTTTCACTTTGATGGGTCCCCTGTTCTGTTTAATGGGAATAAAGGTACCTATTTCAAAAATGTGGATTCTGCTCTCAGAGCATAGCACTGGCTTACTTTGCCAGTGTGGGCCCTTTTTTGTCACTCACCTACATTGCAAATAATTAGCATCAGAAACCTATCTGTGGAATCAACTGCTTAACTTCAGCTATGTATACAAAGCCTGTTCAAGCCAGTGGAAAATTAAAAAAAATAGCTTGAGCAAGCAGTCAGTCTTGGTAAGCTTGTCAATGTCTCTTTCTCACAAGGAAATATGTGACAGAAGTCCTCAATTCAGTGTATATCAGGCTGTACTTTAAGACCCCAATTCAGTTCAAACCTGTGGTGCCAGAGGCAATTTGTTGTCATCACATAAATAAAATCATGTTCTCTGATATCTTTTGCAGGGTGCCAAAAGACTCAAGGGAAACTTCCTCAAGCAGAGAAAACAGCTTATTGACTGAAATGTGCACTTCAAGCATCATCCCTTTCTATACCACAGGTGTTGCCAGAAACCAGCCCTTAATCTCTAATTTTAGCTTGGACTCAACACATGGCCTACTAACTAGCAAGAACAGTAGTGACCTTTAAAGACTACCCTTCTGATATTATTAATCAGCTTTCGTATTCCTCAAATAAGTTACAGGCATAGACTTACATAGGTAGGAATAGATCTCAAAAAGCTGAAGGAATGGAGGTAACTTGGGATTTCAGGAAAACATATCAAGTTCTAAGCTTCAGCAAGACTGATGGGGACAGCTCAAAGCTACTAATGCTTCAACTTACAATGAGGCTTCTTTGTATTGCATTGCTGTGGGGTGTAGCACCTATAGCTGCCACTAAAGATTCCTGGACCCCAACCTCAGCTGACCATTGCAAGAAGTCCAGTTTCATTTTCTTCCACCTGCCCATATGAATTGTTCTCTACACTGGTCCATGCAGAGAAGAAATGGTGAGGAAGGTGGGAGCTGACAAAAAATTCTAGCATTCAGCAGAACACATGCATAGACAGAAATTGAAGGTAAGGGATGGTAGGTAGAGAGTAAGATGTAGACCACAATTTACCTCAGCTTTGAAGAACTTTTAGTTCAAAGGATGGAATGATCAAACTATACAAAAACTTCTCTACCAGACAACCAGTGGGACATACCTTTTAAAAGCCCCATGACCTTTATGATAGGCCCTGAGAAATGCTTTAGGGTAGAAACAAACTATTTTTTCCACTCTACGACCCTCCTAAAACTTCCTCTCTCTCCCATCTGTATCCAATGCACCATTCCAACTGGCTGTACAAATGCAGTGATTAAGCATTAGGGATGCCTAATCACCACTGTCACCAACTACTTGTAGCTGGTCAAGTTCAATAATTATCCACTTGATAGTCTTTGTGGGGAAAATAAGACTCTTAGGATCACAAGAACTTTGATTTTGTATTATTTGACTTATTTATTAGTAAAAATAAAATCTCAGGGTTTTCTACTCAAAACAGGCATGGGGTAAGCAACTGTAATTTGGTTTCTGTGCTTGAGTTTGATGACTCTAACGTTGCTTCTCTTATACTGGCATCACAGCCATAACAACATTAGTAATTCAAACTCAGGTTTGTATTTGGAGCCTCTCTCAGGATGGAACTCAAAAGCTTAAATCATGGGTAAACATTCTTCTGCCAAATCTGTTGCTCCCCATTCCCTATTACCCCTAGGCAAGGGCAAAAGATGGAGTTAATTTTTAAAATTAAACAAACAAAATATTTGGTCACTTAGTTGTAGTTTCTTCTGGCATTGATATCTTCTGGGTACTATATCAAGCCATGAAAAATAAATAAAAGGGAGCTGAACATTTCAAACACTGTCAGTGAACCTTTTTTTTCCAGTTCAGGGAGGTTAATAGGCCTTTTAATTTACAAATTCATAAGAATAGGATTATATTTGGTTAATATGTTCTTTATATACTCATTGAAGTCTTACTACTAGAAATAGAAATTAATTCCTCATGACAAAAGAATCAATATTAGTGGTAATTAACAGAAAAGTCACACTTAGTCTTCAGAAAGCAACAGCTAATTACAGCAACTAGAATGTACAAACTAGAAAGCTGCGAGCTTGCAAACCCTTGAACAAATTATTAGACTCCAGCATGTCAGTTGGTCCTGAGAATCCATTCAAGCAAGTTAAAAAACATGCACAAGTAATTTACAGGACTGGGGACAAATAAATCAATCATTTCACATTTGGGGATCAATCCAAATACATTTCAAATCCTTCACAAGCTTCTTGTGTTGCAGAAAAGATGGACCCATGTCATGCTACTCTGTCAACTGCCTGCATCACTTTTTCACATCCAAGCAATGTTGAATTATAAGGTTCAATGTTGTTTTTATTCCACATTTACTATACCTTGTAAGAAATATGTTACAATGTGTAACCATGAATCAACTGAAATAGAACAACAATTCGGGAGTTTTGAAAAAAAAAACAACAAAACAAACCCCCCAAAACCCAAAGAGAGGCAAGCACAAGATACACAGTGTCTTATTAAAACAGCAAGGCAGTAAACAACGGAAACCTAAAAAAGTAAGAAATTCTCTATCAAATTTGCTTCTTACAGTGTGAAGCCAGAGGAAGAATTTAACCTGCTGAACACTCCAACTTATTCTTCACTAAGAGAAGCTTTGCCTAGTGCAGCAAGCTCTAGTTCTCCTTTGCACAGCTGTTTGTAGAGAAAATATTTTATTAGAAGAACTTCAAAGTGGCAGTGTCAGTATACAAAACATCCATTCCTTTCATATGTTTTCCTAAATATCAAATCAAAACACGGCAATGTGATTGAATATACTAGTAACCATAGATTTTTTTATAACTGCCTTATAAATCACGTTATAGCTAATTAATCTAATTAACAGTCCTGTGTCCCAGATACATTACAGGAAAAGACCAAATCAATCCAGCCTTCAAGAAACCACTAATATGTCTCAGACACCAATCCTGGATTTGTTGAATGTTCACTGAATATCAACCTGCTGTGAAAATATAACTATACCTGCTGCTTTTATGAGACTGGATTTTGCCTGCCTTCCCCCCCACCCCTTAAAAAAATTTTAGGAAAACAGAAGTTAATGATATAAACTAAAGACACATTTTCGCAGTGGCTTTGCATTTCAAAGATAGCTAATTAAGCTGAACCTCTTAAGGTTTAAGATTCACAGGTTGAAAGTTTAGTAGTTTTCTGCTGTGTACCTTTTACATCTGTCCAGATTAAAACACTAGTATACAAATAAAAACCACACTAAGTCTCGATACTCGGGCTAAAAAGTATCACATTTTCAGAACATAAATAAAGAGCATGTTGAAGCAGAGCAGAGTTTCTAATGAGTTAATGTAAAAAAACCTCATGCAAAAGCAATCCGCATCAAATCTAGCAAGCAATACCCTGACAGTCATCCATCAAACCAAAAGTCCCCTTAATAAATGCCAATTATAGGGCAAATATGCACAAATGCGGATAGCATAAGCCATGGGATCATTTCCTTTCAAGAAAATTAGTGACCAACAAAACACCCATGCACTCTGCCCTACAGCAACACTCACTCCTGACTGGAATACTAACTACTATTATTATTTCACTCTTATTTTATTTTGTACTTTTGCAAGAGTTCAGAGCCACACAGAATTTTGTTTGGGGTTATACAAATTCCTTCACAATTTGTATAGAAATCTAACATAACTTTTTAAAAGCCATGACATGCCTATAATGTATACAGAGTCTCTGACTTCCGCCGTAAGCGAGCCTTTTTCCTAACTTAATCATACTCAAATTTCACCCCTTTTAAAGATCCTGATTCAAAAATGTTCACTCATTCTCCACAGTCCACAAATTTATACCATCTCTTCCTGTGGTATTATATGTGCATAAATTAAAAAAGAATGGTCTTGTATAAGGACTAAAAATGAAACATTCCAAGTCCCCACCCCCCCAATCTAACTTCAATTTATCAAGGAAAATGTTCGATGCAAAATATATGTTTCTATAAAATTGTTTTGTGTATGGATAGGATGTTTTGAATTTGAGCAGAGTTATGTTTCCCAAACCTAAAGACAAAGTACAGCATGATAAAGTCAAACAAACAATATTAAAAGCTTCTCTGCCATTATGTTTGCCATACCACTGATTCATTTCAAACCCTTTTGCTAACACAATCTGCATATCACACCTGACCAACACTGTTGTTCTCCCAATAGCAGATTTTTCAGATTTATTGTATCCAATATACAGTATACTGAGAAGTAGCACATTTTGTCATACGGAGTGTCTGAGGTCCGTAAATTGAGGTACAGATGAGGTCTAAGGTAAAAACATTGCTAACAAGACAAAGCAGCTTTGCAAGAAATACTTAATACTAGTATCATGACAGACAGAATTAATTTCTTAGACAAAAACACTCTCATTTGCTATATTTATAGAAATGGATTAGAAAATGCTACATTAGTCCTACTCTGATGTCTTATCTAATTGACCACTAACATGACATCATCCATCGCACAGGCTAGCCCGTGCTATATTCACTTATTTCCATCTTACCTAAAATTATGATGAATGGTCTGAGCTCCATTCAATTATTGAAAATGTGCAAAGAAACAGAAACAATGAAACTGGCAAAGTGCTCTGCATTCTTAGGAACAATTTAGGCTAATTAGCATCAACTTCTCCCCCATTCATCATACCCCTTTAGAAATATAAACAAACTGTCAGCTCTAACCTAACAAACAGATCACTGAGCTACTTAACACAAATTATTCTTACATGAAAAGCTCCTTCTCAGGCAATATTCTCCTCTAGGGCATCTGGGAAGCTGAGCTATTAAAATTGAAGACATATGTTTCAGTCAAACTTAACTCCCAGATTGTAGTGATCCCTGTTGTGACAGTTTTCCATCAGCATGCTGCTGCTGGCAATGTACTACATATTTTAAACAAAGCGATGCAACAATAGACTTCAATGATGCATGCTCATTTGGTACAATATCAATACCACCTAATTAGCACCCTACACCTAGTGCTTGAGATAGTAGAATTATTGCTTAGGTACAATTCAAATCTCAGATTTCATCTGGGGTTTCTTTTGGAATTAAACGTTCTGTATGTTCCTGTGAGTGAGCAGGAGAGCAGATATGCTAGTGTCAGCCATGACAATAGCTTAGTAGTTCAAATCAAGCTGCAGAGGCAATGCTCCGAAGAGGCCAGAGAGGGGAGCACTGCTGTCACTCTTGGGTTCTCGCTCAAAATTTTCCATAGGTGCCACAAATGAAAGAACAGCTCTAAACTAAAGGCAAACACGGAGGTTGAAGAATTCAGTTCTATGAACACTGCAATCCCTGTGCTGATCTGAACGCCAAAATGGTAATACTTTTTCTTTCATCCAAAATGCAGAGGGAATTAAATTTGTCCCCCACTCCATACCCAAGAGCTTTCTGTGCTAAATCTAATAAAGTAAAATAGTTCACTATCTGGTGAAAGAAAGAAGCAAACACTGGCCATGAGCTTCCTGCCTTACAGATATCTGAGATTTTGTGTGTACATAAAAATAATCCTTCTCCAGTAAGAACTGCAAAATTAGGGAATATCCTCCACTGTTTTTTAGAAACATGTACACTGACAAATGTAATTTGCAAACTCCAGAGATATGGGAAATAATCAGTGTTGAGGAGCTATTTCCCAAGTTGGATTTTTCTTTTCCCAAAGCAAATTCCTCATTGCCTTGGCTCCCTTTAACACCAAAACATATAATTGGAACTTTGTTAATTAAAAGAGGAAGACTGAGCCATCCTTTTCCCCTTTGATTTTTTTTTTTTTTACCATTTTTCTGCTTTGCTAGCTCTAATTTTGTCTTGCCAACATCACTTGTAGTACATGACATAGCTTGTCTTTTTTTCATTCTGAGGAAACCAATGAAATCAAGCAGTAGCTGCTTTGTGGCATATTTACATGAAAAGGTGTAGTCAGAATTTAATTTTTCCATCTTTTGGCTAGAGGAGGAAGAAGAATCTTCCTTCAGCTTCCTGATTTGGCCCTCCCTGCTGGCTGCACACACAATTGCTTTTTCCTCTTGGATACAGAGCTTCCTAGGCCTGAAGGCATATAATATGGATGGGAACCAGAACAATTCAATACAAGATCCCCGAACACCTCCATGGTGGTACACTTACTACCAGCAGAGATGCACTTTGTGAATGAGCACTATACAAAATACTAGTTCTTTATTCCAAAGAAAAGGATCTTGCATTAAGATATAACAGCCACCTCAAAAATTGTTTTATATGTTAGTGCTGACCAGAAAGCTTAACCATAGAAATGTCACGCAAACTGATTGGTGAGTTTTGAATGTGAGGACATAGACAAAGGCTTTTGCCTGTGTTGTCTGGAATGATCTCACAACTATATGGGTTTGATTGACACAGAGAATTGGTGATGGATTTTATCAAGAGAGAATGATATGGGATTTCACAGTGAGAAAGCTGGTTTAGACACCATGAGTAGAAATTGATACTTCACAGTAACAAATGAAGATTTTAAGCTATGCAAATACTTGAGGTCTGAAGTAAGACAAGTCACAGCATAGAAACGATACTTAAAACTCATGTTTGTAGACAAGACTGCTCAAAAGGTAAGTGCAGATGTAAAAAGAAGCAGGATAAAGTCTCATGAGAATCTTTGAGGTCTAAAGAGAAGAGAAGTTAAAACTACTTGCCATTGTTCACACCAGAGGACAAAAAAACATCCAAGAGAAATATGAAGGGTGGTCCCACAGAAACCAAGGGGAAATACGCATTCAAGACAAGGGTAAGTTCTGACAAGTCAAGAAGGACGGAGTGTTTAACAAGACAGAGGCTGGATTAAGGTGAGTAATTCTAAACTTCTTCAGCTACCCAACAAAAGTACCACCTAAAACTCAAATAGTCTGATGCAAGAAGAGCATATCCATGAAAACTGACATCTAACTTACAACACTGAAGCATAGTGTGAAACGAAAATCATAGGACCATACCCAGCTTCTGGGTTTGTTTCTACTGTCCATTTAAAGAAAACGTGAATAACTCTGATCTAGAAAAAGTGGCATGAAATTAGATTTCAGGGGACAGAGCAGCACTAGACACTTCTTGGCTATTAGAGCAGGAACTGGATGTGCACCACAAAAACCAGCAAAAAGAGTATCACTTAAAGCAACAGTAGTTTTCCCTGTATTAAGATCTTCTTAGGTGTGGCTTGTTTTGTACAGGACAGTATCAAAGGGGATCAACCACCAGCACTTGTTGCTACATTACTGAAAAGACCACATGGGATACTGGTACACTACCTAAATACCAAGCTGCATATTCCACTTTACCAATTTGTTCCGTATTTGCATCTAAAGAGCATCTAAAAAACATGAATACACAGATTTCATCTTCAGTTTCAGTTGCTATCTCAACAGCTACAAAACTGTCCTTATTTAAGCAGCTACATATATATGAACACGACTGCCTTGGAGACAAATTAAATATTAAATTGCATATCTGGTAATTACTTCCAAACCAGCATCAGACTTTCACTGAGCTATGATGAAGCTCAGAGAAAATTGCACATTGTTTATTTTAGTATTATTTTATATGACTTGAGTGTGCAACATTCAAGGGTTAATTATTTACACCGAATTGCTCTCACTTGGCTGTTACTTAATTTTTTCTTACATTTTCAAGTGTTTTCTGTTGGTTCAGAGATGTTTTCCTCCTGGTTGCAGTGCCTTTTAAGGCACGCCATCGAGTAATAGGAGCAGACAGGAAATAAGTGCTGTTGCTCTCCAGAGGATGATTAAGCAAGTCTGCACAAGTTCCCCAAAGTTCCCACAAACAGGCTCTTATGTAACAACATATGTTTTCGAACATACTTTCTGAGCAATGAAGACTC